>NC_133666.1:179908511-180233511 GCF_037893015.1 Macrotis lagotis
TCTATAAAATATGTGTTTACTTCAATAACCTATGTAGTTAGGTTATTTCAGAGAATTTTTAAAAACTCATTTAGCCTTTCTCCCATGTTTCTACCTGTCAGCTCCCAAATAAGGGTAACTTTATATTTTCTTATATATTTTCAGATAAAATGCATAGTTTATAGATGCTTGATAAATAAGTTATAATTCTAAAATCAAATCCTAAATATATATCAATAATTGTCACCATTTGCTAAATATGAGAGGTTGGGTAAAAGCAGAGCACTTGGCGTGCGTTGGCTAACACCTAGCCAATGGAATGTGAAGCGTGAACCCAGACCAATCATAGTTCAACAATGAAAAGACATAAGACCTTGGAATCCACTCTGTGTGGACTTTTATTTCTCTTCCCATCACATGATGCTGGTAGAAGAGAAGGATCCTGCAACATTTCAAAAGAATAACTCTCTCTCTGTCTGTCTCTTTTTCTCTGTATATGTATTTACCTCTTTCTCTTTCTGTCTCTATCTCTGTATTTGTGTACCTGGCTAATTTACTTTGACTTTCCCAGTAGGTCTCCCTCTTTGCACTTCCTATATGAATTGACTGAAGAATTATTCTTTCCATAGCAAATGAAAGTTGTGAACAATGACAGTGCCACAAATCCCACTTAGCTGAGTCTGAATCTCAGTCTTACATCATTTCTTTGGTATTGTTTCTTTCCAAAAATATAGGTGTCTGAGCAGCTGTTGTGAAATGTATTTTTGTCAAACTTGGAGGAAACTTTGATTTCAGAAGTTTGGAAATTCCCTAAATTATTTCCTAAATTACAGTCTGTAATAATCATTACAGATCTACGAGTAGATGATAAATGCCAAGAGATTCAGTCCAATATTTGATCTAGCTTGTTAGAAGTCAGAGACCTTAAGAAAATTTACTTGAACAGTGCATCTCCATTGTGAAGGTGAAATGCTAATTCAGCAGTACTGCAAATGATTCTTAATTTTACGTATTATGATTTCTTTGGAGAGTATAACAGTAGTTAAAAGTGACAGCTGCTCATTTAATTTTAACAGTGTAGGGGGGAGAGGTGAACTGGACAATAAAGGAACAGTCCTTGAAGTATTCACAAACATCCTCTGTAAGCTGAATTTTCAGAAGCTGTTTTCAGATGTGATCATGCAAAGATTAGAATCATGAAGTGGGACAAATGGCCTTTTAACTGGTTGCTGAATCTAAGTCAATGGCTATATTAATGGTGCTATCCCTCAAGCTTTTCTCTTTCCTTGTGACTCCATTGTGAAGAGACTGGTCTAAATTGATAGGTGGCTGAAAGTCAACTGATTATTGCCTTCCTTGTCACTACATGTAGTAGAGCACAACAACCTTATTTCTCTTGTTTGTTCTTTCCTCATGTAAAAACATGAACCTCTCTGAAATTCTAGAATGTGGATATATTTTTCCTTAGGATTCCAAAATTTCAAATGAGTAATTGAGGACAATTCTTTAAGATTCTTGATTGAAGCCCCCTACTAGTGTTTTCTCCTTTTCTCCATAGTATTATAACTAAGAATCATTTTAGTCATGCAGCATATGTGTGTTTATGTATGTATATGCATGCATACACAAATGTTTGGGTGTGACTGTGCAATTACAAAGATGGTACATTAAAACAATTGATACAAAATATGTCACCACTACCTCCTAAAATCAATGAGAGAATGATGACAAAGGATGATAAAACAGGTTCCAGGCAAAATTGAATTCATATTTAGGAAACACAAATGGCCAAAGAGAAATTCATAGCTCCTGGTTACTAGAAGTCTTTTTCTCCAATAATGGAGTACTCAAGAATTTCCCTCTTAGATATGACCTAATTTTGTGTGTGTCTATAAATATGCAGTCAGTATTTCCTCGGTTCCCAGTGTAGACACTGCAGTGAAATGATCCGTAAGTACAAGCATATTAATGGAGAGATGGGAAGTCCAACATTTTCTTGGTATTTGAACCCTCAAGTATTTTCACTGTTCAAAGGAGGAGGAGTAAATTGAGGTCAAGAGCTTTCCTTTCACTCCGATCAGCAAACATGTTCTGACCTTGCGGGTTTAGCTGGAATGCCACATTTTCTCCAACCTCTGACCTCCTGGCATTCTATGTATTAGTGATCTCCAATTCTTGCTAAATTCATGTTTTTATATAGGACCAAGAGATCATGATGAAATTCCCTAGTCAATTATAATAGACATTCTATCTGATATAATACACTTCATCAAATTGCTTTCAAGGACTTTTCCTAAGATTGATCAACTGAGCTATGCTCTCTTCTAACAAAAGGGTCACAGCAAAAAATAGGATGATATGGTTTAACCTTAGTGCCAGAATTCTCAAGATATCCTTTGGTTCCTTGTTCCTATTTGTATGACTCACTCCTTTTGAGATTCAAGTGTGAAGGCACTTACCCTACTGTGTGTGCCTAAATGAGTGCAGAAGGCAAAGTGAGGTTTGTACTTTAAAAGACATATTTTATGACAATAAATTTGAATCTAAAACCACCACCACCCTCCTTCCCCAAATCACGAGTCTTTTGTGTGTTCAAGAGTAGAGTTTGCTAATGATTTTAAGGATGTTTTTGTAACTTTTATTTTTGTCTTAACTTCTCAGGAAATCTTCCTTTATAAAAGCTAATTAACGTTATGGAAACAATATCTCTTCAAATTCATGAGGTGGGTAACTGCTGCCAAATATATATTTAGTACAATTAAGAAATTATGGAACTAAAAACCTAGTTTTTATTATTATGTTCAAAGTATAAGTTCATGCTTCAGAGCAAACCTGAACACCTAGTTAGTGGAGGCTTTTAAAGGCATAATCATATTAGTTACAGAGAAATATATGTGTGTACATGATACATATACATATATACATACATATAGGGTGAATGTATGTAAACACATAGACACACACAAATCTCAAACATTCCTCTTAAATTATAAATTTTAAAGAAAGGATAAATCTATCATTCCATACTTCCATCAATGGAACCAACTTAGTTAAACAGAGTCATTAATAGCATAATCCACTAAGGAAGCAAACATTTTCAAACAAGTTTTATAAATAAACTAAGTCGGATGACAGCTATACTACATTTAGAGAACTCACAAACAGGCTCACTGAGTAGAAAGATTTACATGTTACCAAGGAGTCAGGGACAGTTGTGATTCTTCTTATGGCTTCTTCTCTAAGTTAGGGTTTAAGGTGCTAAATAATCACCATAATAATCATCATATCTCATGGGACAGGTTTTAGTTGGGTGAGATTAATATTGACTCAGGTTTTTAGTTACTCAAAAGTTTCAGAAAAAATGGCCCTGAGTCTCAAATAATAAAGGAAGCAAAAATATTCCTCAAATAATGTCAATTAATTAACTGATATTAGGAAAATACATGGTTCGGGCTTTTATGAACAATAGTATTAGAAGTTGGAATTTCCTTGGTATTACCCTCAGAAAAGTGAGAGGAGAAATAATAATTTCCACCTTGGGAATTTAATGTATCAGAGGAATGTTGGGCAACTGATCTGAAATTTGGTGTTATATGAGGTTCTTTCTTTTTTTTTAATCAATATATACTTACGAGTCTTAGATGTTCCTTAACATTACTTTTGTAAAAGAAAATAAATAACTATTCTAATTTACATTGTGAATTCAGAATGTTTCTACATAATCCTTTGGCAAAACTCCACATATGAGGCAAAACTATGCTTCAAATGATATTTCTTGAGAACTAGGCGGGGGGGGGGGGATACAGAATAGTTAGTGTAGAAAGCCAAGATGTTGAAGAAAGGCCTTTTGGAATTCTTTTAAAATTCTAAGTTCATACAGGACTGATTCTAATCCATGTTCCTTGGTCTAGAATTGACAAAGATTCTCAATGAAGAAAGAAAGTGTGCATTATTCAGTCCCCATGAGCAGAACAACATTTCATATGGTAACTGCAAAAAAATTATGGATAGCTTTTGTCTTAGAATCATCTTTTTTTTTTTAAAAAAGAGGAACAAGCAAAAATATTCAATAGATCTATTTTACCATATAGGGCATAAAATTCTCTTTCCTAGCATCTATCTGTTTATTATTTGCAGTGGTTTTTCAATAACTCAGTTTTACCTTCTTCTCATCAACAATTTATATTGTTGTTATTATATGATAGGGAAGTATTCCTTTTTATTTCTACATATTTTGCTTTGCATCATAAACTCAATGCCATGTTTTTCTGGACATATCTCATTTTTGCTGCATAACAATGATATATTCCTTTCATATAGCATCATTTTAGCTATTAAACCACAGTCATTGGCCACTTGCTTTGTTTTAGTTCTGTTACCACAAGAGTTTAGTAAAGGGATCATTCATTTGTTCTTCTTAGCATTATGAATTGAAATTATTTTTATTGTAACCCAAGAAAAAATTATTTTTACAATACAATACCATATACTTTCATACTCTACAATACAACACAATAAAGTATGTGGGATACAATGGAAAGACCACTGGAAATCAAAATTCAATTGTGGTTTTTTGGAATTTTTTTGCCACTAGGAGTTTAAATAGAATCTAGAGTTGTAATACTCACTAAAAACTGGTCCAACTCAATCATTTTATCAATAAAAAATACTGAGGTACAGAGAGGTGAAGTGACTTGCACAAGGTAGTAAGTAAATGAGTCAGGATCCAGGTCTTTATGATTCCCACTCTAGCACTCTATCTACTATATCATTTTGCCTCTTTTCTAGGTTTCAGATTCTTCATCCCTAAAATGTGGAGCCTGGATAAAACAATCTCTAAGTTATATACAATTCTAAAATTCCATGATTAAATAAGAGCATTTGACCTTTCTCAGTTATTTAAAGCATTCTTGTCTTTAGCAACTCTTAGTTCCTACCAGAAGCTAGTTATATTTGATGATACCTGTTAATATAGACAAAATCATCTTTCAAGTAAACTTTAAAACATTTGCCCCCTCTAGTATGTAGTAATATCAGACATTCTACTTTGTTGACATAAGACTACTTCAAGTGATAATATTCTACTCGTCATGTACAAGTACTTACTACATATGCATTTTTTTGTCAAGGATCTATATTGGAACATTTTTAATGTTGTAGTTCTCTGAAGAATAATAAAGATAAATCTGTTTTATATTATGCATTTTCCACTAGAATTATGGTTCAAAGGAACCTTACTTGTATTTGAATAATTTTTCTCTGTTGTCTGAAAATAGCTCTAAAGGAGTATAAAGGCACAAAATTGGAATATGGAATCAGAAATACAGGACTACCGAACAAACAGATGATATATATTTAACATATGTATTGTAAACCAAACTTTGCCCTTCATTTTCTTCTGGTCAGAATATCTCCAGTAAGAAGTAAAAATGTATCCTTAAATGTTATTTGCTTTATCCCATCATACTAAAAGCTACCTGATTCAAGGATTCTCACTATTTCTATTTAATCATCCACTTGATAATTCATATTTAACTTGAGCATCTAATGTCTAAAGCATGACTGTCTAAAATGTGGCCCGAAGGGCAATTTTTTGCAACTAAATGCTTTAGTAAGGGCAATTTTTTGCAACTAAATGCTTTAGTAAGGAAGCTGAGCTACAGCAGAGCTCTCATTAAAATGGCAAATCAAAATATATTGTCTATTATTTCAATAAAAACTGTTAAAAGTAACATTGGACAGCCCTGGTCTAAACAATAGCAATGAATTAAACTAAATACTTTAGCCATTTATAGGTACCCAACAATCATACTAACAAAAGTTGGTAACATTAAAGGCAGCTTTTTTAAATTTCCTATTATTTATGAGTGGTGGTACATATATTTGTGTATAGATATATATGCAAATATGTAACTAAGTGGTGCAGTTAAAAGAGCACTGAGCCTGGAGTCAGAAAGACCTGAGGTCACATCCAACTTCAGATATTATCTGTATGATCCTGGCCAAGTCACTAACCCTGCTCTGACTCAGTTTCCTCATCTGTAAAATGAGGTGGAAAAGGTAATGGCAAACCACCCCAGTATCTTTGCCAATAAAACTCCAAAAGGAGTCACAAAGAGTCATACACAACTGAAATTGCAGAGCAGCTACTAATAAGATCCCTATTATATATTGATGTATTCATATTCACATATGTGTATACTTGTGTGTGTGTGTGTGTGTGTGTGTGTGTGTGTGTGTGTGCAGGTCTGTATGTATTACAGAGAGGATTCGGAGGTAAACAGAGAGAAAGTCAATAAAAATTGGTGGAAAAGGACCCCTACAGAAGATGTCATTTGAGCTTTGTTTTTATCCCCAGCACTTAGCCCAATAGGTTGAAGCATAATAGATTTTTGATAAATATTTCTTGACTTGAATATTGTTTAACTGAACATCGAAAAAATCCAGAAGGTAGATATGGAA
Source organism: Macrotis lagotis (assembly GCF_037893015.1). Lineage (NCBI taxonomy): Eukaryota > Metazoa > Chordata > Mammalia > Peramelemorphia > Peramelidae > Macrotis > Macrotis lagotis. The sequence continues at coordinate 179,914,953 of NC_133666.1, forward strand.
GTGTTAAATAGAAAGTACAATACAAGGATGGTGAAGAACATAGACAAAGACACAGAGACGGAAGATAGAGCAACCTGTCTCAAGCAAGAAGGCTACATTGTTAGCCCTTAGAGAAAAGAAAGGGTGTGATGTGTCTTAACAATTAAGACTGTCCAAAAGTGGAATGATCTGCCTCGGCAAGCAGAGAACATTGATACTGGATGTTTGAAAGCAGGAGTTGACTGACCAATTGTTGGGGGCATGATAAAAGTCATTCTTGATAAGGTATGACTTGATCTTTTCTAAAGTCCCCTCTAACTCTGATATTTCATGATGTAATGAGTGAAATCAATTGCTAAGTTTGGGGTTTAAATATGAGCTGAAAATGAGAGGACATACAAACACAAAGAAAAAATTCTTTACTAAATACATCATTAAATAACTATAAAATTTGAAATAGAATTGTGTAGTGATTTTAGACTTGTAGATCATTAACTTGTTCTTAAGTAATCAATTCAATATATATTTTTTGCTTCTGATTTCAGTTTGCAAATAAGCCTCAAAATGAAAAAATAAATGCCACTATTGAGATTTTTCTTTAAAAATTTTAATTATAAAGAGATGGCAAAGTATCCCTTAATGTTCAGATAACATTGTGATAATGACTCAAATTAATAGGTTTATAGAAGAGATACTGAAATTACCTTACAAAAGAAATCTACCAGGCTATTGAAATATCAAAATTAACTTAAAATAGAACTAATAATTTTCTTCAATGGAAGATTATGTTATTTTTTTCAAAATGCCAGGAATATTATAACCTGATCAAGCATAATCATTTGAAATATATCTGAAAATATGGAATGTTACTCTTCTAGTGTGGGAGGTTGAGATCTACATCTTAACCTCCTTTGTATTATAAGACTTATAGATGTTTTTCTAATGATAATGAAATGCACTAAAAGTCTTATTTTGGTATTAAAAAACACAGTCTGTGAACTTGAAGTAAAATGTTGTAACCACAAAACCAAAAAAGTGATGGTTACACTTAATTACACTTAAATCAATAGACAATTTGATCTGAGAAGTTATTTAGTTCTATATAGATGCTAAAAAATATATAGTAGAAATTTATGTTGCATTATTAAGGTTCTCAAAGTGCTTTAAACCCATTATCTCATTTGAGCAATCGACAACAATTTGGTGAAATAATTTGCTGACAATCCATAGTTAATCAGCAGTATTTAATGTCTCTTTTATATGGAGCTGACACTAAACATCTTTAAGATGATATTATCCAAAGTTCTAAGTTTTGAGAATGCCTTTCAACAATTACCAAAAATATATTATATGCACTCTCTGCACAGTTTAATATACTAGAATTTTTAGCATGAGCTTCTTAGGTCATTATTATTAATTGATGCCCTGGCAATTACCAATTCTTAAAAAAAGAGAACCACTGAAGAACAGCAAACATGTTGCTTAATGTACATTTCTTAGTTTTATATACTGCTTGATATTAATAGTCTTTAAAAACATTGAATATACATCTCAAAATTTGTTGTTCTATCTTCCCTGGAATCTTGTATGAAAATTAATATACTTCAAATTATTTAAATCTTCTTTAATCTTTTTCAAAAGTTTTTTGGTAGCTGTATTCATAGACACATTGAATATGACTTGACAAGTGAATTGCTATATATTTTCATACACTTTTAGTTGTTTTGGAAGATTTACTTTTCACCTTTTGTGGAGATCCTATTTAATTCTAGACAGAGATGACTGATTATTTACTTGTTAATTCAAGATATATGTCATGGTAGATAAGCTTAGTAGAAAATTGCTAAGAATACAAGATTCCACTGTTCTTATTGACTGTTAATTATTTAAAAAATAATGTCATTTTCCGTGAGATAATTGGTCAAAGAATATGAAGAGGAAAATTCCAGTGAAGAAATCAAAATAATTTAAGAACATATAAAAATGCTCTAAATATTATTGATTAGAGAAATGAAAATTAAAACAGCCTTGAGATATCCTTTTATTCCTACTAGATTGGCTAAAATGATTGAAGGGAAAAGAGACAAATGATGAAGGGGATGCAAAAACGTTAAGACACTAATTCATTGGAATTGTGAACTAATTCAACCATTTTGGAGAGCAATCTGGAATTATAATGAAAAAACTTATTAAACTACCAACACCTTGGACCCAAGAATACCACTACTAGATCTTTTTCTTTTTTAAAAATTATATATTTTCATTCATATGGACATATTTATATTTTTCTTACAACATTTCCTTTCACCCTCCCTTCCCTCCCCCCCCCCCCCCCAAGCGAACAGTCAGGTTAACATTGTATATACATATTTTGATAAACATGTTTATAGATTACTAGTTTTTGGTATAAGGAATTAGAATGAAGAGAAAGATGATTTTTTAAAAACTATTCATTAAATTCTGAAGGGTTGGTTTTGTGTGTGTCTGTGTGTTTTGTTTTGTTTTGTTTTTCTTCCACTGAATGCAGATTAATGTAGTATATAACCAGTCTATCACAGTTGTCTCAGCTCTCTGGACTGCTGAGAGGAGCTGCTTCCACCAAGGTTGTTCATCGCACAATGTAGTTATTGATGTGCACATTTTTCTCTTGGTTCTTCTCCCTTCACTCATCAGATCCTGTAAGTCAATCCATGCTTCTCTAGAGTCCAACTATTTATGGTTTCTTATAGAACAATAATATTCCATAATATTCATGTCCCATAACCTATTTAACCCTTCCCCAATTGATGAAAATACCCTCAATTTCCAATTCTTTACCACTACAAAAAGAGCTGCTATGAATATTTTGGAACATGTAGGACTTTTCCCCTTATTTTATAATTTCTTTTGTACATAGTCCTAGAATTGGAGTTGCTGGGCCAAAGGGTATGAACAGTTTTATGTTTCTTTAAACATAACTCCATATTGCCCTCCAGAAAGGTTGGATCCATTCACAACTCCAGCAGCAATGCATCAATGTCCCAATCCTCCCACAACTTCACCACCATTGATCATTTTCCCTTTTTTTTTTCATTTTGGCCAATCAAATGATGCCTTATTATTGTTTTAATTTACATATTTCTTTTCAATAATGATATATTTCAATAATGAGCATTTTTTTCATATGATTATATACATAGCTTTAATTTCTTCATTTGAAAAATGTATATTTATATCCTCTGTCCATTTATCATTTAGGGAATGAATTGTGACCTTATGAATTTGATGCAGTTCTCTATATATTTTAGAAATGAGACCTTTATCAGAATTCCTAGTTACGAAGATTATTTCCCAGCTTTATGCTTTCCTTGTAATTTTGGCAGCATTGATTTTATTAGTGCAAAAACTTTTTAATTTAATACAGTCAAAATCAATCATTTTGCAGTTTATAATATACTCTATTTCTTTTTTGGCCATAAATTTATCCTCTTTCCATAGATCTGATAGATAATTTATTGGTCTATTAATTTATCTATGGTATCACTCCTTATATCTAAATCCTGTACCCATTTTGACCTTATTTTGGTGTAGGATGTGACATGTGGATCAATACTTAGCTTTTGCTGTACTATTTTCCAGTTTTTCCAATCATTTTTTTCTTTTTTTTTAAAGGTAATGGGCTTAAGTGACTTGCCCAAGGTCATGTAGTTAGGGAACTATTACGTTTCTGAGGCTGGACATGAAATCACGTCCTCTTGACTCCAGAGCCAATGCTCCATCCACTGTACCACCTAGTTGCCCTTTCCCAATATTTTTTGTCAAATAGTGAGTTCTTATCCCAGAAGCTAATGTCTTTGAGTTTTTCTAATAGTAGATTTCTGTATTTATTTACTGTGACTTCTTTAGAATCTATCCTAATCCTCTTATCTGTTAACCAGTACCTGGAAGTTTTGATGACTGCCACTTTAAAGTAGAGTTTTAAATCTGGTAGAGTTAGGCCACCTTCCTTATATTTTTTTCATCAGTTTCCTTGCTATTCTTTCCCTTTTGTTGCTCTATAAGAATTTTGTTACTATTTTTTCTAGCTTGGTATAGTTGTCATTTGGTAGTTTGATTGGTATGGCACTGAATAAGTAATTTAATTTGGACAGAATTGTCATTTTTATTATATTAGCTCGACCTAACCATGAACATTTGACATTTTTCCAATTATTTAGATCTGATTTTATATGGATGAGAAGTGCTTTATAATTGTGTTCATACAGTTTCTGGATTTGTCTTGGGAGCTGGATTTCCAAGTATTTAAAGTTGTCTATAATTATTTTAAATGGAATTTCTCTTTCTATCTCTTGTTCTTGAGCTTTACTGTTCATATTTAGAAAGGCTGATGATTTGTGTGGGTTTATTTTATATCCTGATACTTTGCTGAATTTGTTAATTGTTTTAAGGATTTTTTAGATAATTTTCTAGGATTCTCTAAGTATACCACCATAACATCTTCAAAGAGTGAAAATTTTGCTTCCTCATTATAATTACTTTTTTTACCTTCCTCCAAGGACCAACAATCCTCATGAGCTAAAGTATCATCCAAAAAGCCAAATCATTTCATGAACTATTTGTACCCTTTCCCCCAAGCATGGTTTCTCCCACACTCCTCTCCCTCCTCTCCCAGGTTACTTAACCACTTGTTAAGTAAAGTATGGATTAATTCCAAACCTGATTTAATTAACTACAAGAATCCCAAAGGCCTCTAAGATCTGGGACACAATTAATGTCTCACTTAGAAACTTTGCAATTGATTTTAATTTATGGGAGACAATGACTCAGGACTGCCTAATTTATCGTGCCCTCACCAGAGAAAGTACTAAGCTTTTTAAGCACAGTATAATTATAGTAAGTTTAGAGTAAACACCCCTGCTTTTTCATCAGGGATTTTTGTCTTAAACATAGTAATGTCATCCTGGACCTCTTCAATAGAGAGACAACAGTCATATCTATATCCTATGAGTCCAATCTCTTCAATTATATTTGACCCTTTAGTTATTCTAAGAGATGTTGAATTCTCAAGAGATAAGTGTTGGTGCAGCTAGGTGGTGCAGTGGACAGAGCACCAGCCTTGGAATCAGGAGTACCTGAATTCAAATCTGACCTCAGACACTTAATAATTGCCTAGCTGTGTGGCCTTGGGCAAGTCACTTAACTCCATTGCCATAAATAAGAAAAAAAGAGTTTTAAGTGTTATATCTTCCCTTTTAGAGTTCTATACAATTTTATGGTCTTGACCAACATTTATTTTTGTTTTGTTTTGTCCTTCCCCTCTTCATTTATCTTTATGCACCTCTTGAGTTGTATACTTGGAGATGGAATTATCTGTTCAGTTCTGGTTTTTGTGTTAGAAAATTCTGGAAGTCCTCTATATCATTGAACATCCATCTTTTCCCCTGATGGTATATGCTGAATTTTTCAGGGTAGTAAATTCTGAGTTGTAATCCCAAATCCTTTGCCCTCTGATATATGATATTCCAGATCCTCCAGTCCTTTAGTGTTGAGGCTGATAAGTCCTTTGTGGGTTTGATTATGTTTCCTTGTATTTAAATTGTTTCCTTTTTGCTGCTTGAAGAATTTTCTCCTTTATTTGAGAGTTCTGGAATTTGGTTATGTCAGTACTTGGAGTTTTTATCCTGAGGCATCTTGCTGGAAGGGTTCTGTGTATTCTTTCAATGGCTATATTGTCTTCTTGTTCTAGTAAATTTGGACAGTTTTCCCTGATAATTTCCTGCATTATGTTTTCCCAGTTGTCTTTTTTTTTGATCTAGGTTTTCTAGTAGTCCACTGATTCATAAATTATCTCTTCTGGATCTATTTTTCAGGTCATTAATTTTTCCTAAAAGGTACTTTAATTTTCTTCAATTTTTTTAGCCTTTTTGTTTTATTTGATGAAATCTTAAAGTCTCATAGATTCATTGACTTCTATTTGTTCAGTTCTAATTTTTAGGGCTTTATTTATTCAATTAGCTTTTTTGTTTACTTTTCCAGTTGCTTATTTTTTACTTTTAACAGAGCTGATTTCTTTGGTCAATTTTTCATAATTTTCCTACATAATTATCATTTCTTTTTTCCATTTTCTTCTTCCTCTATAGTTTTTAAATTCTTTTTTAAGTTCTTCTAAGAGCCTTTGAATTTGAGTCCAAATCACAGACTCTTTTTGAGATCTCCCCTGTGAGTAATTTTTCACTTATTTCTCCTCCCAACATGGCATTAGCATCTTTATCTGAAAAGTAGTTTTCTATAGTGAGCTCTCTTTTAGATAGTTTGATCATCTTTTTTATTTTAGCTCTGCTCCTGGGGTATGGAGAGTTTAGGTTCAAACTTTTTATGATGAGGCTAGGGTCTAATCCACAACTTATCTTTGGCCAAGATGTTGCCTATGTAGTCTAAGCCTTGACTTTGCAGAGTTTTATTTTCTCCTTTATGTCCAGATTCTGCCAATGCAGTTCTTTGTCCTCAATCCAGTCCTGTCTTTTGTCATGGAATTTCCATGGATCAGACTTTGTTTGGGGTTGGAACCCTCCCTGATGGCTTGCTCTCTAGCTGCCAGCATCTATGTTGTCATCAAACTCAGTACCTGGACTGCACTGTGGCTTTAAACTTCCCACCAGTTTTTCCCCCTCTCCAACCTCACTTGGCTTTACTTCCCTGTCACTGAAGATCCTCCATGATGTCTACCATTGAAAACTTCTTTAGATCTTCTCTTTTTCTTGATGGGATCTGTAGCTTTAATGTCCATGCAGAAACTTCATTTATCTTTGGTAGGGAAAAGCTCCAGGAGCATGTTAGCTTCATTCTGCTCTCTTGGCTGTGCCCCAGAAGTCTTGCAATTAAAACTAATCTAGTCACCTTTTCTATCCTGATCTTCCTGAAATGTGGCACCCATATCCACTGTCTATATATATTGATGCCCAAGAAGTACCAAGTCACCATCTATGAAGTCTGTTTTAAGGAGGAACCAATGATAGCCTAGAAAGATGTCCACATGTCACAATTCCCTGTGCTTGCAGACAAGAATGAGCTGGATCTTGATGTCATGAAGGTCATGCAGTATCTCAAATCTTATGGTTATGTTCAAGAGCAGTTTTTATGGAGGCATTTCTACTGGTACCTCATCAGTGAGGGTATTCAGTATCTCCAGGACTACCTTTGCCTGGCCCAATATTGTATGGATCGTGCTTTGCAAAAGACATCCTGAGATGGAAGGCCTAAAGATCTGGAGGGTGAGTGACTTTTTGGCTTACTCTATACATGAAAATAAAATACTAAGGCTAAGACTGAGGCTTGGTCAGTTACAGAATTCCAATTTAGAGATGGATTTGAGTATGGATGTGATCAACCTCCTCAATAAAAATTATAGTGATATCTTTCATATTGAATAAAATTTGAGGGGAAAAAAGTTAATCTAGTCAAAAAATGTGACTGTCTCCTAAATGGAGTGAACCACAGTCTCTTAAGAATGTGATTGACACTTGCAGGAAAATGCTATGGCACCATCATCAATGCCTTTGCCTAAACCTCATTAAGTCGAAGAAAAATGTTATGATACCTAGAGACCTTTCTCATCAATGTGTTGAAAGAGGACAAATTTTTAATTCTGAGTGACTTTAATGATAGAATAACTCAGACTACCAAACATGACAGGGTGTCTTTGGGAGGAATAGAGTTGGAAACATCAACAATTGTCACCTACAACTACAGACTTGTGCATCTCATGACCATCTCAATTCCAACACTGTCTTCCATTTACCTGAATCCAATAAAACTTCATGGATGCTCTCACAACAAACATTGGCATCTAATATACTACATGATTGTAAGAAGAGACAGGATGTGCAACTGACAAAGGCAGTTCAAGAAAAAAAATACCACAGCCTAATCTCTCCATGCTAAATAGTCTTGTTCAATGAAAGTGAAGGCCCAAGGCAAAATGACTACCAGAATTAAAGTCTAAACATTAGAGTGCTTCTCTGAGGCAAAATTGAGCCAACACAACAGTTGGCAACAGGCATGGGCAGATTTCAGAACTTTGATGTACAGCACTGTATTTACTCATCTGGATCAGAACATTCACAAATATCAATACTGGTTTCATGAAAATAATGGGGAAATATAAGTTTCTAAATGAAAAATGAGAACTCCACTGAGCTTACCAGTAAAATGGTTCATTTATCTCTAAGAAAATAGCATTTAGTTCATCAAAACTAAAGTACAAGGTCAGCTTAGAGATGGAGAATTCTTAACTCAGTAAGAAGGCAGATTTAGTTCAGATTTATGCAAATAGTAATAATCCAAAGTATTTTGTAATGTGTGAAACAAATTGATGGGCCCAATATCTATGGTATGTCTCAACTACTCAGTGCTAAAGGAGTCATACTGATAAGTGATAAGGATATTTAACCTGAAGAGATGGGTTGAATGCTCTTATACTGTTCTCCCTGGTTATCATCAATCAGTGCAATGGCCATTGACCTTTTATTTCAGGTTGAAATCAATCCCTCCCTAGCTGAGGTTCCAACTGAAGAAGAGATTTTGAATGACATTAGGGTCCTTTCATGTGACAAAGCACCTGTTGTTAATTCTGTTTCAGATGATATTTAGGGTTCATTACTCATACAAAAAGTTGACTGAAATTTTTCAGGTTTAATAGTATGAGGAGGTTATCTCCCAGGAGTTCACAGATGCCTCCAATGTCCATCTGCATAAAAGTAAAGGAAATAGATTGTCTTGTGACAATCACAAGGGTAGTTCTCTCTTAGTCATTTCTGACAAGATAGGCTGATCCTTCACCTAGATGATGAGTATTTACCTGAGAGACAGTGTGACTTCAGAAAGGACAAGGAACAGATGCTCTCTTGCTTTCCTAGTCATCAGTGGAGTAAAACAAGGCTATGTACTTGTTCCCATGCTTTTTAGCATGATATTTTCAGGCATGTTGTCAAATACCTTCAGTAAGGATGAACATATGTCAAGGTCAGCTATAACATTGATGGTAACTCTTCAAGGCTATATATAAGCCAAGACCAAAATGGAGGGAATATTGTTACATGATTTCTGTTTGCAGATGGTTGTGTATTCAATAAAGTCTGTGAAGCTGAACAACAACAAAATATGGATCAATGCTCTACTGCTTATGCTACTTTTGGCCTAACAATAACACCAAGGAAATACAGGCCCTCCATCAGTCAGCACCACACCATCTATATGTGGAATCATCAGTCACAGTAAATGGAGAAGTTTAAAATAATTGTAGGTAACTAAATTGTCAAGCATCCAAATTCTGCTACAGAGAGTGCAATTCAGATAGACTGGCCACATTATTGTAGAATTCACCCAAAGTGTTCCCATGGACTCTCTGTGCCCAATCTGTGATGAAGCATTCCAAGCTCATATCATCTGATCAACCACAGTGGAATAATGTTAAACAACATAGTGATGTCATTTTAGTTCTCTTTGAGAATGAGGAACTACAACCAACCATACAACTGGCTCTCTATATATTTATATCTTTATAGACACAGATATAAAGATATAGACATAGAGATAGAGAAAGATACTTATGTCTATTTGCATCTGAAGATGATCATTTCTAGATGGAAGGGGAGGGAAGAAGAAAATGAAAAAAATGTTCATTACACATCATATATTTAAAAGGATCAGCAAGTTGCACATAGTAGATTTACAATTTCATGTGTAATCATTTTTGTTGTTATGTTAAGAAGATGCTACCTTTGTTTCATAAATATAAAATAAATATTAAAAAACTTAATAAAAAAATCTGATGATTTAAAAATCTCTTTTTGACTCTTTTGTTACAAGGTGTTTTGCATCATTCAAGACCTTTCTGAAATATAAAGCAATAGAAATAATTCTGTCCTTTGACCTTTTATTAATAAACATCATGCAAAGCATAAACAAGGGGGTTTATGCTCACTAAACTTGTAATTCACCATATTGTTTTAGAGAGCCAAAGCCCAGCTACAATCAGAGATTCCCTATGCATAATGGAGGGATTACTAAAGCCAAGTTTTCAGAATCCACTTCTAAAGTTTTGTGATGTTCAGTGATCTTGCTTATTTGTATCCTCTTGTATATCTCTCTAAACAGTCTGCATGATTATTTAAGCATACAGAAGAGTAGCTTCCAGTTTATTGTTAACAATTCTGTTAACATCCCAAAAAAACTGGGATTAGTTCCACTTAGTGCTGGCACTCGTAATGGATATAAGTCTGGCACACTAAATCCAGGATTTTCATTAATCTACTGACCCCAATAACCTCCTTGAGATATTGCAGGATTAAATGAAAGTATCCCAAGTATAATTATCCTCTGTCAATTATTCTTCCAATTTTCTCAAAAAAAAAAAAAAAGACTGCAACATGATGGTTGCTTTTTCACTGTTCTACAAGAAAGTAATGCAGTCCCTATTGTCAATATTCACCATCATCTATATACTAGCCTTTGATTTAATGTGGGGGGAAAATTAAGAAACTGATGATAAGGACATACTCACTGGTAATAATGAACTAGGTGATTTCCTCAGCTTTTGTACCACCCAGGAAGTATTCTCCACTAGGGTACATATGCTATGTGGCCATATTCTTCACATCTAAAAGCAGATAGTTTTGCTTTTAGAATCATAATGATGATGTTTTTGTTTTATAGGGGTGCAACATTTATTTACTAGCCCTATTTCATTTTTAGGTGCCCATTGATCTGCGTTTTAGTAATTTTTTTGTGAGGCTCATCACTAGATCTTTATCTGCAGGATGGTTTCATTGCTTCTTTTCTATTAACTGTTCATGAGAAGAAATTTGATAAAGTTGCAGATTTGCAACTTATCCTCTTGAAACTTTATTATTCACTTATGCTATTTAATATATTTGCATTTTTGTTTTTGTAAGATTTCCAAAGGGTTATAATGTTGTAAAATTTTAGTTTTATATAGTTCAAAATCAGATCATTTTAGTAATCCTTTGTCTATCTGAATCATTCTAGTTATGTCCACTTTTTTTTTTGAGGAAAAGACAGTCCTTTCCATGTCAATCTCATTTGTTGTCAGTCCATGCATTACAACAAACAAGATTGGCAGTAGCCGTGTATTCTGAATAATACTGCCAAATTCTACAAGTACTATTTCCTCCATCAGGTCATAAACATAGAGGGACTTGAAGTATTGTAAGCTTTCCTGATATGCAATTCCAGGATTTCTGTTCCTTAGCCTTTTCAGGTGTTCAAATGCAAGTGTTCTGGTACTTTTCAAAAAGCAATTTTGTTCCCATCTAATGCCTTCCTGCTATAACACTTCTTTAGAATGCCTAAATCAGATCTTTTTTAAAAGTCTTCCTTAAGAGATCAAGTATTCAGGTCTATTAAAGTTCCTTTTTGCTCTTTTTAATAAGTTATCCTGTCTGGGATATGCTGAGATGCAATACCTCTTAGAAATTCAGGAGAACTAACATTCATCTGATATATAAGTAAGCTCCTTCTTGTGACTGTAATGAATAGAACTTTGGCTTTTCTCACAATTGATATTCCTCTATCTGATAGAAACCTAGTCCTCAGTCTAAGGACTGGTAGAGCTTTCATATTTGGCATAGAAAATAGAGATTCATCATCATGCACAGATGAAATATCTAATAGTAAGAATCTTGTCTGCGTTTTCCATACAGATGAGATCCCAAATAGTGAGATTTTACTTCAACTTTAAGAGGTTTATAAAAATAAGAAACCAATATCAATGGAATGCTATCATTTAGTTTCTGAGCCCCCCAACCTTGGAGATTTATAGTTTCTTGCTTTGACCCCAAAATTCAAATAGTATCTTCTTTGTGTTCCTTTTACTTCCATTTGTACACCAGGTCAATCATGATTCATCTCTTTTGAAACTCCATATTCTCATATAATGAAGCATGAAAACCAGAGCAGTTTTGATCAATCAAATCTTTATCTACAGTAAACCAGATTTAGTATTAATAGAAAATGTAAATGAACTATAAACAGCAGAAACACAGTGGATTTAATTACTGTTTTCTTGGGCAGAAAGAATGAGGAGGGGTATAAAATATCTCTGTCCAGGACTTTTGTTTAGGGGGTGGTGCTCATATGAAAAATTTATTCTTTTTTTAATCCATATGTGCATGTATATTTTTAAGTTCCAAAATTTCTTTCCACCCGCCCTTCCCACCTGCCCTTCCCTCAGCAGTGAACAGTCAGGTTAGCATTGTATATACATATTTTTGATAAACATGTTTACAGATTAGTCATTTTTGGCATGGGGAATTAGGATAAAGGGAAAGAGATATATGAGTTATTTTTTACAAAATGTTCATCAGATTCTGAAAAGTTGTTTTGTTTTTGTTTTTATTTGTTTTGTTTTCTTTTTGTTCCTCTGGATGGGGATAACATTGTCCACAGCTGCTCTAATACAGTTGTCCTAGCTCTCTAAACTGCTGAGAGGAGCAGCTTCCATCATGATTGATCATCTTACAATGGTTTTTAAAGTGTACAATATTCTCTTGTTTCTGCTCCCTTCACTCAGCATCAGATCCTGTAACTCATTCCATAGTTCTCTAGAGGCTAAACATTTATGGTTTCTTATAGAACAGTAATATTCCACAGTACTGATGTACCAAAACTGTTTTAGTCTTTCCCCAATTGATGGGCATGTTTTGTTCTGTTTTTTTAATGAAAAGTTAATAATGACTGGAAGCTCAGTATGCCAGGTGACTACTGAAAGTAGAGTCAATAACATACGAACCTCTGGCATCAATCCTTCATGAGCTGAATAATACTAACCATCTCTATTCTTGTCCTTGAGCTTTACTTTGTCTACTCACAAAATTCCTTAAATTGCTGTTCCAACACCTTTTTCCCCACACTGTTTCAAGCACCTTTCTTCTCTTCAGAAAGTTTTTCAATCTTTCTGGGGTAGGTGGAGGACAAGAAAATGATACCCTCCTTTGAAGATAAAATTCATCTTCTGTCTAAAGTTTCTCCCAAATACTAGGATTTTTTATATGAGTTGTAAGAATAAGGGATGATCAGTGAACAGATAGAATGTCCTACTGTACTGCTAAATTGTTAGGAGAAAGATAAGGAAGCATATCATCTGGGGCATTTTGGAGTGATATGGGTAAGAGTCACAGAATGATAAGGCATGAATGTATTGAAATCTAGAATTTTAGAGGGGTCAACTTAATCAACAAGCATATACATTCATATGTTATTTAAGTTATAACTTTTATAGCTATGGAAAGGGGTAATTCTTTACTAAAAAAGCAAGGAAATAATCTTTAATATTAAAATGCACAATTTTGATTAGAAAAAAGTAAAAGGAAAGCCGCTAACTAAGAAAAACCTCTGAGGTTAATTTCTCTGATAAAGTTTGACAGTCAAGAAATTAAGAATTTATGCAAATGTATAACAGGAGCCATCCTTTAGAAGGGAAGGGGTCAAGGTAAATGAACATGTAATTCTCAAATTAAGGAACTCAAAATATTGATAATCATTTTAAAAAATTGTCACTAATAGTCAAACAAGTTCAAATTGAAATTTCTCAAATCATACTTTCATCCATGAGATTTGCAAGGATTATAAATGAAGAAAATAACAATGATTGGAGGGAGTATGATAACATCAGTACACTGATCGCTTAAATTAGAAAAGTTTATTGGAATAATCCAGGTGAGAAGTGATAAGAACCAGTAACAGAGTGATGATTCTGTGAGTAGGGAGAAAGGGACAGAGAAAATACATATTGTGAAGGTGGAAATGACAAGAATAAGCAAGAAATCACATATGTCATGTAAGAATGAGGGAGCAGTAAATGACTGTAATAAGTCTGGGAACCTGGTGGGAAAATGCTTAAGACTTTAATCAACAAGGAATTGTAGAAAAGAGGAAGATTTGTGGGGGAAAGATGAATGCTGAGTTTGATACATCAAAAAATAACCAATTCAAAATGTCTAAAAGGCAGTTGGTGATAAGAATGGAGGCTAGAAAGATATGTTAGGGCTAAATATATCAATCTGGGAGTCATTTACATGGAAATTATCATTGAACCAATAGATGTTGATGAGATCAGAATTTAGATATTATAGAGGGAGAAGAAAAAAAGAGTCCAGGACAGTCTTGGAGGATATATATACTTACAGGGCAATGTGAATTGAATGAATCAAGCAAAGAAAACTGAGGAGCAATCCAACAAATGGAAGGAGAACCAAAAATAGAACAATGCCATAAAAAACCTAAGAGAAGAGAGACTATACAAGGTAAGAGGATGATTGACACTATTAAAGGCTGAAAGAGACCAAGAAAGATAAAGACTGAGGTCACTAGATTTTTGTTGACAATTTTGGAGAAAACAATTTCATGTGAAGGATGAGGTCAGAATCCTTATTGTAGTGGGTTTAGAATTAAGTGAGAAGAGAGAATGTGGAGGTAAAACCTTTAGATTTTTCTTCATCTCTCCCTTTCTCCCCAATAAAAGTTTAGCCTCTCAGGAGAGGATAGATTTAAGATCACAGGTATAAAAGAAAGAAAAATCAAGCGAAAGGGTTGAGGATTTTGTTGTTGTTGTTAGTTGTTTTGTTTGTATGTATATGTTTTATATTGCTGTTTTGTTTGATTTTTTTGAATAAGGAAGATATGAGCAGAAGTAAAGCAATCAGTAGATAGGGGAGATTATGAAGATAAAATAGAAAGTGAGGATGATAGTGGGAACACATGTAGTGAAGTTTGTCTCAACAAGGAAAAAAGTTTTCCCTTCATGTGTTATATGAATAAAAGAAGGGATAGTGAGTGAAGTGATATCAGGTGATGGGCCTATTTTTTTTTTTTATATTTTAAAAGATAAGGGAAAGGAGTCATGTGGAAGACTTGAGAAGAAACGAAAAAGTTTGTAACCTTGTTCCTGTGATTTGGTAACAAAACTCACACAGATATAAAAGAATTCCTTACTTCAGTGAGGAACCAAATGAGATTATTTAACCTCTTTTTCGTGGACATAGGCAACATGGTTTCATAATATTTTCTGACTTTGTTCAGTTTCATGTGAAAAACAAGTCTTCTAATAGCAGTTTTTGTTGTCATTGTAGTTGCTACTCAGTGATGTCCAACTCTTTGTGACACCCTTTGGGGTGTTTTGAGAAAAAAAATGCTGGAGTGATTTGCTATTTCCTTCTTCAGCACTTTTTACAGATAAAGAAACTGAGGCCAAAATGTGGAAGTGACTTGCCCAGGGTTACATAGCTAGTAAGTGTCTGGGGTCAAATTTGATCTCAGGCAGATGAGTCTTCTTGACTACAGGTCTGGCATTCTATCCACTGAATTACCTAGCTGCCCCCAAAGCATACTTTTCATGCCCCAGATCACTGTGAAGGCAGACTAATCAATTGATCCACCAATCATTCAATCAACAATCTTTTATTAAATGCCTATTGTATTTTAAACACCAAGATATGTGTTGATAAAAACAAATTAAAACAACCATTGCCCTTAAGGAATTTACATTCTAAGCCCAAAATAGGAAATAGAGCTGAATACATTTTTATACACTTTTTTTTGTTCCAATGTGGATAGTGCAACTGGGTGAACATATAGTCCACAATCCTTTGATGTAATATTTTGTTATTTATATTGCATTTTCTTCTAAGTGAACTCTTTTAATTCACTATGATGTCAGAAAAGATTTTTGTTTTCTCTCATAAGACAAGGTTTCTTGATTTACTGAGAAAAATTTGCCTTAGATAAAAGGGGAAAACTGAAGATAAAAGCAAAAAAAAGGTCAGTAAGACATTAATCAAACCATCAAATTTTTTAAAAAATGTCAATAAAGGTGATTTCCTACTGCTTTTCTGAATCCAAGTTGAATAGTTAAAAAAAATCTAAGTGTAACTGTCAGTACAGTTTTGAAGGCTTTGCTTTTTTTCTGGTGGTTATCTTGTGCTTAATCTCTTCTCTTACCCACTCTCATGACTTCTACTGATAAATCTATTCTCTAAAGACCTGAGTGAAAATTCTCTTTATCTACTCAGCCCATTTAAGATTTCTTTTTCTTTTATTCATAATCTCAATTTCTAGTAGGAGATTTTTATTTTTAGAACATGTACCCTATGATTAAGTTTTATGGTTTCTAACAGTGTCATGTTTTGGAGATTTTTAAATTTATAACTTTGGTCTGCTTCCTCTTAGGGGCACAGAATATAAGCCATTACAGTAAGTCCCTGTAGTAGTCATGTCAGCAAGGTATGCTAGTTTTGTGAATTTAAACATTTTAAAATATGTGATCTTAATAATAATTTAATAATTCAGTTTTATGAACCGTCTCTCTTAAAAAGCATCAACTATTCTGAAACAAAGAGGTTCTTTCCTCACTGGTAAAGGGCAGTTATGGAACACAGTGACGAAAAGTCATGCAGTCTTATATGATCTTAACTTACACCAGGAAGACACCTTGTTGATGGAGATCCTTTAAAGGTACATTTTGCTCTACTAAAGCTTATACCAGTAAAATTCTAAATCAAGGTGCTGTTATGAGGTAATCTTTAAAAAGAGAGTATTTTCAAACAGTGATCTGTGCCTTAACTTGAGAAGCAAGTGGTTTTATTGATTACTTTTTAAAAGGGGGAAATTCATGACCCTCAATTAGCTTGAAACAGATTGCCATGTAAAGTATATAGCAGTTCTTCCCCTTCAAATCTGAAAGTCACCTAAAAAGCTTCTTGGAGGGGGGTTTGTGTCTAGAAATAGCTTAGTATTCATTAAAATAGGAACTGCTTAACTCTCCCCCATGGAGAATTTAAAAAGCACTTGGGATTGTGCCTTCTCCTATAGACTGACTTTGATCATTTTAGATTTTTCAGAAAATCTCCTTACACTGCATCCCTAAGGGTAATTTTTTTTTCCTTCTATGAATTATCTTTATATAAAAGTCAGGTAAAATATGTTTCAAGAAAATGAACTACCTCTAAGAAAAATAACCTTGGATATGGGTAAATGAATGTTTGCCTTTTCCTTGGAATATTGTTTTTTAAAAAGAAACCTTCAATGCACTCTTTCAGGTTAAGACAAATTAAGTCATATAAGGAGCTTCTAACAAATAAACATTAGATGCACTTTTTCTTTATAATTGTCTTGGGAAATAAAATAGCTACTATAACCTTCATCCTTTAAATAAAACTAAACAAAATTGTGACTCGGTCCATAATACATCAATGTATCAACAATCTCATCCTTCCCTCCAGCAATATAAATTGTACCATTCAGTGTAATTCTTTTCTGTGTCCTTCCATAAATTCTTTTCGGCAAGTCCACTCAAATTTCTTGGGACCTTTTCACTATGCCCTTTATTATTATTATACATGTGCAAGTGAGAATAAGTAGATATTAACAATCTCTATAAATTCCAGAGCTTTTCCTCTGTTGAATATTTTCTATTTGTCTTAGATGTATTTTGGAATGGTTTATATATTGTCTCCCCATTGGACAGTGAATTACTTGAGAGAAAGGATATCTATTTGATTTTCTTTATATCTCTTGTGCTTAGCACAATTTCTGGTAAATAGTACATGATTGCTTAATGTTTATTGACTGACTGACTGATATTCTTCATTGTTGTGGCATGACTTTCCAACTCATTTCTTGATTACATATTTATTGAATTTCATTTTTGTTAATCCTTTTGGGCAAGTCCTCCAAGGAAGCTGGAAATTTATATATTTATTTCCACCCACTGTTATTTTTCTGTGGTTATAATTTTGATGCTATAGAAATTCTTAAATGAAGCATGGCAACATAACATCACCCAAAGAATATTGGTAGTAAATATTGGTAGTAAATAAACTTTTTTTCACAAAGAATCTTGGTGAGGATATTCTATGACAAAATATCCCACATGAAAATCTAGTCTCTCATTATTATGTTTGAATTTAGTTGTCCATTTGCAGTTTCTGTGTAAGGTAAGATATATATATATATATATATATATATATATATATATATATATATATATATATATATATATATATATATATATATATACACACACACGCACAATATTCATTGTATTATCGAAAAATAGAAGATCAACTGATTTTCAGATCATTCGATCATGCTCTTGGAGCTTCTGATTTGTACTGATTGTTTCAATTCTTTTCAGTAGAAAAGAATCTCATAGAAGAAGCTTTCTAACATTCAAGGACTTGATCCCATAAGCAACAAATTTGCTAACAAATAGGAGCAAAAAGATCTCTCCATTTATATAGTATTCCTGTTTTATATAGATTCTGTGCTAGACATATCCCATGACACTGATGAATATTTTTAGTGAGCAATTGTTTTCTCATTTAATACCTCTTAGAAGATCATTAAAGTTAATATGATTTTGACATAATTTGGGTGATACCTACTTTTAGGAAATCGTTGATAACAACTTTTTACTACATATTTTCAAATACATTTTATTGTCAATAATTAACAGCACATCTATTTTCTGTTATAGAATTTGTGCAATTCCAAATATGTGACTTGCTATAGAATATCATCCCTCAGAAACAACATAAAAATAAGCATCTGGGACAGCTAGGTGGCACATTGGATAGAGCACCAGACCTGGAGTCAGGAGGACCTGAGTTCAAAAACAAGCCTCTAACTATATTCAAGAGCAACAGAACCTAGAGAAGGATAAAGTGAAGCAGTTTTCCAGCTTAAGATACAGTAGAAACACTTCAGAAAAATCTATCTCAGTTGAGGAAAAAGGGAAGTGCAGCCCAGCACAGCAGTACAGCCAGTTGAAGACTTGGGTACAGCATAGATAAATAACCAAGACCCTTCAGTCCTGGCTCAACAGGCTAGTGTTACAGCATTATAGCTGTGAGCTCAAGCAGATGAGGCAAATTGCCAGCCCCACAACCCTGGGACAGCAGGCTTGACTAAGCCATGCCACCCCATGCAGTGGACAAGCCTCAAGAATCCTGAGGTCCTAGAAAGGAAAGCCAGTGACCAAGCACTGAGACCACAGCATAATAAACTTGGGATAGTATACCCTGTGACCTAGAAACAGCACAATTTTAAAAAAATGAAAAATACCAAAAAATTTTGAACATAAAAAGCTACTATGGTAAAAGGGAAGGTTAAAATGCAAACATAAAAGAGGGCAAAAATGTCAAAACACCTGCATGTGAAACTTCAAAGAAGAATATCAATTGGCCTCAAATCCAAAAAGTCCTCCTGAAAGAGTTTCAAAAAAGAATTCAAAAATCAAGTAAGAGAGGTAGAAGGGGGCAGCTAGGTGGCGTAGTGGATAAAGCACTGGACCTGGAGTCAGGAGTACCTGGGTTCAGATCCAGTCTGTACAAAACAACTCCTTAAAAAGTAGTATTGACCAAATGGGAAAAAAAATGCACTGAAGGAAACAACTCCCTCAAAATTATAACTGACCTGGGGCAGTTAGGTGACACAGTGGAGAAAGTACTGGTTCTGGAGTCAGGAGGACATTAGTTCAAATACAGCCTCAGATGCTTCATACTTACTTAACTGTGCGACCCTGGGATAGTCACTTAACCCCATTGCCTTGCAAAAAAATAAATATTACATATATATATATATATATATATATATATATATATATATATATATATAAATATAATTGACAAAATGGAAAAGGAGGTATAAAAACTAAATGAAGAAACTAATTCCTTAAGAATTAGATTTGGACAAGTAGAAACTAACTCCATGAGACATCAAGAATTAGTGAAACAAAATAAAAATGAAAAGAATGGAAAAAATAAATAAAATATAAAATATTATATAT
Source organism: Macrotis lagotis (assembly GCF_037893015.1). NCBI lineage: Eukaryota > Metazoa > Chordata > Mammalia > Peramelemorphia > Peramelidae > Macrotis > Macrotis lagotis. The sequence continues at coordinate 179,934,772 of NC_133666.1, forward strand.
GATAAATATAAATATATATAAAATATATAAATAAATATAAATATAGAATAAAGTAGAAATAAAAAATATCTAATTTGAATAATTTCATAAAATATAAATATAATATAAAATATTTCTTTTGAAAATCAGCTGACATGGAAAATAGATGCAATTATTGACCACTTGAAGGCCATGATCAAAAACAGCATCTGAACGGTATCTTTCAAGAAATTATGAAGAAAAACTGCCCTTATATCCTAGAACAAGAGCAAAATAGTTAGTGAAAGAATCCACCTTCTTGAAAGGGACCCCAAAATGAAAATGTCAAGGAATATTCTAGCCTAACTTCAGAATAATCAGATCAAGGTGAAAATCCTGCAAGGGTCCAAAAAGAAAAAAAAATCTATCAAGGAACCACAATTAGAATTACCCACAATGAAGTCACACTTTCATCATTAAAGAATCAGAGGGCTTAGCATATGATATTGCAAAATGCAAAGGAGTTTGGATTTCAACCAATGAAATGCCTTACAAATGCCTTACAAAATTGAGCATATTTCAGGGGACAAGATGGAAAATAAGTGAAATAGAAGACTTTTAAACTTTTCTGATTAAAAGATAAGAACTGAAAGAAAATTTGATCTTCAACAAATGACTCAGAAGAAGCATAAAAATGTAAACAGAAATGTAAGAAAATGCTATTCAACAAGATTGAACTTTTTACATTCCCTACATGGGAAGATGATTGTATCTCTATTAGAGTAGTTAAAAGGAGTATACATAGACAAGGTGTGGATATAAGTTGACTTTGATATAATTAAATTAAAAAAGTTAAGTTGTGGGAAAATGAGAGAAAAGGAAAGTGGGAAGCAGAATAGGGCAAATTGTACCACATTAAAAGCCACAAAAGACCTATTACAACAGGAGAAAATAAGGGAGGGAACGAACATTGTTTGACCCTTAGTCTCATGAGATTTGGCACAAAGAGGAAATAACATAAATACTCAGTTGGGTGTATATATAACTTTATCTTACCTTATAGAGAATTAGGAAATGAAAAAGAAAAGGGAGGGGGACTGACAGTAGAGAAGACAGAAATAGGACAGACGTAAGAAGGCAAAAAGGAAAGAAAAGGGGGAAATGATAGAAGGAAGAGCAGATTGAGGGGGGTGATGGTCAGAAGAAAAATGCTGGTGAGGAAAGAGAGGGTGAAAGGAAAAAGTATAAACTTTAGAAAAGAGGATGAAGGGAAATGCACAGTTAGTAATCATAACTATGAATATGAATGGGATGAACTCTCCCATAAAATGAAAGTAGATAGCAGAGGGAATTAAAAACAGAACCTATAATATGTTGCTTACAAAAAACATACTTGAAGTAGAGAGATACACAGAGTAAAGGTAAAATATGGGAGCAGAACATATATTTTAGCTGAAGTTTAAAAAAAATCAGATGTAGCTATTATAATCTCAAAGTAAAAGCAAAAATAGATCTAATTAAGAGATTAGGAAGGAAACCACACCTTGCTAAAAGTTACCAAAGACAATATAGTAATAGCAGTAATAAATATATATATATATATATATGTGTGTGTGTGTGTGTGTGTGTATACATATATATATATATGTATGTATATATATATATATATATATATATATATATATATATATAAATATATGCTCCAAATGGTAAAGCATTCAAATCCTTAGTGAAGTTAGATGAATTATGGAAAGAAATGGACAGCAAAATTATACTAGTTATACTAACCTCTCAATGTGACAGAATTAGATAAATCTAACAACAAAATAAACAAGAAAGAAGTTAAGAAGGTGAATAAAATTTTAGAAAAGTTAGATGTAATAGACCTCTGTAAAAAATTGAATGGGGATAGAAAAGAATACACCTTTTTCCTCAGAGGTACATGGCACCACAAAGATTGAGTATTGATTAGGCATAAATCAACCAACAAACTACTTGAAGCAATTAACAGTTATAGCAAAGTTACAGATAATGAAATAACCCACATAAATCATCAACATTTCTATATTTTTCCACAAAAACAACAGTAATAAGAGATAGAAAGAGGAAATTCATTTAAAATAAATACACAATAAAAATATTTGGGAGTCAACCTGCCAAAACAAATCAAGTAATTATATAGACAAAATTTAAAAAGAACAAACTGTTCCCAAAATAAAGTCAGATCTCAATAAATAGAAAAATGTTGAAGAAAATATAGGAAAATTAGAACACTAAAGCACTGTTTTTGTGGTTCTGAATGATTCTAACTATTCTCAAGAGCAATTTGGAATTATGAGCAAAGAGCTATAAAGTTATTCATACCCTTTGATCCAGTAATACCTCTATTCCCAAAGAGATCATAAAAAGGTAAAAGAATCCATATGTACAAAAATTTTTAAAGCAACTCTTTTTTGTGCAAACTGAGGATGTCCATCAATTAGAGAATGACTGAAACAAGTTGTGGTATATGAATATTATGCAATAATATTGTTCTCTTGAAATGTTGAACAAGTGGATTTCAGAAAAAATTAGGACTTCCATGAACTGATCCTAACTTAAGTGAGTAGAACCAAGGGAACATGGTACACAGTCAAAACCATACCAAGTGATGATCAAGTATGATAACCTTAGATTTACTCAGCAATATAAAGATTCAAGACAATTTCAAATTAAATTGTTGATGAAAACTGCTATCCTTATGCAAAGAAAGTACTATGAAGTCTGAATGTAGATCAAAGCACAGTATTTTCACTTTTTTCCTTTCATGTGATTTTTTTCCCTTTTGTTCTGATTCTTCTTTCACAATATGACAGATGTGGAAATATATTTGGCATAATTGTATATGTATAACCTAAAATATTGTAACTTTCTATTTTATATTTGCATTTAGAAAACCCTCAATATATTAATACATTCTCATAAAGATTTTTTAAAATGGAATAAGTATATATATACATATATATGTATATATATATATATATATATATGTATACACACAACCATAGTTATTGTTGTTCTCTAAATATGTTTCCTCCCTAAAATTCCCCATCCTCACCCAATCATTCGTTATCTAATTTCTTTTAGGTCTTTCAAAAATTGGTTTTTGAATGCCATGAAAACTTTTTAACTTCTAGCAAACATACTTGCTATGTATCTTTAGCATGGTCAAGCTCAAAACACCCTTCCCATCTTCATTTTCATTAATATTATTACAGTTTCCTGAAGAAATGGAAACTAAGACATCAGTAATTCTTATATTTGAATCTAAAAACAGAGCTGCTATTGAGATAAATGAGGAAAATATTTTTCAGAAACAGCAAAGGATTTTTTTACAGTTTTTAATCTGTCATAATGCTTCAGCTCTTGTTTTGATTTTTTATGTTTACTTCCAGATTAAGAAATAACTCCCATGTCATTTAACAGTCATCAAGCACATTTGCTATGCTCAGTATAACAGACCAATTAAAGAGATAGTCCTATAGTCCTATAGAGCTGGAGCACAAAAGAATGTGACCAATTTGTTTTTATAGGTCTTAAGATGGGATGGGTGATCTTTAGTAAAAAAATTATTAGGACTTCCCTGGGTCTTACTAGCAAGGCATCAGTGAACATGTCAAAGGTGGGATATCATTCAAATAAGTGGGATATCATTCAGTGCCTTTCATATAAGCTAAACTGAAATGTTATGTTGGTGGAGATGATCTTTCACTTTTATTGATTTTCACATCTGAAAGAGAAGGTCCTCAAGTTGTTTAGGGTGGATATTCTCATACTACTGATATAAAAGTACCTATTCATTATATCTGTATTTTTTTCCCAAACTTTGTAGAATTTCTCCTTTTCCTGACAATCTAAAAATAGAAGCTAGTAACAAGCATATAACTTTCATGTGATTTTTTTATTTATATTCATTTGTTTATTGTATATTCATCTGTATATTCATTTATTTAATATTAATTGTGAATGTTGAGATAACCAATAGTCATAAAATAGCCTCCTCAGGTCATGGGGATCCTATCACTCTGAGTCTTCCATCTCTTGCTCAACATAGCATACCCCTGAGAAAAGGATGCTGTGGGGTCAGGCTAAGTATCTTTCATCAGCTCAAAGCAACCACTTCCATCTGTAACTCAAGGTTATCTTCCACTTCCTGCTACCATCTTAGTTTCCAAACTGAGATGCTGAGAACAGCTTCCAATGCAAAGAACAGCTTTGTTAAGTCTCACATCTTCTGCTGTATCTGTTCTTTGAAGATAGAAGAATAGTGTCCTCCAGTAAGTATTTCTCATACTTGGTCATATCCTTGACATCCCAATGATTCTGAATTCCTCTAACTCATTATCCAAAACCCCTTCACACTCTACCACTCAATTCCTCATGCCCATTCTGCTCAAACTTTTTCTCACTCCATTTCATCCTAACTTTACCACTCAATGTTTCCACTTTGCCCTCTGGAATGCCTGTTCCATAGGCAGTTCTACCAATTCTTCTAGTTACTACACTTGCTGAACCCTGACTTTCCCCTAAGGTACATACTCCCTGGACAAAATTTCTAGTACTGACTATACCTCCACTCATTCTACTAAGGTCACTGATCAAGGGTGAGGAGTTAGAATATTCCTTGTTACCCCATTGCCACTTCTAGGTTCTCTCCTTCCTCCTTCACTTGATAATCACTCTTCCTTTGAGTTTTATATCATTATTATCTACCACCCAAATAAAAGCCTGGTAGTAGTTGTCTATAGACCACAAGATCATTCCCCTTCCTTTCTAAATGAGTTTCATACCTGTCTATTCTCCTCAACTCCTGCCCTCCTATTAGAGCAATTCAACATACAAATTGAAATTCCTTTATACAAATATAATCAATTTATTGACTTTTCATCTCTTCTTTTGCTTTCTCTTACATATTCCCGTTCTTCATCCTTTTGACTTCCAATCTTTTTTCCCTAATTCTCTTCCAGACCATCTCTCCTGTAATAGTCATTCTTTCCTCTGTTCACCATCTTGATCCCTTAATCGACTAATTCAACTCTACATCTACTCTTTTGAATTCCCTAGTTTCTTTATATATTGCCAATTGTTCATCCTTCATTTTCAAAGAGAACCAATGCCATCATAGGACTATATCATGACTTTTTGTAAATTGTGAGGCAGAGTTACAGAGTCATCAGTTTCATTCTTTCTTCCAGAGTCATTAAAATTCAATGACAAGGCAAAATCATGAAAAAGTCAAGATGGCTATAAGTGGTCCTGGGACAGTGGCATCTTTGATGTCTGACCAAACTCTAAGTGCTCCACAGTGCCTGTTTCAGTCATTTCCAGTCATTGAAATAAATTGTTCTCATTTGCCCATTGCACTATGCTTAGGGTAGTGCCCCCCCCCTCCAAATCACTAATAGTTTGAAACCTGTTGATTATCCTCAGCCTGCTTTAACCCATCTACCAAGATGATTTACTGGGGTATAATAGTTGTACATAGTATATCTTCTTGGAGTCACAGATGAGAGATGAGTAAAGGTGAATATAAAAGTTGGATGATCAACCTTGAAAAGAGTTCAGAAAACTCATACCAAAAGTTCTAGTCCTCCATACTCCATATACACAGCTTTATATAATTCACAGTGTTCATTAACTTTGCTCCTATACTCATGGTATTGAAGGTAGGAAAATTACATAACATTCTAATTGAATTCACTACAAATTTTATGTTGCATAACTTCAACTGGGGCCCTCAACTCCTGCTAAACAATGCTACTATGCCTCCTTTTTCCAGTTCATTATACCACTGTCCACAGTGCCTCTTCCAAACTTAGTCATCCTTTCTCATATCTTCCATGGTTCCCCCTTCCCCAGCTTTCTTAATGGAGATCTTTGCATCATATTTTATGGAAAATAATACCAAGGCTATATTCTGTAAATTCACTTTTCTCCCCTCTTTCTGCCACTTTCTTTTCCTCCACCTCTGTGTTTTTTCATGATTTATTTACTTTCACATTATTACAATAATCTTGTTGGGAAAGTAAGCATGATCCCCCTTCCCCCAAAAATTATAGAGAAAAATAAAGTGAGACAAAAAAATGTACTTCAGTCTGTGTTAAGATATGGGCTCTGACTCTGGGATGGGTTGCATTCTTTATCATAAGTCCATCAGAGAAGTTGTTTCAATATTTTTCCCATAGTTGCTATTATTATTATTGTATTTCCCTCCATTCTATTCCTCCCCATTCCCATTTATTCTATTCTCTCTCTCTTTCACCCTGTCCCTCCTCAAAAAGTATGCTATATCTCACTATCTCACTACCATAACCCACAATATTCCTTCTCTTCTATCACCTACATCCTCCCCCCAACCCATCCGCTTGCTCCCATTCCCTTTCTTCTCTTTTTTTCCTCTGAAGTAAGATAGACTTCTACACCCCTATTGAATGTGTATGTTATTTCATCTCTGAATCACTTCTGATGAGAATGAAGGCAGACTCATTTCCTCTCATCTCTTCCCCTTATACTCCATTGAAAAAGTTTTTTTCTTGACTCTTCTATGTGAAATATCTTAGCCCTTTCCACCTCTGCTTTCCTTTTCTCTTGGTACATTCCTTTTTTGCCCACTGACTCCTTCATTATAACATATTATATCTTTATATTCAGCTCCCTCCTGTGCCTTGTCCATACATGCTCCTTCTAACTGCTTTATTAAATGATAAGGTTCATATGAGTTATCAATATCTTCTTCCCTTGAAGGAATGCAAGTAGTTCAATATCATTCAATACCTCATAATTTGTCCTTTCCATTCACTCTCTCTGTACTTCACCTGAGTTCTGTACTTGAAGTTCAAACTTTCTTTTCAGCTCTGATTATTTCATCAGGAAAGTTTGAAAGCCCTCTAATTCATTGAATATCCACCTTTTATCCTGAAAGAGGATGTTCAGTTGCACTGAGTAGTTGACTTTTAGTTGGAATACAAGCTCTTTGGCCTTCTAGAATATCATATTCCAAGTCCTATGAGGCTTTAAAGTAGACACTGCTAAATCTTGTGTAATCTTGACTGTAGTGCCATGGTAATTGAATTGCTTCTTTCTGGCTGTTTTTGTAATATTGTCTCTTTAAATTGGGAGTTCTGGAATTTGGCTATAATATTTCTGGGAGTTTTTATATTGGGATCTCTTTCGGGGTGTGATTGGTGGATTCCCTCAATTTTTATTTTACCCTCTACTTCTAGAATATCAGGGCAATTTTGCTGGATTATTTCTTGAAAAATAAAGTCTAGGTTCTTTTCCTGGTCATGACTTTGAGGTAGTCCAATAATTTTTAAATTCTCTTTCCTGTATCTGATTTCCAGGTCAGTTGTTTTTCCAATGAGATATTTCACGTTTTCTTCTAATTTTTCATTCTTTTGGCTTTGCTTTATTGTTTCTTGATTTCACACAAGGTCATCAGCTTCCTTTCACTCCATTCCACATTTGAAGGAGTTATTTTCTTCAAAGAACTTACCCAATTCTACTTTTTAAGACATTCTTCTCTTCATTGACCTTTTGGACTCCATTTTTTTTTAGGTTTTTGCAAGGTAAATGGGGTTAAGTGGGTTGCCCAAGGCCACACAGCTAGGTAATTATTATGTGTCTGAGACCATATTTGAATCCACATACTCCTGACTCCAGGGCTGCTGTTTTATCCACTGCACCACCTAGCTGCCCCTCCATTTTCTTTTTGACCATGTTTTTAACAACCCCCCAACTCCCTTTCTTTTGTATTTTTTCCTGTCTCCTTCACTAAGCTGCTGACTTGGTTTTCATGATTTTCCTGCATTGCTCTCCTTTCTCTTCCTAATTTTTCCTCTAATTCCCTTAATTGTTTGTCAAAGTCTTTTTTTTTTAGCTCTTCCATGACCTGAGATCAATTTCTATTTTTCATGGAGACTTTGATAAAAATGTTTTGACACTGTCACCTTCTAAGTATATATTTTGATTTTCCATGAGATCAAAGTTATTGTCTATGTTCCAATTCTTTTCCTTTCTGTTGTTTGTTCATTTCCCTAGTCTTAAGATTTCCAAAGTTTTATGAGAGGCTCTAACTGCACTCTTGACCTGTGCTCTGATCTGTTCATGACCACAAGCACTCCTTTCTGCCCTGGAGCTAAGAGGAGTGTCACTGCTCCTCTGTGGTAGTATGAGGGCCCAGACTGTGAGCTAGATCTGAGTATGGGTTAAGCAACCGAGTCCTGTCCCTCGGTAATCTCTGCCAACCCCCTCACCATTTGTTGGCTGAGCACTCTGAAAGCAGCTGCTGGGTGACTGCAGATTTCTGGGATGGGGCTGCCCTGAGGCATATACTAACTTGGGCTCTGAGTTCACTCTGGTGCAACAGAGTTCTCCCACTCACCCTTTAAGCCATCCTCAGTGATCCCTGGGCCAAGAGGTCTGGAAACTGCTCCCACTGCCACAGACCCAGATGTTCCTGGAAGCCTAGAGCTGGTTTTCTTGACATGACTACAACATGGGCTGAACTATTGCTTTTTATAACCCCATTCCAGTGGAATAGACTTTTCCTTTGATCTTCCAAGTTGTCTTGGAATGGAATATTGCTTCCCTCAGTCTTTCTGTAGCTCCTAACACTCTAGAACTTGGTTAGAGTCATAATATAGCATTTGGAGTTTGCTGAGGAAGAGTTTCTGGAAATTCCTGCCTCCATGCTGCCATCTTGGTTCTACCTTCCTGTTTTGAGTTTTTTTTTTAAATGATAAAATGTCCTTATTAATTACCAACCCCTCTAACAAACCTATCTGCTTGTTCAGTGGTGCCATTTTAACCCCTCTCTCTTCCAACAGATTATTCCCTCTTACATCCCTACTTTTTCACTTATTTTCAATTTCTCTATGATTTGATTTCCTACTACCTAAAAACATACCCTTGCTTTTTTATCCTGAAAAAAAATCATTTGATCCTTCCTTCCCTGCTACCTATCATTCTATTTGTAACATCCTTTTCAGCTAAATTCCTGAAAAAAACTTTCTTCAATAGGAAACTCTAATTCCTTTCCTCTCATTTATTTCTTAACACCTTACAATTCGGTTCCAAACCTTACTATTCCATCAAAATTGTTCTCTCCAAAATTACTAATCCTCTCTTAATTGAGAAACCAACAGTCTTTTCTCAATCCACATTCTCTTTGTGCCCTTTGCTGCTTTTGACACCATTGAACACTCTATCTTCCTTGATATTCTCCTTTCCCTAGTTTTACAGGACACTACTGTCTCTTGATATTCTTCCTACCTATCTAACCATTCTTTCTTTATCTCTTTTGCTAAACTTCCTCAGATCATGTTCTCTAACAACAGGTGACCTCGGGAGCTATTTTCCCCTTCTATGGTATTTCACTTGGTGATTTCATCATTCTTTATGTATTGTCATCATCTCTATTCTGATACTTCTCAGAAATAGCTATTCTGACTCAATCTTTCTGCTCACCGCCAATCTTACATTTCCAACCGCCTTTCATTCATATTAAACTGGATTTTCAGTAGACATCTTAAACAATACTTTCAAAACAGAACTCAGAGTCTTTTCTCCTAAATCCTCCCCATCTCCTATTTTCCCTATTACTGTAGAATGCAATGTCATCATTCTAACCCCTCAGATTCACAACCTATGGTTCATCCTTGGCTCCACCCTGTCTCTCACCATCTCTCCCTTAATATCCAAGCTGTTGAGAAGACCTATCAATTTTATCTTTCAAATTTCCTGCAGATATGAACAGGCAATTTTCAGGCAAAGATATCAAGACTATCTAAACTCATTTTAAAAAAATGCTTTAAATCACTATTGATTGGCGAAATGCAAATTAAGACAAGTCTGAAGTACCATCTCACATTGATCAGATTGGCTAATATTGCAAAAAAGAAAAATGATAAATATTGGAGCAGATGTGGGAAAACGGGGATATCAATGCACTTTGGATAGAGTTTTAAACTATTCAAACCATGTTGGTGAACAATTTATAACAATGCCCAAAGGGACTATAAAATTGTGCCTACCTTTTGATCCAGCAATACCATTGCTAGGTATGTATCCCAAAGGAATTTTTTTAAAGGGGTAGGGTGACAGAAACTCTTTACACAAAAATAATTACAATAGCTCTATTTGTGGGTAACTAAGCATTGTAAACTGAGGGTATGCCCATCATTTGAGAAATGGTATATGATTGTGGGATATTATTATAATAGATTACTATTATTGTTATTGTATAAGAAATAACAAACATGGGGCAGATAGGTGGCACAGTGGATAAAGCACCGGCCTTGGAGTCAGAAGTACCTGGGTTCGAATTCAGTCTCAGACACTTAATAATTACCTAGCTGTGTGTCCTTGGGCAAGCCACTTAACCCCATTTGCCTTGCAAAAACTAAAAAAAAAAAAATAATAACAAACAGTATGATTTCAGAAAAGCCTTTAAAATTTATTATATACTGACATAAAGTGAAGGGAGCAAAACTAGGGGAACATTGTACATAGTAGCAGCAATATTGTAGGATGAAGAGCTATGAATGACTTAATTATGCTCCGCAAAAGAATGATACAAGATAATCCGGAAGGACTCAAGATGAAAAACATTATCTGTCTCTAGTGAAAAAGTTGATATTTTCTGAATACAACTGAAGTATACTATTTTTCAATTTATTTTTTTTCTTTTCTTTTATTTGAGTTTTCTTATGATTTCACATGCATAACCTGTATCATTTTGTTTACCATCACAGGGAGGGGAAAGGAAAAAGAGGAGGAATGGAACTAGGAACTTAAAACTTAAAAATAATAAATTAAATAAGTATAGAAATATTCCAGAAAGGGAAAAAAATATGAATATGCTCTCTTCTATCCACCTCCCTAAGGCAGACTCTAACCCCTTCATTCTTTAACTACTTCACTTGCCATCTAGTGGAGCTGACTGTCTCAAATTTCTCCATCTGCCAATCTTCTACTGAATTGATTTTTTTCTACAGTTCAGGTCTATTCATGTCATCTTCTTAATTCATGTCATCTTCTACTTAATAAACTCTGGTGACTTCTTAGTGCCTCTTGGAACTTAAACAAAATGTTCTTTCTGGAACTGAACTCTTCATAACCTATTTCCACCACCACCACCACCACCAGCACCACCACCTTTTCAGTCTTCCTGAATACATACTCTTCAATTCAGTGTCACTGACCTCCTGGATGAATGTATGTGTGTTACATAGAAAAATTTTGCAAGATTTTGTCTAACTTGACTTTTAAATTATTAAACTCATTGGGTAGATAAAATAGTACTATTAAGGAAACTGTTTGAAATATACTTTTCTTGGTGGATATCTTTTATTTTTAATTATTCCCAAAAGTAGTAAGGATAATTTCTCAAGCAAAAACTATTTTTATTCTCTTTTGTTCTATGAGAACTGTTAGTATTCTTCCTTCTTCCCTTTCCAAAAAAAATTGTTTATAGATGTTGTCAGTGACTGTGAGATTTGGATTTTATTTTTGTTTTTCCACAGCAATGAGAAGTTCTGTCATTATATTCATTGCTATGCTTTTCAGCAAATGTTCATCTCAAGGCAAGCAAAGATAATATGTCATAGGGAATTTGTATTCCATAAAACACAGTTTCATGGATTGCTCTGAAATTATGCTTTATGAAATGCAAATTCTCTATGGAGCAAAAAAAGGACAACATAGGTGTTAAAGATCTAGTTTTATGCAATGATCCTGTTTATAAAGAATACTACTCCAGTAAAAACACTGTCTACATCCACCAGAGTCAATAAAAGACAGAAACAGAACACTGAAAAATGTGTTTCTTCTTAAGTATATCTATAAGCTTCTCTTCCACATGCATGAGGGCTAGAGTTACATTCTCCCTCCCTGATTTCAAGTGAATCAAATTTATATCTGGAAGGATCCAAATGGTTATCTTGTTCTTCTTTCCCCATCTCCATCCCATCTCCTCAATTTGGAGATGAGAAGGGACCCAGAGAGGTTAAATAATCTGCTGGAGATGAAGAAAATCAATAATAGAATTGGGATTTGAGCCTAAGTTCTAATTCCAGATCCTTTGATTATATCCAGTTCTCTTTCTAATGTCTTATATAGTCTAGTCAATTCAAGACAAGACAGACAGAGGAAAAATGAGAGAGACACAGAGACAGAGAGAGAGAGAGACAGAGACAGAGACAGACAGAGAGTGAGCTGCTTTTCAAGGGGTAAGTCTATTTGGAATTGGACCACTAAAAATATTGACTTTTAAAATAAAATTGATAAAATAAACTCCAGTGGCTTCTTAGTACCTCTAGGAACAAATAAAAAATGTTCTATTTGGAATTCAACTCTTCGTAACCTACCCCCTTCTACCATTCCAGTCTTCTTTTTACTCCATTCTTTAATACATACTCCTCAATTCAGTGACACTGGCCTCCTGGATGTGTGTGTGTGTGTGTGTGTGTGTGTGTGTGTGTGTGTGTGTGTGTGTTACATAGAAAAATCTGGCAAGATTTTGGTTAACTTGACTTGTCACTTAAATTATTAACCTTTATGGGTAGATATAATAGTACCATTCACATGACCCTCCCTTAACAGTACCCCCATTATGACTTGTTTCTGAGTAATTTAAACCCAAATTTTTATGATAACTTGAGCAGTTTAGTACCCTCTTCCTATTTGTTGACTTCAAGCACCCACATCATCAGCTTTTGTCCACATTTCTCATCTTCCTGGAAGAAAGCATGCTCAATCTTTTACCTTGTTGCTTTTCATAAGCTTTCAAGAACATTCACCACAATTTGGCTATTCTAGGTAATACAAGGGGCTCCCAGTTTGAACTGATCCTCTGGAATGTCTGTTACTTATGATCCTTACTCTTGCTTTTTCATCATCACAGCTGTTGCTCCAATTCTTAGTTTACATGGTTAGTCCATACATACAGATAATATTTCTCGTTGACTTTCAGTATACTGTTCACTCCCACATAAGCCACCACATCTCTTCTTGCTTATTCAGCTCACAAAATCTTTCTACTACTGGGAGTCAAGGATAGTCACTCCACCAATGTTTTCCCTATGTGTGCAAATCTAAATAAAAGTAGTCCAAGGAGACATATAAATTGGGAAAAAATTCTGTCAGGTAAGAGAAAAATTCTGCATTGTTCATATATATATATATATATATATATGTATATATATATATACATATATATATATATATTGTTCATATATATATATATATTGTTCATATTTATATATATATATATATATATATATATATATATATATATACACAGAATGAAAAATTATATATACACATATAGGTCTGTTAAAGACTAAAGAGAAACTTTGACATGCAGAGAAATACTGAGAGAAGGAGCAAAATAGGAGAGGAAAAAATGTTCTGAGAACAATGTTGCTATTCTCTATGCTTATAACAGAGTCAGGATGGGGAGGTAGGATTTCATAAAGAAGATATCCTGAACTGAGAGGAGAGAAATTGTAGTATTTTGTGTTTACTGAGAATAATGATGTTGAAAAGTTCCTCTTTTTTCTCATTGTGTCTCTGTCTCCCAGGAATAAAGAGTACCCTTTACAAAGCTTAACTCTGTTGTTTAAAGTTTGTTTACATTTCTATTTAATTAGTATTGACTTCTTTAAGAAAAAGAGATCCAACTATTTGTGATTGGCTTTCTGCCTTGTGAAAGGTAAGCCAGAGAGAAAAGGGAGTGGTATGTATAGTACAGAGAAAAAAAGTTTATTGTTCAGGTTTTGATGGTTATTTTTTTCAATTATGTTAGACTTTTCTTGACCCCATTTGGGGTTTTCTTGGCAAAGATACTAGAATGGCTTGCCATTTCTTCCTTCAACTCTTTATATAAGAGAAAATTGAAACATTGTTAAGTGACTTCCCAGGGTTACACAAGTAGTAAGTGTCTGAGGCCAAATTTGAATTCAGGAATATAAAATTTCTTAACTCCATATCTATTCTTTGTGCAACTTAACTCCCCTCCAGGGAAAACTAGAGAGAGAGGGAAAAAAGACCCTAATTGAAATTATCAAGATATTTTTACCAGCTCTGAGCTCTGGTTCTATATTAGAAAGACTGATCTTTTTTTAATATTTTAATATTTTCAAACTTCCCAAGCCAGGTAACAAACCTAAGTATTCTGGACCATTGACTTTATGCAATGACTGAGTGATTGAATCATGAGTAAACCATTAGAAGAAGACTCTTAGTAATTGATAATCTTCCTTCAGAGTCAGTCTTGGCAATTTTTCTTTTCCCACTCAATCTTTCCTTTGTACACATGAGATTTCCTTCTCTGAGGTGGAGCAAAAGGTAGTGCTTTTAGACTGAATTATAACTAATTCAAGGAGAAGTCTAGTGAGTGAGAAACAAATCAGCAATGTCTAAATCCCAAGGATAGGTGACAGCTAAAAGTCAGTAACTAGGTTTCCTATTAAAAACCAAACACTTAAACCTCTTTACACTGTTAAATAATAAATATGTAAGGAGGATTCTTTATATCTGTTCCTCAATAATTATCTGTAATTAACCGCACTTTTGCACCTGGACTTCGAAAATGGATGACTGACTGAATGAAATAGTGGCAATATATTAAGGTGAACAATAAAGTCAAGTAAGGAACAAGTGAAAACTATTGTATGAAGTGGAATGCTTCATAAAATATGGCAACATAAGGTGGCGTAGTGGATAAAGCACCGACCTTGGAGTCAGGAGTACCTGGGTCCAAATCCAGTCTCAGATACTCAATAATTACTTAGCTGTGTGGCCTTGGGCAAGCCACTTAACCCCATTTGCCTTGAAAAAACATATATAAATATATAAATATATATATATATATATATATATATATATAAACAGAAATGTATTATAATTGGCTGCAGAGATTCAGTTATACCTTGTGGATTTTTCAGAAAAGAATAAGCAACTTGGAAACTAATTTGAGTATCTACAGCCTAGAGAAATGAGTACAGACCAATCTTCTAAGAGTCTCTTGAGGAGGAGGAAAAGTTTCTTTTTCCTCTTGCCTTTATCCCCAAGAAAAACCTGTCTAACCCTAAAAAATGAAGAGTATTTTGCATTTCCTACTAACATTCTGGCATATAATTGATGACAGTCCTTGAATAAGGAGTTGAGAACTAGTATACTGAGGAAAAGAAACTTTAGGACAGTTTTAAGATCTTATTAAAAAATCTTCATCATACCTAAGTGATAATACCATCCATGAAAACTCTTTGAAAAGGGAAAATAAAACATAATCTTCCATTCAACCAGAATGGCGTTTCCTTTGAGACGCTAAGTTTAAATCCTTTTGACACAACTAACTGTAGGACTATGGTTAGTACCAACTTAGTACAACAGTAAAATTGCTATCATTTCAAGTTATAGACCAGTTAGTTGCATTAATAAACTAGATCTGAACTGAATGGAAGGAGGAAATTTCCTCACCAGAAGTTACCCTTGCCAATAAAATTGTATATCTGAATTCTTCCACACACACCCCAAAAAAACAACATAAAAGATTTTTCAAATTCCAACCTTTGTCTTTGAAAATGAAGAAATCATAATGCAAAATTTCTCAGCTTCAATACATTTATAATGAGCCAGTCAATAAGCATTTATTAAAAATTATTATATGTCAAACTACTAAGACATTCAAAATCAAAGATAAAACACATGGCCAAGTATATTCAATTCAATGGCAAAAGGAAAAATGAATTAAAACATATTATCTGATATGATTTTGAGAAACAATAATTTCAGCCTGAAATTCATGGATACTTTTGGGAAAAATAGCATAAAGCTGTAAAAGTAAATATTTTTGCCAAAAAAACTAAGAAATGCTGAACTCAGTTTCCTGTTTGTGAATCAATAAATGCTGCCTTTCCCTTGGCTCCACTATTTGCATTGAGTTGGAACAGTGCTTTCATTTCTTTTTAATTATGGAACAGATGAATAAGAGCAAAAATTTCCTGAGCAATATAAAAATAAGCTCAAAAATCATTCAAAAGAGAAAAGGAAATTGATGGTAATATTAATTCTTTAACTGAATGAAGGTCATCCCTACACTAAAAAAGTAAAATTCTTGAGTCAAAAGAGGAAAACAGAGATCTTACTCTATGTGGGTATAGAGGTATAAAGACTAGTCCTGTGATTTTAATGCTATAGGGAACTTCAAGATGAGAAAACTCCCTCAACTAAATCAGATCAGATCCTTCTTTGATATTTATTGTTGTAGAACCTACAGGGTCACACAGTCAATATGGGACTTGAAGTCTTTCTTCTTGGTTTTAGAAGCTAATTTGTGTGTGTGTTTGTGTTTGTGTGTGTGTGTGTGTGTCTGTGTGTGTCTGTGTGTCTGTCAAAGTGTGTGTGTGTGTCTGCATATTTGTGTGTAGAAAGAAAAGAAGTAATGATTTCTGATTGTTTAGAAGTAGATTTACTATTGCTTAAAGAAGCAACAACATATGGAAGTTATTATTATTTTGTTTTTGAAACATTTTCTTCCCTCATACATTTTTATTTAATTGTTCTTTCCTATTCTTTCCTGCAGATCAACAATAGCTAATCTTCTGTCCCTGAGCTCAACCAACTGATACTGATCCAAAATTTAGCTTTAGAGTTAAGACCTAAATTCAAATCCTTCCTTTGACAGATACTAATTGTGTGAAAATGAGGAAGTTACTTAGGCTCTCATGTGTACTAGGTCCTTCTTTGTGATTATAAGTTAGAGCAAGTTGTCATTATGTGTTAGCTGGAAAAGTTTCCAATCCAAGAGTTCTCTAAACTGATAGGAACTAGCACAGCCCTTTTCATTTGACAATTTAAAAAAATTGGATGACTAAAATTTTGTGAGGTAGAGATTGAGATAAAAAAGGAATATGAAAAACTGGCTTTTTCTTGGCAAAGATAATGGAATAGAAACATTTAAGACAAAAAGCACAGGAGTAGGAAAACAGAAGACAAATTTGGGGAATGAGAACATGACTTTCATAATATAGATATTTCTCACAGCTTGTAAAAATGAGGGATTATTTCCACAACAAATTGAAGTGTAAACTGCTGGATAAAACAATCATCCTTTTATTCTAAGAAAACTTACAAATGATTCCACTGTAATCTCTTATGGAGGGAAAAAAAAACTCCACAATATCTACCTTGTCAGCTTAATAAGGTTTATGTGCATAAAACTGCATCTAATCTGTGGTGGAAATTATATATGTTGTTTAGGAGAGTCTCAAGTTTTTTGTAGTGATTAAGGATAAGGGTGATTGCTACAAAAAGCATTAAGAACTAGACAATAAAGAAAAACATTGATGAGTGCAGACAATATCTGCCAATGAGTAAAGCAATTGAATATATAATGACACGATGTATCTTGGCTGCTATATAGCACTATAATGTTAGTATGATTATATACTAATTGTAAGTGTGTCCCAAAAGTCTCAATGTGGTTTTATATTTTTAATTATTTAAATTGTGTTAAGCCTCTCCAAATCTTATACAAGATCATATCTATCTTTAAGTGTATGAAAGTGTATAAACACAAGCTATAGATATGCATACATACAAACATATATAAAATATATATACATAATACATTCATATAACCTATATAATATTATGCTCATTCTGTCTGCCTTTCCCCTTCTTATGACTTCCCTTCCCCTCAAGCACACTGAATGTGAAAGTTTTTACCAAAGTGATTCTGAAGGTTATGTTATTGAGGAACTAGAATAAAAGCTTTGGTCTGAATAGCTTGCAATTCTATTGTGCTTTTTACTTCACAATTATCTCATTTTGTCCTTACCACTTCCTTATGTGGTAGGAAGAAAAGCTATATTTATGGCTGTTTTACAAGGAGAGAAATTAAGGCACTCTCTTTTTCTTTCTCTTTCTCTCTACATATACATCTATCCATATCACTGAGCTTAAATTTTTAGTTGATTTTTCCATTTTTAATTAGTTGCTTTGGACTCTTGTAATGCTACAGATTTAAAGAGATCTTCCTCTGTTAATATACTTGGGTTTGTCTGTTATAACTACCATTTTCTATTCTTTTTCAAATAGTTAAGACTGCCTATTTCAATAGTTCAATATTTTATACATAGCCAATCTTTACATATTGTGGGTGTATGTGTGTGTGTGCCCGTATGCTGAAGACTGAGAACTTTAGGACAAATGGGAAATGAGGTGCCATTTTTATGAACAAGCCCAGTGGACACCCAAGAGCAATATACGCTTCATTCCATTAACCTCAGTACTGACCCTGAGATATAACTCTGTAGACAGCTTGTCTTAATTATGGGCCTCCCCTAAGAGCCAAGAGAAAAAATGCCGAAGTATTCATGCTACTTTTATAAAATACTCACCTTGGGGAACTGCTGAAACTAGACCATTTAATTTTGAATCTGAGGTTAGTTAGGAATTACAGTTATGTTTAGAAAGACAAATTTATATTAAAAATGTGCTTATTCCTTATTTATCTCAATTTTTCTTATTGAAATGGTTGAGTTCTAAACAGAGTTAAATTCCTAGGGAGGGGAATATTTCTTTATAAGCTAGAATAAATTAGTTGAACATTTAATTGATGATTAACTATTATTTATTACTCCAAAAGGACACCTATCTCTTGGGAAGAATACTGCTGTGCAAAAATGTTTATGACAGTTAGTTTGGGTATCACTTTTACTTGGGATCTGGTTCAAGTTTCAGGAATGTGAATCCTTTGCTTGACATGATGGGAAAGAGGGAATAGACGGGTGACTGGACCCAGGCATAGGAGCTGAGTTATGGGGACAAGGCTTTAGGAAGGAATTGAGGTATAAAAGGAATTAGATTTATAAAGATAGTGAGGAATTTAGAAAGAATAGAATAAGATAGGGTTGCATTTTGTGAATCTAGGTTACAAGGTGGAAAATTATGGATACTGAATAAATTTATTCAATTACTAGAATCTGGATACAAGTTGTTAACATGAGCAGCAACAATAATGATATATTACTCTTTCCTAGGAGTTGGACTGAATTAATTTCAGATTTCAACTTAATTCATTTGTTGAATCTAGTGTATCCAATGTATAGCACTGCCAAACTTATAGGTGATTAATAAATGATTGCTGACTTGAATGCTTATGATATATCAACATCTTTATGGTGTGTTAGAAATATAAAGACAAACGTGAAACATATCTGTTTCCAAGGAATTTATATTCTATTGAAGATAGAAGGGGCAACTAGATGTCACAATGAATGGAGGACTAGGTCAAAAGTCAAGAAGACTTCATCTTCTTGAGTTCAAATCCTGTCTCAAACATTTACTAGTCATATGACCCTAGACAAGTCACTAACCCTGCTTTGCCTCAGTTTCCTCATTTATAAAAATGAGCTGAAGAAGGAAATAATAAACCTCTCCAGTAACTGTGCAAAATAAAATCCCAAATGACATCATAAAGCATCAGACATGAGTGAAACCAACTAAACAACAAGAGGATAGAAAATATGAACACAGATAAGAAAGACAAATATAACATGAATGCAGTCATTGGTAGAGAGGAACACCAACAAGTCAGAAATCAAAACTGAATCCTTGAAGGAGATGGTATATGAAATAAACTTTGAAGGGAGCCAAGAAGCAGAGGTAGCAAGGGAGAGCTTTCTAGGCCTTGGAAGCAGTACCTGATGGCATTGAAGGGATCTGCCATTTATAAGAGTGAATAACTTGACCATCCAATTTTGTGTATCTGGAGATTGTGAAACACAGAGAAATTTTTTATAGACAATTGGCAGAAAATGTAGTGTTAAGAAATCCAGAAATCAAATCATACATAGCCCAGGTGAGTTTTTTGTACCAGATATCTTTGGGAAAAAGAAAATTCCTGTGGCATGACCTAAAAGTTAAGGTTTCAAAAATGGAAATCCAGGATAGCCACCAATTGACAGATTGGAAGTTAGACCATATGAAGAAATGCAAGAGCAAGTTCTCTTTCTATTGAACAGTTAGGGTTGTCCTTAGATTTCCCAGATCATGGAACTTCCTTTTAAAAAAAGAAAAATTATCTATTTTGTCAGTTATATGTAAAGATAATTTTCAATATTCATGTATGCAAACCTTTCTCTGTCTCATGTTCCCTCCCCTCACCACCTCAGGACAGTAACTAATCTGGTATAGATTATACACGTAAAATCTTGTAACACATATTTCCATGTTAGTCATCCTGTTGAAAGAAAAATAAGAACAAAAGGGGAAAAGCCAAGTGAAGGAAAAAACAAAAACAAATTTTAAAAAGTAAAAATAATATACTTTGACCTATATTCAGATTTCATACTTCTTTCTCTGGCTATAGATAGCATTTACCATCACAAGCCTTTTAAAATTGTCTTTGATTGCTGTATTGCTGAGAAAACTCAAGTCTATCATAATTGATCATTGAGCAATATTGCTATCAAGTTGCCAATGTTCTCCTGGTTCTGCTTACTTCATTCAGCATCAGTTCATGTATTTCCAAGCTTTTCCAAAAGCTGCCTATTCTTCATTTATTATATAGCAATAATATTCCAGTTTTATTAATTCTTTGAAATAGTTGCAAATTGCTCTCCAGAATAATTAAATCAGTTCACAGTTTCACCAACAATGCATTAGTGAGGGCGGCTAGGTGGCGTAGTGAATAGAGCACACCAGCCCTGGAGTCAGGAGTCCCTGAGTTCAAATCTGGCCTCAGACACTTAATAATTACCTAGCTGTGTGGCCTTGGGCAAGCCACTTAACCCCATTTGCCTTGCAAAAGCATGAAGAAAAAAACCCCAAAAAACAAAGCAAACAAAAAAAAAATGTTTTAGTGTCACATTTTCCCCACATCCCCTCCAGCATTTCTCATTTTCCTTTTCTATCATATTAGCCAATCTAATAGATTTGATGTTTCATTTCTTTAATTAATAGTGACTTAGAACATTTTTTCACATCACTATAGATAACTTTAATTTCTTCATTCGAAAACTTACTTGTTCATATCTTTTGACTATTTGTCAATTCAGAAATGATTTTAATTCTTATAAATTTAACTAAGTAAAGTATATATTTTAGAAATGAAGCATTTATCAGAAACACTGTTATAAAAATTGTTTCCCACCTTTGTGCTTTCTTTATAATCTTGTTTTCATTGGTTTTTGTTTGTAAAAATATTTTCAATTTAATGTAATTGAAATTATACAATTTGTATTTTATAATATTCTTTATCTTTTCTTTGGATATAAATTCTCCTTTTCTCCATTGATCTGAGAGGTAAATGATTCTTTGCTTTTCTATTTAACCTATGGTATCACCCATTATGTCTAAATCATGTACCCATTTTTGACTTTATCTTTTTTTAGAGTATGGAGATGTTGGTCTAGTCTAGTTTCTGCCATAATAATTTTCCAGTTTTCCTAACAGTTTTTGTGAAATGAGTTCTTAGCTCAAAAGCTGGAGACTTTGGGTTTATCAAATAGTAGATTAGTATTTACTACTAGTTTTTATCTGCTACTGTATCTTATGAATCTAGCTTTTTCCATTGATTTGCCACTCTATTTCTTAGCCAGTACCAAATAGTTTTGATAAATGTTACTTTATAATATAGTTTGATATCTTGTATTACTAGGCCACTTTTTTGGCTTTTTCAAAATGTATTTCCCTTGATATTCTTGATCTTTTGCTCTTCCAGATAAATTTTGACATGATATTTTTACAGCTCTATAAAATAAGTTTTTGGTAGTTTGCATGGCACTAAAAAAGTAGATTAATTTAGGTAGAATAGGCATTTTTATTATATTAACTTGACTTTGTTTAGGAACTTTTTTTCAAAACTTCTGGTATCTATTGTGAATCTTATATCCACATATTCAGAGGAAGATGATATGCTTTTTGAATTTGGTCTAAAAGAAGGCCTTTCTTATTTTGAATTTCTGTCCCTTGAATATAGCAAGAATGGGTTTGCTTTCCAACATAACTAAAGAACAGTTGGTTGATCTTGAATTGCCAGAACTGATCTTCCCTTTCCCCAATGGTGGCTCCAAAGGGTGAGAGGAGAGTTATCTGGATTCAATAAATGCATTAATTTTTGTTTGTTTTTTTAATTTTGGCTACAACAGACCTTACATAATTGGAGAATATTTCCCTCCCTAGAAAACCAGGGTTGTTCTTTCTTATAGAGTTCATGGACTCAGAGCAGCCAAACTGGACCTCTTTCATCCTTCAGTTAGGTCATGCCAAATATGTAAGTTTTTATGTTCCCATGGTAGACAGTAAAGCCAGTTCAGGAAAAAGGGGTCTCAGCATGGAATATCGCTGCTACAGTATGCTTTTTTTTCCACAAGTGAATTTTTAAAATCTATTTTATATTATTACAATAATCTTGTTGTGAGAGTGAACATAACCCCCCCCAAAAAAAGATATAGAAACCTCAAGAATAGTGAAAGAGAAAGAAAAGCATACTGCCGTCTCTGTTCAGGTTGCAATGGCTCTGTCTCTGGGATGAGTTGCCTTCTTTATCCTAAGTCCACAAGAAAAGCTACTTCAATATTGTCCCCACAGTTGCTATCACTAGCTGTATTTCCCTCTATTCTATTCCTCCCCACTGTCATTTATTGTATTCTCTTTCTCCTTTCACCCTGTGCCTGTTCAGAAGTGTGTTGTATCTGAGTACCCTCTTCCACAATCTTCCCTCTATTCTAACACCTACTTCCTCCTTCCCTCCCTTTTCATATGGTCTAACTTCCAAAACCCCTTTAGGTTTTTGACAGGTTTTATATATATTTAAAGAACAAGAATTATAATTGTACAAATTGTAAGAATAATCTTCTTTCCCCTTGCCCTATATAGTTATATTGGGAAAGCAACCCCATTCTTGCTATATTCAAGGGGCAGAAATTCAAAATAAGAAAGTCCTTCTTTTAGGCCAAATTCAAAAAGCATATCATCTTCCCCTGATTATGTAGATATAAGACTCACAAATATACCAGAAGTTTTGAAAGGAAATTCATCTCTTCTCATTTTTTTTCCTAGGGTAAGATAGATTTCTATACCCTATTAAGTGTGTATGTTATTATCTCTCTGAGCCATTTATGATGAGAATGAAAGCTCATTCATTCCCCCTCACTTTCCCCCATTCTACTCCATTGTAAAAACTTATTCTTCACTCTTATGTGAAATATCTTAGCCCCTTCTTCCTCTCCTTTCCCTTCTTCCCAGTACTTTCCTTTATCACCCATTGACTCCATCTTATTACTATATTATAATATTATATACAGCTCCTTCCTCTGCCTTGTCTATATATGTTCATTCTAACAGTTCTTATAAATGAAAAAGTTCATATGAGTTATCAGGGTCTTCTTCCCTTGTAGGAATACAAGCAGTTCAACATCCTTAAATTCCTCAAAGTTAGTCCTTCTCGTTCACCCCCTCTATGGTTCTCCTGATTACTGTACTTGGAGATCAAACTTTCTGTTCAGCTCTGGTTGTTTCAATAGGAAAGTCTGAAAGTCCCATGTTTCATTCAAAGTCCATCTTTTCCCCTGATAGAGGATGTTCAGTTTTGCTGGGTAGTTGATTCTTTTTTTTTATGTTTTTTTTTTGCAAGGCAAATGGGGTTAAGTGGCTTGCCCAAGGCCACACAGCTAGGTATTTATTAAGTGTCTGAGGCCAGATTTGAACCCAGGTACTCCTGACTCCAAGGCCCGTGCTTTATCCATTATGCCACCTAGGCACCCCTGGGTAGTTGATTCTTGATTGTAATCCAAGATCTTTTGCCTTCTGGAATATCATATTCCAAGCCCTACAAGCCCTTAATGTAGATGTTGCCAAATCCTGTGTAATTCTGACTATAGAGCCAGAGCAGTTAAATTTTTTGTTTCTGGCAGCTTTTAGTGTTTTCCTCTTTGATTTGGGAGTTTTGGAATTTGGTTATAATGTTCCTGGGAGTTTTTCTTTTGGCATCTCTTTCAGGAGGTGATCAATGAGTACCTTCAGTTTCTAGTTTACCCTCTGCTTCTAGGATCTCAGGGCAATTTTGCTGAATTATTTCTTGAAAGATGAAATCAAGGCTCTTTTCCTGGTCGTGATTTTCAGGTAGCTAAAAAAATTTAAAATTTTCTCTTTTGAATCTGTTTTTGAGGTCAATTGTTTTCCCAATGAGCTATTTCACATTTTTTTCTGATGTTTGATTCTTTTGGTATAGTTTTATTTCTTCCTGATTTCTCCCAAAGTCATCAGTTCATTCTACATTTGAGGAAGCTATTTTCTTCAGAGAGTTTTTTAATCTCGTTTTTCTAGCTAGCCAATTCTGCTTTATAAGGAATTCCTCTCCTCATTTGCCTTTTGGGTTGCTTTTTCCATTTGGCCTAAACTGTTTTTTAACATTTTGTTTTCTTCAGTATTTTTTTGTATTTCTTTCACCAAGCTGCTGACTTGGTTCTCATGATTTATCTGCATTGCTTTCGTTTCTTCTCCCAATTTTTCCTCTACCTCCCTTAATTTCTTTCCAAAGTCTTTTTTGAGCTCATCCATAGCCTGAGCCCATTTTCTATTTTTCTTAGAGGATACAGAAGCTTTGACATATCTTCTGAGTAAGTATTTTGATCCTCCGTGGGATCAAAGTAATTTTCTATGGTCAGATTCTTTTTTTTCTGTTGTTTACTCAGTTCCTCAGGCTATGACTGATTTACTGCTCTTCTATGGCTTTGAGGGGTTTGGGGGACACTCCACAGGGACCTTAATTCCTCCAAGATATTATGAGAAGCTCTGTCTGCTTTTTTGCCTTTGCTCTGGGATGTGGGTGACCTCAGACCCTCCCCTCTGCCCTGGAGTTGTAAGGAGGATCCCTGCTTGGCTATGGTGGTATGAGGGTCCAGACTGCAATCTGGATCTGAGTGTGGGCAAACAATTGAGTCCTGCCCCAGGGAGAACAGAGAGACCTCTGCAATCTCCACCTGACCTCCTTACCATCTGTGGGCTGAGAGCTATGGAAGAACTGGGTGGTTTGCTGATTCCTAATACAAGTTCTCACCACAGGGCTGCTCTGAGGTCAGTGGTCCACTCTGAACCTACTCTGATGCGGCAGAGTTCTCTCATGACCCCTTTAGGGTGTTCCCAGTGATCCCTAGGCCAAGAGTTCTGGAAACCATCCCCTAGGCACCCCCAGGTACCCAGGCACTGCTCAGAACTGTTCCTGGAAGGCTGAAATTGGTTTGCTCTGCCAGGCTGCACTGCACTGTGGCTCTTTCCATCTCCCAGCCCTGGTGAAACAGACGTTTCCTGAGGATCTTTTAAGTTGTCTTGGACTGGGAAATTGTATCACTCTCTCTTTTTTGTGGGTTATGCCCCTCTAAATTTTGGCTAGAATCATCATTTGATGGCTTTTGGAGTCTTTTGAGGAATGGGTTTCCAGTAATTGCTACCTTCATGTGTCCATCTTGGCTCTGCCCCTACAGTTTGCTTTTTAAAAGAAAATGTAGAGATGTTAAGAACAACCTAAAGTGTCTTTAAGCTTTTGACAGGTCATATAGACATATATATATATATATACATATATATATATATATATATATATATATATATATATATATATGTATATTTAAAGACCAAGAAATGTGACTGTCCAAATTATAAAGCTAATATTCTTTCCCCTCACGTTAACATTGTCTTTGTATTCTGTTATTTTGTTTTTATTTTGCTTTGTCCAATTCATTCAGCCACAAGAAAGAAAACAAGAGGTTTAAGGAGGAAACAATTGAGGAACTGCAGGCCAGAGCTACTTTATAGATTTAGGATCAATAATTCTTAAAGGATATGCTTTATATATGCAGCAGCTAGATAGCATAATAGAGCACTGGCCTTGGAGTCAGGAGGACAGAAGTTTGAATCTGTTCTCAGACTCTTGCCACTTTCTACTTGTATGACCTTGGGCAAGTCACTTAACCCTGATTGCCTCACATCCAGGGTTATCTCCAGTTGTCCCAATTCATATCTGGTCACTGAACCTAGATGGTTCTGGAGGAGAAAGTGAGACTGGTGACTTAGCACAGTCCAACTTCATTCAAATCCAATTTGTGTGCTTGTCATGGCATCACTGCCCTAATGCTGTGGTCTTCTTCTAGAATGAAGGACAAACATCATATAGCTCAGATGACTCAGGAGGAGAAAGTGAGACTGTGACTGCACAGATCCCCCTCACTTAAATCCAATTCACTTGCATGTCATGGCATTATCCCCTTGATTTCATAGTTTTCTTTAAGATTAAAGAACAAACAATAACAACAGCTACCTGTGTGTGTCATTCAACCTTCAGAGATTGGAATCAAGAAAAATATGAAATGTTCAAGGTATGAGACATGAATGAGAGTGACAAGTCCCCCAGAGACTGCAAGCATAACCCTTGGAAGTATAGCACGAGAAAAGACAGACTTGACCTCTGGAAAACAGTGACAGTTTAACTATAAATTTCTCTGTTTTTTAAAAAACTTGACCGAAAAGGTTTTGGGGGATCAGAAAGGAAGGAATCACATAGCAAAGACTCTGAGAATAAAGCATACAAAAGGCTTTTTTGGCCAACTAATTACTGTAAATGCTTTTTTTTTTAATATTGGTGCTTTTTGTCTATATTTTTCAATTATTTTCTAGGTCTATGTCCTCATCAAATCACTCATATGAAAAAATAGAAAAATAAATGCAAACAAAAATATCTGATAATGAAAGTCTTCTCTGAAAACCTCTATCCCAGCAGTTCTCTACTTGTCTGTCACAAAGACTTCTCCAGGACCTTCACTGCTTTTTGTCATTGCTTCATTGTTTAGTAATATTGAGTTTCCGATTAGTGATGCTTTCACTTGTACTGTTATGATAACTGGGTCTTATTCTCCTGTTTCTGCTTATTTTATTCTGCATCAGTTCATACAAAAATCACATTTTTTAAATTATTCTAATTTATAATTTCTTACTGAAGAATCATTCCATTAAATCCTATATTATATTTATCTCATAGCAATTATTCCTGGGCAAGGATGATATAAATTCATAAAGTATTACATATTATTTTATATAAAAATAGTTACAATAAAGAGTCATATGTCACATTTTTAACCATTCTCCATTCCATGGACACTAATTTTGTTTACAAAATTTTCTTATCACCAAGAACTTTGACATAAATATTTTGCTATATGTTATAGTTTTGCTTATATTTTGAATTCCTTAAGGGATAGGTATATATATATATATATATATATATAAAGAGAGAGAGAGAGAGATACATATGCACACATACATAGATATATACATATATGCATGTCTATTAGATAGATTTCTATGTCAAAGGATAAAAAAATTTTAAATACATTTATTCCAAAATTCCAACAGTACATATGTGGGATTTTTTCCACAAAATATTATTTCAAATTTATCTATTGTATATCTTTCATTTTTTCTGTTTTATATGGAGTGAGGTCAAACCTCAGAGCTGCTTTAATATGCATTTCTCTAACTAGCAATGATTTGCAGCAGGCTTTCACTTGATTACATAGCTTGAAATCTTACTTTTAAAAACTTCATGTACTAGAAACTAGTTTTTTGGTATTCTATATTTGTATCATTTACTTTTTTGTGGCATCAGGCTTTAATATTAATTTATTTTTAAAATTCCTACTGTCTGGATTTTCTTGTGATTCTATCTTAGCAATTTTGATTCTTATGAATGTTTTTAATTTTTGTTTCCTGATCACCTATGTATATGCTTGTTTAGATAAGAATACACCCCCTCCCTGCCCCAACCATGGTTGTTAGAGATATTTGATCTCATTTTCTTCTAATTTCTTTTTAGACATGACCTTTTAAATTCTGGTCACCTAGATATTTTGAGATTGGTATAGTTAATTGGCTGGCTATGTACAAAAAAAGTTTTTATACATGTAGGTCATTTTCCCTTTTTTATTATCTCATTGAGATCCAGACCTAATGGTGACATTGCTAGATCAAAGGGTATGCACAGTTTTATTGTCCTTTAAGTATAGTATAACATTTTTCTAATTATAATATCTGCCAAGTGAATTTAAAGTTTTCCCTATTTTTTCATCTTTTATGTTTCTTGCCCATTAATTTTGTCCTATTTGTGTTTTTTTATAATTTAAACAACATTAAATGATATTAATTAGTATTGCTTTGTAACATAATCTTAACTCTAGTATTATTAAATTTCCTTCACTTGTACATTTTATCTTTAAATTCCAAACCTTTTTATCATCCAGATAAATTTTCTTATTTTGGATAGTTCTAATAAAGTATCCCCTTGTTAATTTGATTAACATTTAACAAAATCTGTAAATCAGTTTATGTTTTAAATTGTTTTCAACATTTTGGCACAGTCTAACAATGAGTAGTGATGATCTATTTAGTTATTTGGAAGGTTTATATCTGTATTTGCATCTTATTTATATTGGTACTGTAATGCTCAAAAGTTCAAGAGAGATTGTTTCTGGGTAATCATTTTAGCAGTAATTCTAGTATTTTATTAATAAAAGGGTCAAGTGACATTCTTGAGTGCCAAAGACAAATCATGATAATAGGTTCACAGTTTTTATGTCCTTGAAAGAGTCTGATAAAATTCCTCAGATAAAATTCCTTAGAAGGTTGGGTGGGGTAGCAATGCCTAGATTGGGGAAAATGTTGATCCTATCTTCTATCATCAGTCTTGTTCTTCAGGGATTGAGCTTCAAACTAAGTAATATAGAAAAAAGAAGGAACTCTGGATCTCCCATAATCATTGCTTACTAACAATCATTTTTCTCAGCAAGTCTTTCCTTTCTTTTTTTTTTGATCACACCTGTTTATTTCTTCCATATAGTTGTCTGTAGTGAGGAATTACCTCTATCAATGCAGCTCAGTTCATGAGTTACAATTTATAATCTTAAAGCAACATTAAGAAACTATCATTTGCCCAGGGACACATAATCACAGTTATAAGATGTACTTGAACCTGTGTCATCTTGATCCTGAGGTCAACTTTTTTTCTTATTTTGCAACTATACCATGTGACAACTGAAAACAGTTATTTTATTCTAGATATTTTTAATAGAAATTAACTTTACTTTTTTTTCTTTGGTGTTTGTTAATTCAGTCTAAAAGTACTGATTGTTTTCATGAATTTTTCTATTCTCCTGCATTGCTAAAAGTGTTATTTCAATTTCTAGGATTTTCAAAGAATATCATTTTGTCATCTATCAACTGTCCTTTTGCCTATGCTGACATCTCTGATTTTTTCTTCTAACATTATATCAAATAGTGGGGATAGAAAGAATCCATAGATTATACCTTGTTGAATTAAGAAAAGGCTTAACATTTCTCCACTGCAAATAATTTAATTTTAAATTGATCATCTACATTTTGCCTTTTTCTGACCATGCTTTTTAGGGGTTTTAGTATGTCAGTTAATTTAATATAAATTTAATTAAAGGCTTTTTGTTTCTCTGTCAATTGAATCAATCATGTAGTATATATGTGTTTGAATATATAAATATTATACTGAATATGTAATAATGTATTAATATTCCAATTATTCTTCCCTTCCCAACATTGAAGCTTGAATACATGAATTCATGATATGACTTCCACTTAGAGATTTAGAGAATATATAGTAGTCTCCTTGTAAAGGCTTTAACTTTTTTTTAATTGCATAGTATAGATTAGTAAGATTAATCTACAATTCTCATTGATTCAGTAAAGGAAAAAATTAACTACAAAATGAGGGGCATTTTAAAAATGTTTACTGATTGATAGATTAATATAAACAGTGCAGTATTTAAAGAAATTCAACTGTACATCAAAAAGGTTCATGTACTTCAGAAAGAAGCCACATACTCTGGTTTGTGCAAATGATGAGTTCCCTACATCATATCCAGTACAAGAAAAGAAAAAGAAAACCAAAAAATCCTGTGTTTATGTTTGTTTTTGGAAAGAAAGCCAATACTACTCATAATTAGTTCATATAAATAGCAATTAAGTCCATTCATTCTTTGGTATAAAAGCTTCTCCAAAATACTATATATTAAGAAAAGGATAGTTAACTGTTTTTAGATTTATATTTAATTAATTAGAAGACCTGAGGCACAAAAGCATTTTCTAAAATTGCTTGGTAAATGGAGAATAATAATGTTCCAGATAAAAATTAATGAGAAATGAAAATAAAATTTTATAATGATAGGAAATAAAAGAAAGGCAAGGAATACAAAATGTTTTAATATTTTGGTAGAAGAAATGAACATTTGATGAATGGATACAAAATATATTAACATAATTTTTTAACTGGTTTAAAACTCACAAATATGGGGTCACATGTAAACCAATGATTTTGGAACTGTTCCAAAAGATCAGTTATTTGGCTTATTTTTCATATCAGTTAAATTTGCTTTCTCTCCAATGTAGAGACTGTCAGACAGCCTTCTGTTGTGGGGGAAGGGAGGAGGGGGGAAAAATTGTAGAATTCAGAGCCTTGCAAAAAATGATGGATACATATTACTATTATATATAATTGGAAAACAAATAAAAAGTTAAAATGTTAAAAAAAAATTGCTTTCTCTCTGTCAACAGGTCCATAAATGTGAGCTCTAGGATCTTCAGATCCTGGTATCCATTAAATATAAGACACTGCATCCAGAGAAACCTCCAGTTATATCTGGCCACTAGACCTAACTGACTCTGGAGGAGAAAGTGAAACTGGCTCTGGTGACTTTTAACAGCACTCCACCCCACTTAAATCCAATTCACTTGCATTTCATGACATCTGCCCTGGAGTCAGGAGTAACTGAGTTCAAATCTGACCTCAGACACTTACTAATTACCTAGCTGTGTGGCCTCGGGCAAGCCACTTATAACCCTATTGCCTTGCAAAAACTAAAAAAAAAAAAAAAAAAAAAAGAAGTAACAACAACAAATATGGAACAACTTTTATTTCATCCTTTAGAAATTACAGGTAGACAAAAAAAACATAAATAAGTATAGAAAATAAACATAAGGAATCTCAA
The DNA here is from genome assembly GCF_037893015.1 of Macrotis lagotis. NCBI lineage: Eukaryota > Metazoa > Chordata > Mammalia > Peramelemorphia > Peramelidae > Macrotis > Macrotis lagotis. The sequence goes on from NC_133666.1 coordinate 179,965,845, forward strand.
CAGACCATAATCAATGCAATTCTTTTCTCTCTTCAGTGAGTCCCACTTTACCTTCTCACCACTCACCAAACTTATAGAGCAGCTCTATGGTTTAGATTCCTCTTAGAAGGGAATTGAACTTAGAACTATCAACACCACAAAGCCCTGACAATTCTAATAAGTGCTCCTGCCCACAAAACAGCAAACAATTCATCTTAAATTTCAGTTTCCTTCTTCCCACCTACCACCCAAAATTAGTACTATCCTATGGGACTTCTGTTACAAGGGAAATTCATTTGGAATCTTTTTACCACCTTCCTGCTTCCAAGGGGACTGTTGTTTCAATAATTCATTTTAATAGTAGACCTAAAATTGCTTGCACTTTCATATTATAAAATGTGATTCTTCACTGCTGGAAATCAGGATTGCTCAGTATCAAAAGTTACTTGTTTGATTTTTTTTTAATCTCAATAAAAATACCCCACTAGGGAAATCTCTTATCTGGTTAGAAAAGTAGATGCCAAAATTCTTGAATTTGAGGTTATTTGTAATGCAACTTTCACTAGAAATACCCATTTTTTTAGGTTTTTGCAAGGAAAATGGGGTTAAGTGGCTTGCCCGAGGCCACACAGCTAGGTAATTATTAAGTGTCTGAGACTGTATTTGAACCCAGGAACTCCTGACTCCACGGCTGGTGCTTTATCTATATTATCCACCTAGCCACCCCCTACCCATTTCTTTAACTAGAAAACCACAATAGTATATCAAATATCTAGGAAATCCTCTCTTCCTCTCATTATGACAGTAAAGATTGAAAGTGACATTAGATGTTGAAACTTCTCATTAGGCTCTACGATGTGGCTATTGTTACTGAATGTGCTTTCAGAATCTGTCGGGGGTCGGCCCTGACTGCCTGGGTGGATAGGACCTCCCCGGGAGTGAGGTCAGACCAACCCAGAGAAGACACGGCTCCTTAAGGGGAGCAGTGGCTTCGCCTGGTTGGCCTGTGTCGCTTGCTCCAATCGGGTGGTAGGTTCTGCCCTCGGGGCGGATTGGGGTGGCAGCCCGGAAATAACTCCCTATATTATCCAGAGCCCTGAGCTATTCGGGGGATCCCTCTGCACCTAATAAAACATATGCCTACTGAAGACGTGTCTGCCTGAGTCCCTCCTCGCTGATCCCCGGGGGAGGGAAAAACCGGGGACGCCTGAAGCAGTGCCCACTGAGGAGCTCACTCGGGGGTCCGGGGAAGAAGACCCCGGACAGAACTGGCGCCCGAACAGGGACTTGAATTTGTGGCCTGGACACAGGCTATATCAGCCCACCGTCCCACTTTACCACTTATAGTGGAGGTAAGAGAGATTGTAGGTTTAATTGATACAGGTGCTGATGTCTCGGTCATATCCACAAAAGATTGGCAGCCCTGTTGGGAACTATCAAAAACTCCCCAAGACATCACGGGAGTTTCAGGAGGAACTTTGGCGAAAAAGTCCCTAAGATTTCTAAAATGGAAAAGTGATGATGTGGCAGGGATTTTCCGCCCTTTGGTACTTACTATTCCTATGTCCCTATGGGGGAGGGATGTTTTGCAAACCTTGGGCTTGTCCCTAACTACAGACAAAGCTTTAAACCACTAGGGGTCACTGGAGGGCCGCAACCCATACCGCTGATGTGGCGATCCGACAAACCGGTTTGGGTAGATCAGTGGCCCCTCACCAAAGAGAAATTACAGGCCCTTGCTAACGTAGTACAAGGACTTTTATCGGCTGGACAAGTAGAGCCATCCACCAGCCCATGGAATTCCCCAGTTTTTGTAATCAAAAAGAAAAGTGGGAAGTGGAGAATGTTAGTAGATCTAAGAAAGGTTAATGCCACCTTACAACCTATGGGTACCACCCAGCCTGGGTTACCTTCTCCAGTTGCCATTCCAAAGGCTTGGCCCATAACTGTTATAGATATAAAGGATTGTTTTTATAGTATACCCCTTAATCTTGTCGATAGGCAACGCTTCGCCTTTAGTGTACCTGCTGTAAATTATCAAGAACCTGCTCAGCGTTTTCAGTTTAAAGTCCTTCCACAAGGCATGGCAAACAGTCCCACTCTATGTCAGGTTTATGTTGCACAGATTCTGATGCCCATTAGGCGAGAACACTCGGGAGCCATTATTATTCATTATATGGATGACATATTAATTTCCGCATCCCACCGGACTGTTGTCTCGCTTATTTTACAAAAGATTACCTCAGCCCTAGCAGCATATGGATTACAGCTTGCCCCTGAAAAGATACAAACAGAACCTCCTTACACATATTTAGGACATCAGGTATACAAGGATTTAGTGAAGAAATATCCTAAGATTGATACAGCTCAAGTTTCTACATTAAATGACTTTCAGAAATTAATTGGTTCAATCCAATGGCTAAGGAATGTAGTTCCTATTTCCAATGATATGATGTATCCATTGTATGATATCTTGAAAGGCTCATCTGATTTGAACTCACCCCGTACATGGACCCCTGAAGCCATGGAAGCTGTTACCCAGATACAGGACTTGGCATCCACATCAACTGTTGCCTGATTAGATCCAACCGCTCCGGTTTATGTAACTTTGGTGTGTCATCCTTCATTGGGTAAGGCCGGAGTAGTGTTCCAAGTTACAGGTCCTTTACAATGGGTACATTCATCAAAACCCATTAAGTCTATACCTTCTAGGTTTGAAGTGGATGCACAACTCCTTCTGAAAGCAGCAGAAGCTGCGATCACTATTTTTGGCACCATTCCTATGTTACTGCTCCAGGAGGACCCTGCAATACTTACTCATCTAGCACAGAACTCCGAGGAGTGGGCTATGTTATTGTCTACTTATCCCACTTCTCAGGGTCATCCACCCCCCTCATTACGAGGATGGTTGCAACTCCCTTTGAAGTATCCCTCCAACCCAGTAGTTCCTCAACCAGTACAGGGAGTCAATGTTTTTACCGATGCTACCAAACACCATAGAGCATCTATTTATATTCCAGACAAGAAGATATTGAAGGTGTTACAAACTCCATATGCCTCAGCCCAAAAGAATGAATTGCAGGCCATTGTGATAGCCTTAGAACTGTGTGCTTATGAGCCCTTTAACCTAATCACTGATAGCTATTACTGCTTTGTTTTATTGCAACAGCTAGCTCTAGCAGATCTTTCTTTGTCCAATTCTGCAGTCATAGATCTCTTACATCAAGCACAACGGTCTCTCCTACACCGCTCTGACCCCCTCTATGTCTTACATGTCAGATCTCATGTGTCCACTTCTGGCCCAATCTACGCAGGGAACGCCATAGCTGATTCGGCTCTCCTTGACCCTGATATAAAAAGTGAGGTAGTCATGTATGCAGATCCTTCTATTGTTCATGACACATTTCATCTCCCAGCAAAAACACTTGCACGGCTCTATGGTCTTCCTAAGGAAGAGGCACGTCGCATTGTCTGACAATGCAGGCATTGTGTCCCTTTCCGCCCTGCCCCGACTGTACGTGCCACCAACCCCCGGGGCCTGGCTCCTAATGATATTTGGCAGATGGATGTCACCCACTTTCAGGCCAGCTTGATTCATGTCACTGTGGACACTTTTTCTAACTTTATTATGGCCACTTTGCAGCCTGGTGAGGCTGTACGCCATGTGATAGCTCATTGTCTTCACTGCTTTGCCACCCACCGGATACCTCGGTTGTTAAAAACCGACAACGGCCCGGCCTATACCTCCTCTGCTTTTGCTCGCTTCTGCCACCAATTCGGTGTCACTCATGTTACCGGTATCCCTTACAACCCCACCGGTCAAGCCATCGTGGAGCGTGCAAATCAGTCCTTGAAGCGCACTCTCATTAAACAAAAAGGGGGAGTGCGTGGTAGACTCACTGCAGTTCAGGTAGCAACTGCGGTCTTCACCAGGAATTACTTGATCGGTGATGATCAGGGCATTACCCCTGCTATGAAACAAATACTACCTCCACAAACTCCACTAACACAAGAAACACCCTTAAGCCAGAGTATGTAGGGTCAAATTAGACCCTGATCTTCTTATTGCAGATACCCCCTGTAACCTTCCTCCCTGTAAGCACGTCAAAACCCTTTGCAGATTCTGAATTTCTTATGGCTATGATGGAGAGGGATAAGAGGGATGTGGAATTTCCAGTTTTGGACGTAGTTGAGCTTGTAGTTTCCGTGCTGGAGCAATTAGAAATCTCGGCTCTAGCTAACCAGATGCACATCCTGGCAGAGGACATTCAGAGGTTTATGCAAGCTACTACACAAGCATGGTCGATGCAGCAACAAATAAATAGAGAAATCCAGACAGAGCTGAGTGCTCTAGTCTCTGCTGTACAAGCCCTGTCTACCTTAGTGAGAACCCAGATGCTACTAGATGGGCTACCATGTCATCACGTCCTTAAACGACCAGCTTGCATGACAGCTGCAGTCAGAAATGCTAGCGAACAACTTGACAGGGCTATACAAACTCTGAATGACCATACTAGCCTACCTACCTATCTAGATGAGTTAGACAAAATAATCAACACCATAAGGAATATCACAGATCAGTATAAGAAAGATATGGAGGATGATCACGGTCTATTCCCTGATTGGATAAATAAGATAGACCTTAATCATTGGATGCATTATTTGTTGATTCTTGGTGCTTGGTGTTTAATGGCCTTATTGCTATGTTGCCTGTTTCCACTTCTTTTTTCTCTATTTATAAAAATGGGGCGTTGGGCCCTTGAGCAACTCAAGGCAGACATACTCATGTTAAAAAAAAAGGGGGAGTTGTCGGGGGTCGGCCCTGACCTCCTGGGTGGATAGGACCTCCCCGGGAGTGAGGTCAGACCAACCCAGAGAAGACACGGCTCCTTAAGGGGAGCAGTGGCTTCGCCTGGTTGACCTGTGTCGCTTGCTCCAATCAGGTGGTAGGTTCTGCCCTCGGGGCGGATTGGGGTGGCAGCCTGGAAATAACTCCCTATATTATCCAGAGCCCTGAGCTATTCGGGGGATATCTCTGCACCTAATAAAACATATGCCTCCTGAAGACGTGTCTGCCTGAGTCCCTCCTCGCTGATCCCCGGGGGAGGGAAAAACCGGGGATGCCTGAAGCAGTGCCCACTGAGGAGCTCACTCGGGGGTCCAGGGAAGAAGACCCCGGACAAGAATCTCTTTGGGTAAAGACAGAAAGAAAAAAAGATGAAAAGAATTTAAAATTATTAATCAAGTCCTATGACTAGAGTCCTCTTATGTCCTAGGTAACCCAGTCTTTTGGGGGGATGTCCCTAGTCACTAAAGCCCATCTGTTAGGTAGCACCATATAATATGGTCATATCTTCTTTATAAATGTGCAATTAAAGATCTCATACAAAAGCTCCTTAAATTGATCCAGAAATTCACTGTCATCAATAATTTTCTTAAATTTGTTATTTCTATTCTTTCTAAAACTTATGAAATTTTACAGGGATAGGAATAAGGATAGGCATGTGGATAATATTAGAGACCAGGAATGTGATTTTACTGATATAGTTAAAACTCCCTCTGCCAAAGAGGATCATCAGATTCTCTTAAATTTATGGTCTTAGGTAGTTGTTTAGGGCACTGAGAGGGTAAGTGATCTGTCCAGGGTCACCAAGACAATATATGTGTCAGAAGAACTTGAACCTTAGGTCTTCTTAACTTTAAAAGTCAACTTTCTATCTATCCCATTGGTTCTCACAACATTTTATATTTTATATCTACATTTAGGCAATTTTCAGGCTTTTAAATTATTTCTCAAACTTATAAAATACACATCAGGTCAGCCTCATGGTCCATAAGCAACTCCCTGAGATGATCTATTAAATCAGAGAGGCACTGCAATCTGGGGAGCACACATCAATTATTTGATATTATATGCTTCTTCTCACAGAAGTCCTAGTAGGACTTATTTACCCTGCTGATTTTTAAATATGTACATGTACATTTATAATTTTTTTCATCCTACAACTCCCCTAACCAGTTTAAACAATCCATTCTCCTTCTCCCACCCTCCCCTACACACATCCCTACATTCTATCAAGATAGTTAGCAGCTAAGTCTTACAGAGGATAGAACACTGACTTGAAGTTAAGAAGACTGAATTCAAATTATGCCTCAGATATATGTAGGGCCCTGAGTTAGCCATTTGCTATCACTCAGTCTGTTTCTCATCTATTAAATGGGGTTAATAATTTCATAGTACTATTGTGAGGCTCAAATGGAATAATATATGTAAAATACTTTCTAAATATCAAAGTGTTATATAAGAACTACTCATTATTATTACTATTTTTAGTCTTTGTATGAACAGATTTTGAGCTTATAAACAGTTGTCTGAAAAAGGGACTTTAGAACATGACATATGGAGGTCAGTTAGAGACATTTTGGATGCTTCACATACATATATGCATACAAAATGATAATTTAGGAGGGGTATGAAAGCTGTCTTCAAGCCAGGTCCAAAGTCACTGTTTCTTTATCTCTAAAATTAGGAGGTTAGATTAGATGATCTCTAAAACTTTTTTGAGGTGAAAGCCTTAAGTATGTTCCTGAGGTAAGATGTCTTATCTTCATTGAAATCATACTTCCCTGTTTCATCCTAATCCTTTGGATTTCTGCTGAGGGTGAATAGTTTTTCCTTAAGACTTTTTATTTGTTTGAGATACTCTAAAAACTTTAAAAAAACAAGGAAAATGTTGAATATAGGATTCATCCTCTGTTGAACCGCAGTCCTGGACTTGCCTGGGTTTCTACTTAATGGCTTAAGAGACTAAAGTTGATCAATGCTAGTCTGTATAAGAATGAAAATCAGGGTACCTGGAAAGTTCTGGGGAAAGAATCTCCCCAAAGTAAATAATTTTTCTCTGAGAAAAACCAGTCTGCTCATCTTTATACAATTGATCATGGGTTGCAAACAGAGTAAACTCATCCTGGTTATTCCTTTATCATAGATAGTAAAAATGAATGGCCAGTCTGGATGGCTACCTGTAAGATATTGTTCAAAATATTTAATTTTTTTCTTCCATAGATATTCTATGTTCTACAGCAATGACCTAGTGAATGGTCATTTGACTTAGTTAAATTAACCTAGATAGGGGCCTGTTTAAAAGACTTCTATCCAAACCAAAAGAATTATTTGTTTTCCTGGAAAGATCAGATTCATTTTTAAAAGGGAGAAAAGCACCATTGCAAATTAGGAGTCCCTAACAAAAGCAGAGAGTGAACTTATGGAGTTAAAGCACAAAGACCCAGATCTTCTATCTCAAATTCATCTCATCATCCTTAAGCTTCCCAAGAAATCTTTTACATTTTTTGCCCCACTTGTCCCTTCTAATTCAATCTTATATTTTCCTCTTTAAGGCAAATTTTTCTTCCTGATTTCCCAGACATCTGGGCCTAAATTTGTTTTATTTCTTTGGCATCCCCAAAACAACCTATTCTTCATACAACTCTTCCTTTACCTTCATATTCCCTCATTCCCAGACTTTGTCTCTTTTTCTTTCTCTGTCTCTTTGTCTCTCTGTGGTTGTCTCTCTATCTCTCTGAGTCTCATTCTATTTATGTATATAAGTATCTATAAATGTATATCTATATCTATTCACACACACATACATATACATATATGTGTATGTGTACACACACACACACACACACCATCCAGTTCTCCTCTCCTTGACTCCAAAACTATTTTTGACCTGAATTTAAGACTTTTTCTTAAGAGAGGCAAGTGCATGAAAATTTATTATTTATTCAATGAAAATTATTAAATACCTATTATCTTCTAGATACTGTGCTAAGCTCAAGGGATAGAAAAACAAACAAAAGACAATCCCTACTCTCAGGAAGTTTGTGATCTAATGGAGCAGTGACAATATAAAAACAAATAAATGTGAAGCAAGTTATTAAAAAGAAAATATTAAAAGAAGAAAAAAATAGAAAAAAGAGGGGTTAGGGAAGTCTTCTTCTAGAAGTTTGGAATTTAGTTAAGGATTTAAAGGATTCCAGGAATATCTGTTTGGAGTAGAAAAGGAAGAACATTGCAGGCATGAGGAAAAGCCAGAGAAAATGCCTAGAGCCAAGTTAAGCGTTCAGTGTCATTAGTTCAAAGAGCACATGATGGGAAGTTTGATGTAAGGAGACTGGAAAAGTTGGAAGGTACTGAATTATGAAAACTGATTGTCTAAAAGATTATCCTCTTCATCCTAAGCAAAGCTTGCTAGAAGGAAAAATATATGCTTAATTATTGGGTACTCTGTCTTAATCTGACAAATGAGGTACTAACAGTCTGAGATATTCACTCTTTAGTAAATAAGTAGTCCGAACCCTTTCCTGTTAATTGAAAGAACAAAATTAAATAGAAGCCTATGTACATGAATTACTAAGTGCCATCCTAAAGGTCCACCCTCTTCAAACTTACTGCTCTAAGGTGGAATTTTGTAAATAGTTTGAAGGGGAACACCCCAAAACATTTGCTTAAAGATTTTTTTGTAACTCTCTAAGAACTCTACTAAACCCAGAGACTGAAAAAGGATAGGTTTCTAATGTTATGATCTCCATACTAATAGGAAACCTCCTCTCCCACATCAAAACTACTATAAAAATATTTGGTAGCAATGTGGAAGGGTCACATATTGAGCTAAATAATAGAGCAGTCAGTTGCATAAGAATGATCAATAAAAGACTTGGAAAAAAAGAAGGAATTTGAAAGTATTCTCTCAGTCCTACAAATTGCAGACCTATAAAATAAGTACAGCACTGAGTTTGTTCCAGATCTTTAGTGAAAGTGTACCTTCAGGAGAAGAAAAGAAGAAATTTCAAAGTAATCTCTTTGTCCTACAAAACACAATTCTCCAAAATAATTGCACTACTGAGCCTATTCTAGACATTGGAGGGAGAAAAAAAGAGGTCTCTCCAAAAGTTCCAATGCCTGAACTTTGTCATTGTTGCAAAAATCCAGTCCGTTATAGAAATGTGACCTAGCAACACCTTAGAAATTAAGTCCATACACCTTCCAAGAAGTACAATCAACCTTTATAAAACTCTAAGTTCCACAGCCTATTGTACAAATTGTTCATGATGACCCAGCTTTCTGTTATTGGGATCACAGAACCTAATGTCCAATTTACAATTGGAACCAGCAACTGAATTTTACTGCTGATGCTGGGACCATATTCTCCACTTTCAAGGATGATAAAGTCAGTCCTCCCCATTCTATAAAGGTTGTGCATTCCATTAAAGATTAGCATTCCAATTCCACATACCATGTCTTAATCAACTCCCTTCTCTTTTGGATCCCTGTCTGATAAACATTTCTTTTGATATTCTCCTCTACTCCTATAAATTTAAGTTGAAAGGATTTGTTGTGCAAATTATATGTCCCAAACTACTTCTCCCCTGAAGGAGCATATTTGAAACATCCCCAGGGTACTGTTTCTTAATTAGTTCAAAATTATGTCCAGTGAGAGCCTAATACTGAGAAAGAATGGAAATTTGACAAGGATTGAATCCTATTTATTATATTATAATTCTATGTAATTCATTCCTTTGTAATTCCTGATTACAGTGTTTGTTTTCCCAACCTGATACTGGTTTACTGTTGTGGATGTTTATTATGTTTTTGTTGTTTTCTCTTCCCCTTATGCCCAAACTACCAAAACTATTTTTGTCTCTGAATTTAGATATTATCAAATTACCTGGGCTTGCATTCTACACAGGTACTATGAATCATCTTTATTTTCCTAAATATTGAAGGAAAATTTTAACTCTATATATCTATCCCCTATTGGATCTACTTTGTTCAATGTATTATATTAATGCCATTGTTATTTGGAGATTGGGGTTCTGTTATTGAGGCTAGGCAGCAACCACTCATGTGCCTGATACCAATGACTATGATAGAAAATTTATCCTGCCCATATTTTCAAACTTGAGCTGGTTTGCCCTTCCTTAGGAAGCCTAGCGAACCTCTGCTTTTAAGAGTTCAGCATATTATTGTTGAACATAATTCAGTCACCTGAATAATTTTAGTCTTACTTCTCAGAACTGCTCAAATCAAGCAACCAGTACAGTAGCCTCAACCTTTCCAATAACAGACTAAAAAACATGTACCACAACTTGTAGTGATATCACTTTACAGTCAAAGTCAGGAAAATTCTCTCATAGATTCCCATCATCTAATCACATATATATTTTTCCTCTCTTTCTTCCTTCTTTTCTTCCATTCATCTTCCCTTCCATCTTACTTTCCTTCCTTCCATACATATGGTAGACTAGGTGTATCTCATAGCTTTCAAACCAAAGTCACATATATAAATAAGCTCTTCTTTCTTCCATCTAATTGAGAAAAGGCAGAAATAGATATCACTCACAAAAAGAATCACTGAAAGCTTAAATTGACTGCAGTTTCCAAGAACTATTCCAATTTCCTCACTTAGACAGATGAAGAGTGAGGTTTTCCTATTACTAGGTAAGTAAATGGCAAGTTAAGAAAATCTTAGGAGATTCTGAATATTGTAGACAGTGGATCCCAAACTTCATGGATATTATTTAACCTCTCCCTGCTCCTTACTTTATAATAACCCAATCATTAGGACCAGAACATGAGTCCTTTTCCTCAATCCAGATTATACTAGTTTCATCTCTACCTTTATACCTACCAGACTCTGACAGAAACATTTACCCTGACTTGTCATAAAAATTCAGGAGATGCAGTTGCTCTATTATGTCAACTTTTAGTATTTCCTCCAACTTTTCCCTCTAGTGTAAAGCCTTGCTTATAAGCAGTAACTATGTCTGTCCTTATGGTAGATAAATTTACCTCTCTGATATTGGGACAAACTACATTCTTTTCTTCTTTTTACCATATATTGCATCTTTCAAACAACATCAACAAATAAACCCTTCTTGCTAAACCTTCTATCAATCTCTCTTGCTTCAAAATTCTTAATCTAATAACCCTCCTAGTCTTCCCTATGGGAATAGTAACTCAAAATCCCATGATTGCTTCTAAGTTTTACAGTTATCCATGAAAGTAAATGAAAACTTATCTGAAATCTCTCTACCTAACCACGATTTTTTTAGTGAAGGATACTATAAGCAAGCCTCAGATGAAAGAGTGGTCACATTCTATGACATTGTCAACCTTTTTGAAACCCTTGATTTTATCATACCAGGTCAATCATCAGGCAGTTGAGCTCATTGCTCTAATCCAAGTTTGTCATTTAACCTCAGGCCTTTCAGTGAACATCTATACAGTCTCAGGTTTTTAATGTGTCATTTGCAATTTACAAGTATATTTACAATTTACTTCAGCTATCTCTTTAATCAAGCCCTGTGCATATCAATGTTTCCCATATGAGGATGACAATTCTGTAATCAATTGTCCTACTTATGCTAATGCTTTCTATCCTCCTTAACAGACAAATTTTGAAAATCATTATAGCTAAGATTCTCTCTTTTCCCCCTCACTGCTGTATTCTTACTCTTTTCCTTAATAGATATCACTTCTACTCATCAGCACTGACAGGATACCTCATTCTGTGTGGTGACTGAATAATCTTTCTGTTTCTTCTAAGATTTAGCTGCATTAGCTTGAATTTACATCTCACCAAATGAACCACATGTACATAGAAGAAGAGGGAGGAGGACAATATTAAATAAAGAATATCCTTGCGACTTTTTTCTGAGCATTTACAAAATTTATACTTTCATACAACAATGTGCAAGTTGCAGAGAATTTCACAGAGGCCCAAAAGAAAATGTTTCTATTAGACTCCATCCCAACTAAATTTACCCTTTTAAAAAAAACTTTCTATATTGACTTTATTGAACTACCTAAATACCTTGGAATTAAATACTGTTTAGTCCTAATAAATTTTAGCAGGTGGGTAGAAAGGGTAGGATACTATGCCACCAAAAGAGCAAACCTTTAGTAATTGCTAGGTAATTTCTTTCCCAATCTGGAATCCCAACTAGCTTAGATTTGTACCAAGGTATCCATTTTTGTCTTATTTTAATCATAAATTAGCCAAACCACTATAATTTTCCCTTAAATGTTCATATTATATGTTGTCATCATCATTCACTTGGACAAATAAAAAAAGAACAAACATTTGGTGATAATGCAGGAAAGTGTGCAGCAACATAGAACTAAAATGCTCATTATTTTAACCTTTAGTACTTTCACATGGGCTGCTAATACCAGCCTTGGAGTCAGGAGGACCTGAGTTCAAATCCAGTCTCAAACATATGACACTTACTCACTGGGTGACCTTGGTCAAGTCACTTAACCTCAATTGACTTGCATCCAGGGCCATCTCCAGTTGTCCTGATTCATGTCTGACCCTTGGATCCAGATGACTCCAGAGGAAAAAATGAAGCCTGATGACTTAGCATAGCACCCCCTTGCTCAAATTTAATTCACATGCTTGCTTGTCATACCATTACCTCTGTGATGTCATGGTCTTCTTCAGAAATGAAGGATAAGCATTAATCCTTTCATAGTTGTGAAATACTCCAAAGTAGAAGCACAAGCTGTCACCCTCTGAGATAGTGTTTGGCAGGCTGATGTCTATAGGCCTGTGGGACTCACTAGAACAACAATTCAGAACGCTTTAACTTTGACTTGACAGCTTATTATTATCTTTAACCAATATATATACTATACATTATTTAACAAATCTTGGTGCATCTGGAAAAAAATTAAAAGGAAAAAGTCTTGCCACAAAATTCAACATAGATACCTGATCTATATCAATTCCTACCACTGGAAATCCTCTTTCATGTCTTGGTGGGAATGGACATTTTATACTCCTCTCACAATCTAGATAGTGTGAAAGTTTAAAACAAGAACAGTGTGGACACACTTTAGAAAGATCCAGTTCAAACCACTAAGAGACCTAAAATTAAGGATTTCCAAGAAGTACTTTGTAATTGTTTTCAAAAATTTTTTGAGTCTGCCTTGGCAGATAGACTCCCAGGTATTTTATATTGTCTGAGGTTACTTTGAATGGGATTTCTCTTTCTCGTTCTTTCTGATGTATTTTGTTAGTCATATATAGAAAATGTTGAGGATTTATGAGGGTTTATTTTATATCCTGCAACTTTGCTGAAGTTGCTAATTATTTCTAGTAGATTTTTAGATGATTTTTTGGGATTCTCTAGGTATACCATCATGTCATCTACAAAGAGTGAGAGTTTCATCTCTTCCTTCCCAATTTTCCTTCAATTTCTTTTTCTTTTATTGCTGAAGTTAATATTTCTAACACAATATTGAATAGTCATGGTGATAATGGGCATGCTTGTTTCACCCCTGATCTTATTGAGAATGCCTCTAACCTCTTCCCATTGAATATATTGCTTGTTGATGGTTTCAGATAGATATGGCTTATTATTCTAAAGAACAAGCACCTTATTCCTACACTTTCTAGTGTTTTTAGTAGGAATGGGTGCTGTATTTTGTCAAAAGCTTTTTCAGCATCTATTGATATAATTATATGATTTCTGATTGGTTTGTTATTGATATAATTAATTAATACTGAAGTACAATATCAATGTTTGTGAAATTCCTGTATAGAAAGGGGTCCTTGACCTTCTTCTGGGCCTTGAGAAATTCCTTAGAAATATAACTTTGGTTAGGAGCCTTTAGGTCTGAAGATAGTCTGATAGGACCCTAGGGGTCATGGATATACCATAAAATTGTCTAAAGATTTACAAAGCACCCTTGTTAGCCTAATTATCTTGCTGTATCTGTTAAATTCCAGGACTGCCTCCCCCTTTCCCAGATGTGGCTGGAACCATAAGATAGTAAATTCCAGACTCCCTCCATCTCTGACAATCATTACCTTGACCCCTTCTCACCCCTAACTATACTGACTCATATGTTTACATGTTTGTATTAGTATAACAACATAATATATCTAACTATTGTCTTTGCTTTTCTGTATCTTGCTTTCAGTACCCCCCCACCCAAAACACTATAAAAACCCTATCCCCTAAGCACTTAGGTACTCTCTGATTTGGGTATTAAATCCCCAGATAGTCCCCCGGAATAAATATCTCCAACCTTATCAAATTTTGGTCTCTGTCTCAATCGTTGGGTACAACAACACTAACACAGTCTTCCTGATATTGAACCAACACTGTAATCCTGGGATAAGTCCTACTTGATCATAGGTCCTAGGTCCTAGTGACCACTTGATATAATCATTTTATTAAGATTTTATTTAACATTTTTGCATTAGAGAGATAGGTCTGTAATTTTCTTTCTCTCTTTTAACTCTTCTTGATTTGGGTATCAGCACCATATTGGTATCATAGAAAGATTTAGGCAGAGTTCTGTCTTCACCTATTTTTCCAAAGAGGTTATATAGAATTTTAACCAATTGTTCCTTAAAGGTTTGATAGAATTCATTTTTGAATGCATCTGGCTCTGTAGATTTTTTCTTAGGGAGTTCAATAATGGCTTGTTGACTTTCTTTTTCTGAGAAAGGGCTATTAAGGTTTTTAATTTCCTCTTCACTTAACATCAGCAACTTAAATTTTTGTAAATATTCCTCCATTTCACTTAGATTGTCAAATTTATTGACATAGAGTTGGGCCAAAAAATTCTGAATTATTACTTTAATTTCTTCCTCATTGGTGGTGAGCTCACCTTTCTAATTTATGATGCTAGCAATTTGGTTTTCTTCTTCCTTTTTTTTAATCAAATTGACCAGAGGTTTATCAATTTTAGTGGTTTTTTTCATAAAATAATCAAGTAGATTACATTATTTCCTTCTTGTTTATTAGTTCAATAGTTTTCTTGTTTTCAGTTTTATTAATTTTTCTTTTAAATTTTTAGAATTTCTAATTGGGGTTGTTTTAATTTGTTCATCCTCGAATTTTTTAGTTGCATATTTAGTTGATTTCCTCTTTCTCTAAGCATTTTAAGATATAATATATCCCCTGACAGCCACCTTGAGTGAATCCCATAGGTTTTGGTGTGTTGTTTCATTATTGTTATTATCTAGGATGCAATAATTCTTTCTATGATTTGTTTTTTGATCCATTCATTCTTTTTTTTTTTGGCTTAGGTTTTTGCTAGGCAATGGGGTTAAGTGGCTTGCCCAAGACCACACAGCTCGGTAATTGTTAAGTGTCTGAGACAGGATTTGAACCCAGCTACTCCTGACTCCAGGGCCGGTGCTTTATCCACTATGCCACCTAACCACCTCAATCTACTCATTCTTTAAAATGATATTATTCAGTTTCCAATTAGTTTTGGGTCTATATCTCCTTGGCCCAATATTGCACATGATTTTTATTGCATTATGATCTGAGAAAAATGTATTCACTTCTTCCTGCCTTTCTGCAGTTGATCAACAGGTTTTTATGCCCTAGTACAGGGTCAATTTTTGTGTAAGTGCAATGTACTATGGGAAAAAAGTATATTCCTTTCTATCCCCATTCAATTTCCTCCATAAGTCTATCATATCTAGGTTTTCTAACAATCTATTTGCCTTCTTAACTTTGTCCTTGTTTATTTTATGATTAGATTTATGTAAATCTGAGAGTAGGAGGTTGAGGTCTCCCACTAGTAGTTTCGATGTCTATGTCTTCTAGTTCTTTCAACTTCTCCTCTAAGAATTTGGATGTTAAACCATTGGGTGCATACATATTTGGTATTGAAATTACTTTATTGTCTATGGAACCTTTTAGGAGTATATAGTTTCCTTCCTTATCTCTTTTAACACTATCTGTTTTTGTAGCAACTTTGTATGAGATAAGGATTGCTACCCCTGCTTTTTTCACTTCAGCTGAAGCAAAATATATTTTGCTCTAACCTTTTACCTTTACTCTATATGAATCTCTGTGCTTCAAATGAATTTCTTATAAGTAGCATATTGTAGGATTCTAGTTTTTAATCCACTCTGCTATTTGCTTACATTTTAAGGGAGAGTTCACCCCATTCACATTCAAAGTTATAATTACTAACTATTGCCCTCCATGCTATCTTCCCTTTGTTTGTATTTTCCCCTTTTTCACTTTATCCATATCCCCCAGTATTTTGTTTCTGAATACCACCCTCTTCAGTGTGTTTGCCCTCCTATATCACCTTTCTCCCTTTTCTTTCCCCTTTCACTTTTCCCCTTCTTCCTTCCCTTCCTTCTGTTAGTTCCCCTTTTTCTCCCCCTCCCCTTTTCTCCTTTTAATACTTGAAAGGTAAGATAAGTTTCTTAACTTAATTGAGCATGTGTGTAAGTTAACTTTAAGACAAGTCTAATGAGAGGAAGATTCAGATGTTCTCACCTCCTCCCTTCTTCCCCTCTATTATAATAGGTCTTTTGTACCTCTTGATGTAATGAGATATACCCCATTCAGTCTCCTCCATTATCCCTTCTTCTTACTGTCCTCCCTTTTGAGGAGGTATTGTTTTTATATCATTCTATCTGAGTCACAGAAAAGTCATGAATGTCCATCACTTCTGGCTAAGTGTATTCTCTCTAATAGAATTACAATACTTGAGAGTTATTAGAGGCTTTCTCCCAGGTAGGGATATAGCCAGTTTCATCTTATTGGATAACATTCTCATGGATAAGACATGAATGACCATTACTTCTGGCTAAGTATATTCTCTCTAATAGAGTTACAATTTTCAAGAGTTATGAAAATCTTTCTCCCAGGTGGGGATATATCCAGTTTCATCTTATTGGATAGCAGTTTTATTTTTCTTTAACTTTTTTTTTCTTACCTTTTCATGTGTCTCTTGAGCCTTTTCTTTGGTGTCCAACTTTTCTATTTAGCTCTGGTCTTTTAATTAGGAAGTGTTGGAAATTTCCCATTTCATTAAATGTCCATCTTTTCCCCTGGAAGAGAAAGCTCAGTTTTGCTGGGTAGTAGATTCTTAGCTGCATTCCAAGCTGCCTTACTCTTTTGAATATCTCATTCCAGGCCCTTTGATCCCTTAATATTGATTCAGCCAGGTCCTACACAACCCTTACTATGACTCCTTGGTATCTAAATTGTTTCTTTCTGGCTGTTTGCTGGATTTTCTCTTTCATTTGATAGTTCTGGAATTTGGTCACAACATTCCTTGTTGTTTTCATTTTAGGATCTCTTTCTGGAGGGGATTGCTTTATTCTTTCAATAACTATTTTGCCCTCTGGTTCCATGATATCAGGGCAGTTTTCCATCACTAAATCCTGTAATAATAAGTCCAGGCTTTATTTCTCTTCAGTGTTTTCAGGAAGTCCTATAATTCTCATGTTTTCCCTTCTCAATCTATTCTCAAGGTCACTGATTTCACGAATGAGGTATTTTACATTTTCTTTTATCTTGTTAGGGTTTTTGGTTTTTACAGACTCTTGCTTACTCATACAGTCATTAGTTTTCACAGATTCTGTTCTTTTTCTTAGAGAAGAATTTTCTTCATTCTTTTTCAGTTGATCAATTCTATTTTTGAAAGAGTTTTCCATTTGTCCAATTAAGTTTTGAGAGAATTATTTTCTTTTTTGCATTTGTCCAATTGTATTTTCCAAGGATTTATTTTCTTGTTTCAAGGTGTTAATTTTCTCTCCCAAATTTTCCAATTCATTTTTAAATTCTTTTCTGATTCTTTCAAGGAAGTCTTTCTGTGCTGGAGACCAGATCATATGCTCTCCAGAGGTTCTAAGTCTCTCTGAGTTAGGGTCTTTTCCTTCTAGGAATTTTTCTTTGGACCCTCCTTTCCACTGGCTTTTCTTCATTTTCCTAAGACCTTCTGTGGGGGAGGGGCTAGGTGACAGAGGTTTGGTACTGAGATTCCCTAGTGTCTTTACTCCCTGGGTTCAGTAACTCCAAGTGGATCGGCCAGTACCTGTATTGGTTGCTTTCTTTAGAGTGTCTGTGACTTTTATTTGAGTCCCTCTCCCTTGGCCTGGAGGGCTGGTTGAAGCTGCTGAATACTTTTATCTTTGAACAATGGTGGGCTTTGCCCCAGGGCAAGGTAATTGCTCTCCCTATTCACAGTTGAGGGAGCTCCGCTGCTCATACCTGAGCCTGGGGGAGAGGTGGGCTGTAATTGTGTTTGTTCTGGGAAGAGGCTTCAATGGAAATGAAGGTCTGAGTTCCTCTGGACCAGAGGAGCCCAGGGATCAATGTCTGTAACTCTCTGGCACTGGAATTCATCTTCCAGCCCTACCAGAAAGCTCCAGACTATCAGTACCACATCCAATGCCTCTGCTCCCTAGTTGGCCCCTGACCCCATGACCAATCAGGCCAGTCCTGCTCTCAGGCTCTCACTCTGCTGCTGATCAGGCTAGTCCCACTCTCAGGCTCACAGGCTATCACCCTGTGCTCCTGGCAGAATCCACCCTCTGCACCTGGGCTCACCCATGATCCCAGAAGACAAACCTTGTGGTAGATATTCTTTTCCTAGCTTCTCTTTCTGGGTTTTGTATGTCTAAATTCTGTTAAGAGGTTTGTTTCATATTATATATGAGGGAAGATCAGGAGACTTTAGCACTGTGCCTGTCTTCTCTTCGCCATCTTGGCCAGAAGTCTCTGAACCCACCAAACATTTCTGAATGGATAAAAGACTTAAGTGTCTTATAATATAGGTCATATATAGTTTTTTAATTTTGTTATGCAATAAACCCCCTTTCAGCATTATATATACCAGAGATTAAAAACTAACACTATCTCTCAAGTAAAAATATTGACTATTAAGGAAATTTCCAAATTGAAACAGAAGTAAGAATATTCGAAAAATTAAACTAATATTGATATTGCTGATAAGAAATGGAGTATTTAAGAAGAAGAAATTTAGATCAGACTGGGGGCGGAGCCAAGATGGGGACATGAAGGGATCGAGTCTTAGGAGCTCTCTGATAAAAACCCATAAACTAAGGACTCTAACTAAACTTTCAAGAGACAGAACCCACAAAGGGACCGAGTGAGGCAGTTCTACTACTCAAGGTAACCTGGAGAAGAGCAGAAAGGCTCTGCTCCCTGGGGTCGGAGGGGTGGCCCACCGGAGGGGTGGCCCACCAGAGCCAAAGAACTTCAGCCTCCCGGAGGCAGCCCCAGGGCTCTAGGAGCTGTGGCTCACAGCAGGGGGGGGAGTCTCCTGAGCTGCACCCCAGGGAACATTGGCACAAAGTGGGGGAACAGCGGGGGACCTCTGACAGAGAGAGCACGTGGAACCCAGCCCTCAGGGCACACAGCCAGCAGCTTGGTCTTTCAGCAGCCCAAATCCAGGAAACAGAAGCAGGCAGAGCAGGTAAGCAGGAGCCCCCAGGGCATGAGCCCATTGAGCTGAGGGAGGGGAGTGAAGAGAGAGACTACTGAGCTCTGTCCTCTGCCTCTGGAACGGGACTCTGGAGCTCTGACCACATTCAGATCCTGATCCCAGTCTAGCCCCCCCCATAGAACAACAGGGCCCCCCCCACCTCGGTCCCATGGAAGAGGGGGGTGCTTATGTTCATTCAAAGACCAGGAGGGAGGACAGAACCTCACACACTGAGACCCTTGTGGGAGTGTCCCAAAGGCTCAGGAAGCACCCCAAAAAAACAGGCTTAGGTTGGGAAAATGAATAAGCAAAGAAATAAGAGGAAGACCATTGAGAAATATTTTGCAAATGAGCCCAAGAAGGATCAAAATACTCAGTCTGAAGATGAGGAAGCTCAAGCTCCTACATCTAAAGACTCCAAGAAAAACAGAAATTGGGCTCAGGCTATGACAGAGCTCAAAAAAGACTTTGAAAATCAAATGAGGGAGTTGGAAGAAAAACTGGGAAAAGAAAGGAGAGAGATGCAGGAAAAACATGAAAATGAAGTCAGCAGCTTAGTCAAGGAAATCCAAAAAAATGCTGAAGTAAATAGCATGCTAAAAACCAGCTTAGGTCAAATGGATAAAACAGTTCAAAAAGTTATTGAGGAGAAGAATGCTTTAAAAAGCAAAATTGGTCTGATAGAAAAAGAGATAAGAAAACTCTCTGAGGAGAATAAATCCTTCAGACAAAGAACAGAATTCAGGGAGATTGATGAATTTACCAGAAATCAGGTATCAATACTCCAAAACCAAAAATATGAAAAATTAGAAGAAAATGTGAAATATCTCATTGGAAAAACAACTGATATGGAAAACAGACTTAGGAAAGATAATTTGAAAATTATTGGAATACCTGAAAGTCATGATCAGGAAAAGAGCCTTGACATCATTTTCAAAGCATTACTACAGGAAAATTGTCCTGATATTCTAGAAGCAGAGGGCAAAATAGAAATGGAGAGAATCTACCGATCTCCCCCGAGAAAGAGATCCCAAAAAACCAACCCCTAGGAATATTATATCCAAGTTCCAGAACTCCCAAGTCAAAGAGAAAATATTACAAGCAGCCAGAAGGACACAATTCAAATATCGTGGAGCTGCAGTCAGGATCACTCAGGACTTAGCAGCATCTACATTGGAAGCTTGTAGGGCTTGGAATACAATATACCAGAAGGCAAAAGAGCTTAGAATGCAGCCAAGAATGAACTACCCAGCAAGGCTGAATGTCCTCTTCCAGGGAAAAAGATGGACTTTCAATGAACCAGGGGAATTTCAAAGGTTCCTTTTGGAATGGCCAGAGCTGAACAGAAGGTTTGATCTTCAGATACAGGACTCAGGTGAAGCATGGAGATTGGAGGAGAGGGGGAAAATATGAGGGACTTAGTGAGGATGAACTGCATGTATAGAAAAATGATACTGATAATATTCATATGAACCATCTCAGTTAATAGAGCAGGTAGAGGGAGCTTTTATAGTTGAACCACAGGAGAAAGCTGAATTTGAAGATAAAATATGCTGTAAAAATGGAGTCAATAGGAAAAAAAGGGAAATGGAAAGGGAGAAAGAAAAAGGAGAGGAGAAATAGTCCAAGATATTTCACATACTAAGATTTTTTTTTTTATTACAATGAGCTATTGCAATGATATGGAAGGGGGGAGGCAAGGGGGAATGAGGGAACCTTTGCTCTCATCAGAGGTGGCTAGGAGAGGAAACAGCAAATATACTCAATGGGGTATAGACATCTGGAGTAAGAAGGAGGGGGGAGCAGGGGGAAGGGGTGGGGATGTGAATAAAGGAGGAGAGGATGGACCATGCGGGGACAGTGTTCAGATATAACACATTTTCTTTTTTACTTCTTGCAAGGGGCTGGGATTGGATGGCCTGCCCAGGACCATAGGGCCAGGTGGATTCTGTGCCTAAGGGGTGGTATGGGTGCTCAGGGCTTCTTGGCCCCAGGACCAGGGGTCTGTCTGCTGCGCCACTCAGCAACCCTACAGCAAAGTCAGAGTGAAAGGAGAGAGAAAATATAGTACACGGTAGTGGAGAAATAAGAAAGGAGGGAGTTGCGATCAGCAATGGCAACGTTGGAAAAATATGGAAGTAACTTTTGTGATGGACTTATCATAAAGAATGTGATCCACTCACGACAGAGTTGATGGTGTTGGAACAAAGACTGAAGCACATTTTTTGTTATTATTATTTGGGGGAGGGTGCAGGGCAAGTGGGGCTGGGTGGCCTGCCTGGAGCCACATAGCAGAATGATCTTTGGGTGTCTGAGGCCGGATTCAGACCCAGGTACTCCTGGCTCAAAGGCCAATGCTCTGTCTGCCACCCAGCCACCACTACTATTATTACTATTTTATTTTATTTTGGGTCTTTTTTTTTCCTTCCTTTTTTTTTTTGGTTTTTGCAGGGCAGTGGGGATCGGGTGGCCTGCATGTCACATGGCTGGGTGATTATTGGGTTTACGAGGCTGGATATGTACTTGGGTGCTCGTGGCTCCAGGACTGGTGCTTCATCCATTGTGCCACCTGGCCATACCTACAATTATTACTATTAATTTTTAATTTTAATTTTTTTCTCTACCCTTTACTTTTTCACCCAAGCAAGTCTATCTATATTCATGGGGGGAGGGGTATTTTGTTTATTATAAACAAGTATATTTTATTAATGTAAAAAAAAATTTGTACGAAATGAGAATAAAAAAATTAGAAAATAAAAAAAAAGAAGAAATTTAGAAGAAGAAAAGCAGGGGTGGCTAGGTGGCATAGTGGATAAACCACCAGCCTTGGAGTCAGGAGTACCTGGGTTCAAATCCAGTCTCAGACACTTAATAATTACCTAGCTGTGTGGCCTTGGGCAAGCCACTTAACCCCATTTGCCTTGCAAAAAAAAAAAAAAGAAAAGAAAAGGGTTTTTTTTATATGAATACTCTTTCTCAAATTAGAGGTAAAAGCAAAGTGTCTTACATCCAGGAATAATAAGCAGATCTATGGGGACACTGCTTATATGTATTCTCTTAACTGATTTCTACCTGCCTGGGCGCACTGCTATAATCTCTGTAAAGAGGCTGAACCTTTTAGTACAAAGTCTATTAAAATCTTAGCTAAACTTTTGTTTGGGGAATCACTTTCTAGTGAGTAGCTCCCCTAGCTAGCTTTGAATAAACTT
The DNA here is from genome assembly GCF_037893015.1 of Macrotis lagotis. NCBI lineage: Eukaryota > Metazoa > Chordata > Mammalia > Peramelemorphia > Peramelidae > Macrotis > Macrotis lagotis. Next base: position 179,988,318 of record NC_133666.1, read on the forward strand.
ACTATATATCCTTTTCAGCCATTCTCTGAAGCTATTGAGACCAGGCTACAGACCTAGATGATAGATGACATTCTTCCTGGTCTCCTTTGGACTCTTAATTGAGAAATTCTCCAACAACAGCAACTGCTGATGTTTAATTGTAGAGGGATAAGGGGATACTCACTGTCTCCTTTTCTACTAGGAGATGATATCTGGAGTAGACCCTTTCCTGAGGATACCTTTTCTCACAATCTCTGTCTCTTTGCCTTTCATTTATTTCAACTTGCATTTTTCAAGTAACATACAATGTTTAAATCTCCTAGCCAGGCAGGGATGTCTTCATTTTAGCTGAAGGATCATCTTGACTTTTTCTGAGAAGCATGAGAATCACTTTCCATTGTATAGTTGGAATCAGATAAATGAACTAACGAACTTAATCTCATAATGGAGATTGCAAGGCTAGAAATACCTGTTTCTCAGGCATTGTAAAAAAATCTGATTTGTCCTAGAAGGAGGAAAGAAATAAATAGTAATAGTTAACATTTCTGTAGAACTTACTATGTATCATGCACTGTGCTGTAGTTTATAATTATTTTCTTATGTGATCCTCACAACTATTGAGGTAAGTGCTATTATTAAAATATTTATTTGATCTATGAAAAAACTCAGGAAAAGAGCAGCTAAGTGACTTGCCCAGGGTCACACAATTAGTAATTAACTGACTCCTGGTCCAGTCCTCTATCCATTGGGTTGCAAGGGGCTTATGGTTAATTAGGAAAACAAATGTGTCTCTATGATACAGCTGTCATTATTTTTTAAAAAAAGAAGAGAAAATATACTTCATTCAACTGAGTTGGCCCCATTTCCACCAATGCTGTAAGTCTAATGAAGTGAAAGTCTTAGAAAAGACTTTCAAAAGAGAATAATTCAAAAAAAAACCCAGAAAACAATTTCTCCTTGGTCTTAAAAAAAAAAAACTTCTAAGAGAGATTTCTTGACAAGAATCATCACCCCCCCCCAGTCTCAATCACATTATTTTTTTATTCAATTCCTAGTTCCTGGGATCAATCAAAAGTAACTATATTATCCCAGTAAGACATATGTCCTTTAGTAATGAACTACATGAAGTACATGTACAACTCCATAGGAGGGAATTTAATTTAGTAAATCAACAATCACTGAATACTCCTCTATTTAGGTGTAATCTGTTTGGAATTATGACCAGTATTATTTTTGAATTTTATAACTTCAATAATAAAGCAATTTTCACATAGTTTGGTACTTACTAAATGTTTACTAAAATATTTGTTGGACCTATTCTATAGCATTAATCTCCACAAGAGAGGGAACCTAGAAAGAGCAAATGACTTTGACTGAGGTAGAAATGCAATTGAATCCCTGATTGTTTATGAAATGGGAGATCTAATTTCTTTTGGTTCTAGGATGAGTTGTCAATTTATCAAGAATAATTGAGTCAAATTGAGGTTAGTCATACTTAAGAATGCAGGTTCAAAACCAGGAAGCAAGTTTTTCTGGGACAAAAGACCATGAAAGAAAGATGGACCTAAGTTTCATGATTTGTGATCTAACTGGATCTCTTGGAATGAAGGAAGCAGAGAATATCCGGACAATGAGATTCCAATGGAATTTTAGAATGGAGATCTCAGAGACAAAGGAAGGAGTTGTCTGAAATCTGGGAATACATAGCCCTGTTACCAAAATGAAGTAGAATTCACTTCTTCTGGGGCGTTGTTTTTGTTGTATTTAGGAAGATTTTTCTGAGGGGTGAAATTCCTCCTGAAATTGGAGGAGGCAGGCAGAGAGAAGAGAAAGAAGAAGTCTATGGCTTAGATTTTCCAAGATTTGACCAGTTGAATGTTAAAGAATGGTTCTTGATCCCATAAAATCAGGAGATTGTACATGGAAACTCTTAGTTTACAAACTCCTCTATACAAAAGTCTAGAATAGCAAATTCTGGAAGATTTTGAAGGGCAGTGCTACCAGAAATTCATATCACAATATAACAAGACTTGAACAAAATTATCCAGAAGGCATTTTCTCTAGAAACAGTAAAGTATGAATCTTTCCATGTGTTGCTACAATCCATCTCCCATGGTTACCACTGTATGTCTCCCTGTGATATTCTATTGCAAATTTATTTTACATACATAAGAGCTCCATTTGCCATTAATGGGGGAAAATGAAGGAGGAGAACCACAGAAATCCATGAAGTTTTGCCTAGAAGACCAAATTTGTAGGAAGCAGAAGGAGTGTAGGAGAAATAATCATAATTTGGAATCTAAAAGAGGCAAAAGCAACATAAAACCTGGATTTCCAGGTAAAACAAAAATATAACAAATAATTATAAACTTTCCAAATTTTGGACTAGAGGCTTGAGAAACAAAGAAGACATAATGACTGCTCTCAGGAAATTTACAGCTTGGTGGAGAGTATGTCACAGGTAGAGAAATAAATACCATGCAAGGGATCTTGTGACATGCACATGTTCAAAGGTAATTTGAAAAGGACAAAACATTTTATCATCTTTGAATATCAGGGAAAGTTCATGGAGGAGGTGTCCTCCTGAGGGAGAAAAGGATTTCAATGCAGTGTGACAGCCTGAATAAATTCATAAAAGAAGAGAAGAAAGGGTAAACTCTGGAAACATACAAGGTCCTAATTTTGCTTTTTAAAAATTATTTTTGGGGTGGCTAGGTGGCGAAGTGGCTAGAGTACCAGCCCTGGAGTCAGGAGTACCTGACTGGCCTCAGACACTTAATAATTACCTAGCTGTGCGGTCTTGGGCAAGCCACTTAATCCCATTTGCCTTGCAAACCCCCCCCAAAATTATTTTTGACTACATTCAATTTTTAAAAATTTCTCTTCTGTAATTCTTTTCTCATGGCTTTCTTTCTTTTCCTTTAATCCTAAATCCTCATACAGAAAAAGATTAATCTGTAAACATGTTAAACACTAATGTGCATATATAATATTCACCTGATTGTTAGCTTCTGGGGGGGAATGGGAGGACAGAAGATAAATTATCTAATTTAAAAATATGCATATGCATCTGCATGAATGTTGAAAACTTATAACATGCAATTGTAAAAATATCAATTAAAAAATTATGAGTTTTTTTTGAGGGGACAGTTTTTGGGGGAAGGACTATGAAGGGAAATACTTGTCCTTCATTCTCAAAGATCATGACATACATCAGGGAGGTGATGCCATGACAAATATATGAATTGGATTTGAGTGAGGGGGTACTGAGCTAAGTCACCAGCCTCATTTTCTCCTCCAGAGTCATCTGGATCCAAGGTAAGATATGAATCAGGATGATTGGAGATGGTCCTGGATGTAAGGCAATCAGGGTTAAGGGACTTGCCCAAGATCACACAGCTAGGTGTTGCAGTGGATAGTGTACCAGCCCTGGAGTCAGGAGGACCTGAATTCAAAACCAATGTCAGAAATTTAATAATTACCTAGTTGTATGATTTTGGGTAAGTCACTTAATCCCACTACCTTGCCAAAAAAAGCCAAAAAAAGAGAAGACAAAATTTGCTGAAGGGGAATACTGTGAACTAAATATGGAAAGAAAGTGAGATCTTACATTGTAAAAAACTTCCTTCTTCTTAACCATGACACATAATCTTGATATGAACCAGAAACAATCTTTTAGGCTGTGATAGGACATATAAACAGCATTACACAAGTAAAGAAGCAGAAGACTCAGAGTTTCAGGGATATTGTCTTTCAATTTTTAGAGTTCTCAACAAGGAAAATAAAATAACAGAACTGTGGGCTAGAACCTCTAGCTGCTTCTTCTATTATCTATCTATCTATGGGTCATCAAAAAGGCATTCTTTTTCCATTTACCTAACACACAAAGTAGCACTGTCAATTGTCTTAACTTTATCAAACAATGACTGTAACCCTAGCCTTCCTGAGTTGTGGAAGTGAGTGCTGTGATAGTATTCTGTAATGCTTCAACCCCCAAATACACCGATAGTAAAGCTACAGCATTGGCAAAGTCATTTTCCCTAGGATTTAAATTTTTGTGAAGGCCTTTTTACCATTAAATGGAAATTTGTTGAATTTTTCTACTTTAAATACAAAAGATCAAAGATACACATATCACATTATAAGGCTTTTCCTTTTTTTTCCCTTGTATTTTCTATACTTAATTGGGCATGACTTCATAGTTAGGAAGATTTGCTTTCTGACAAAGTAAGGAACTCTAAAGTGCATAGATGATTTTTTTAAAAGATGCTTTATTTTTTCATTGCAATTTTACATATAATATAAAATGGATTTAAGATCAAAAAAATCATTTCACTGAAATTTTTCTTCTTAAGCCACTGAAACTTTGGAAAAAAAACCATAGTTAGAATTAATGTCAGATATCAGCAACAATGGGGAAGAATCTAAGAAGTAATGATTCAGAATCCCAACTTTTCCAGGCTCTGCTGACAACTAGGCCTCATCCACTGAAATCCATTAAATTCCTACTATTATTTCTTGAGTGGAAATCTTTTTGTTAAAGTCACATTATAGTCAATGCCACTTTCTTTCATTATCCATGTTCTTATAGTTTCTCTTTTGTAAAAGATTTGGTGAAAAAACCTTACAATCCTTCAGGATGTAATAGGAATTTTTAAAGAGAATAGTGTTAAGGTATTCTTTGACCTCTGTTACGAATCCTACCTAGTTAATTCAGATGATAGATTTGAAGCATTTTTGTAGTGCTCTCACTGTGTGCACACAAAAGGGACCGTGCTTATTTCTTGATATTATCATCTATTTTATTATCAGTTCATGATGTAATCATATTCTTCCTGTTATACATTTCTGCTAACCATGCCACTCTTCTTGGTTCATTGGGCCTGTTGCTTTAACTTGGGGTCAGATGGACAAGTTGTATTATTTCCTGACATTGTCAGTGGTGAGAGAGGAGATTGAAATTCCCTTCCTCTACTATATTCTCTATTTGGTGCAGGAGGAAAGGGATAGAGTGATTATCCTTCTAGGGTTTAATTATTCTTTTGTAGTCAGCTTTCTTCTTAACTGTCAGAGATGACTCTTATGACTTCTAAGCTTGTTAACTTACTTTCTTATATTAGCCAAAGGGGCATGGCTAATCCTTTCCACCAAATCATTGGATCTTCTAAATTTGATGTAGCTAATTTTATTCACCAGTTAAGGTCTTATGATCCTCTCAAGTTGAACAAGAAACATTTTCACAAGTCTTGAAGGAATAAATTTTTTAAAACTCTTCTTTACCCTCTTTGTTTGTGTTCAGTTGTATTTCAGTTAGGTCTGACTTCATTTGGGCTTTCAAGGCAAAGTTCCTGAAGGACTGATACAAATTGATCAAGTGACTTGCCTGGGATCACATAGCTAGTAAATGTGTGAGAGACAAGATTTCAACTCAGATCTTCCCAATTCCAGGACTGGGGCTCTATTCAACATGCCACTTAGCTACCTTCTCTACTCTCTACAAGCTGTAAATGGGCCATTCCCTATTGTGCAACATATATAATCTAAAAACAGTTTACTCAAGAATGAGATATTCAAGGTTTCATGGCTGTTTTCATATTCTGAATACCATTACTCAGAGCCTAAAAGGGGAAAAAAAATCTTAAAACCTGATTATCTGTTACTTGACCTTATATCTTATAATGTCTTCAAATGGGGTAGTGGGGAGTAAAAAGAAGACATCATTTAGTTGATAAGGTTTCCTTATTCATAAATTTTATACACTGCTACTTAGACACACTTCCAAATTTTGAATATAATTCTTACATTTGTGTTTTTTCCCCTATGGAACTTCTTAGAGTACTTTGCATAAATGATTATTCTTCCTTTATTATGAAGCTAAATATTGGAATGGTGAAAATGAACTAAAGGCGACCATATGAATATAAGTTAAATGTACTGAAGATGTTTAGACTGTGGAAGAAAAGGACACAAGCGATAGTTGTCTTCAAATATTTGAAGAATATTTGTACTGGAAGTATTAACAGCTAATATTTAAATAGCACTTAAAGGTTTTCAAATCACTTCATATGCTCTGCTTATTCAGGTCCAGAATTTACCCAAACAGACATACTCACTACTCAAATAACACAAGTTTTAATGATACCTCTGTGTCGGAGCAAACCAAGATGGCAACAGGAGAAGAGCTTCTCTTAGGTGCTCTCTCTCTCTCTCTCTCTCTCTCTCTCTCTCTCTCTCTCTAATATTTCAAAATTAATAAAATAACAACTCTAACTAATTTTTCAAGAGAGAGAACACACAGAGGGATCCAATGAGACAGAACTCCAGTCCAAGGTAACCTGGAAAAGAGCTGAGAGGCTTGGCTCCATGGGGTTAGAGGGGTGGCCCACCAGAGTGAAGGAACTTCAGCCTCCTGGAGACAGCCCCAGAGCTCCTGGGAGCTGCAGTTCGCAGCAGCAGGGGAGTTTACTGATCTATATCAGGGGAGCACCAGGCACAACTTGGAAGATGTGGGGGGGGGAGGGTCTCTTCCAGGATGAGCGAGTGAAACCCAGCCCTCAGGGCACTCAGTGAGCAGCATGGCCACCAGCCCAGTTCCACAAACCAGAAGCAGGTACAGCTGGTAAGCAGGAGTTCCCAGGCAACTAAGTCTTGAATGCTCAGAATGCTTAAGGTCCGGGAGTGGAGAGGACTTCAGAGGTCTGTCCTCTGTACCTGGAGCAGAACTGGGGCTCTGACCACATTCAGATCCTGATCACAGTCTAGGCCCCACATAGAACAGCAGGCCTCCCCCCCCACCTCAGCCCCATAGCATAGGGGTGCTCTTGTGGTCATTCACAGACAGGAGGGAAGACAGAGCCTTACACACTGAGATGCTTGTGGGGGGATGTCACAATAATACACAAAAGCTCAGGAAACACCCCAAAACCAGACACAGACTGGGGAAATAAGTAAACAGAGAAAAAAGAGGAACATCATTGAGAAATACATTGTCTATTATTCCAAGAAGGATCAAAATACACAATCTGAAGATGAGGAAGCACAACCTCCTGCATCTAAAGACTGCAAGAAAAATGGAAATTGGGCTCAGGCTATGACATAGCTCAAAAAAGATCTTGAAAATCATGTGACAGAGACAGAAGAAAAATTGGGAAAGGAAATGAGAGAGAGGTGGGAAAAACATGAAAAAGAAGTCAGTGGCTTAGTCAAGGAGATCTCCCAAAAATGCTGAAGAAAATAACATGTTAAAAACCAGCATAGGTCAAATGGATAAAACAGTTCAAAAAAGTAATTGAGCAGAAGAATGTTTAAAAAGTAGAATTGGCCTGATGGAAAGAGAAATAAGAAAAGTCTCTGAAGAAAACAAATCCTTCAGATGTAGAATGGAACTAAAGGAAGATGCTAACTTTATGAGAAGTTAATACACAATACTTCAAAACCAAAAGAATGAAAATTAGAAGAAAATATGAAACATTTCACTGAAAAAACAACAGATCTGGAAAAAATATTCAGGAAAGATAATTTAAAAATTATTGGGATACCTGAAAGTTATGATCAGGAAAAGGGCCTTGACATCATTTTTAAAGAATTCCTACAGGAAAATTGCCCCGATACCCTAGAAGCAGAGGGCAAAAGAGAAACTGAGAGAATCCATTGATCTCCCCCAGAAAGAGATCCAAAAAAGCCAACCCCCAGGAATATTATAGCCAAGTTCCAGAACTTCCAAGTCAAAAAGAAAATATTACAAACAGCCAGAAGGACACAATTCAAATATCATGGAGCCACAGTCAGGATCACATAAGACTTAGCAGCAACCACATTAAAGGATCTAGGGCTTGGAATATAATATTCTAGAAGGCAAAAGAGCTCAGAATACAACTGAGAATCAACTTCCCAAGAAAACTGAATGTTCTCTTTCAGGGAAAAAGATGGACTTTCAATGAATCATGGGAATTTCAAATGTTCCTGTTAAAATGGCCAGAGCTGAACAGAAAGTTTGATCTTCAAATACAGGACTCAGGTGAAACATAGAGAGTGGAAGAGAAGGGTAAAATGTGAGGGATTTAAAGATGATGAACTATGAGTATTCCTGCACAGAAAAATGATACCTATAATGATCATAAGAAAATTCTCATTTAATTGAGTAGGTAGAAGAAGCATTCATAGATGAAGCACAGGAGAGAGCTGAATTTGAAGATATGTTATAAAAATGGAGTAATGGCTAAAAGGGAAATGTAATGAGCATAAGACAAAAGAAAGGTGGAATAGGCTAAGATATTTCATATGATAAGATTTATTTTTTATTACAGCAGTCTATTGCAGTGATATGGAAGGCGGAAGGCAAGGGGGAATGAGGGAAACTTCACTCTCATCAGAGGTGGCTAGGAGAAGAAACAGCACATATACACAATGGGGTATAGACATCTAGAATAAGAAGGAGAGAAGGGGGACAGGGGAAGGGGGGAAGGGGGGGATGTGAGTGATGGGGGAAAGGTTGGACCATGGGGGAGAGTGGCCATGTATAACACATTTTCTTTTTAACTTCTTGCAAGGGGCTGGGATTAGATGGCCTGTCTGGGACCACAGGGCTGGGTGGTTGCTGGGCCTTAGGGGTGGTATGTGGACTCCGAGCCTCTAGGCCCAGAGACGATGATCAGTCTGCTGCACCACTCAGCTATACTACAGCACATTTAAGAAGAGGAACAGAGTGAAAGGAGAGAGAAAATACAGTATATGTTAGTGGGGAAGTACTAATGGAGGGAGTTGTGATCAGCAATGGCAGCAGTGGAGAAAATATGGAAGTAGCTTTTGTGATGGACTTATAAAGAATGTGACCCACCTGACAGAGCTGGTAGTGTGTTGGAACACAGACTGAATCAAATTTTATCATCATCATCATCATCATCATCATCATCATCATCATCATTATTATTATTATTATTATTATGGGGTTGCAGGGCAAATGGGGTTGGGTGACTTGGTCAGGGCCACACATGGGTGATTGTTAGGTGTCTTGGGCTGGATTTGAACCCAGGTACTCCTGACTCCGGGGCTGGTGCTCTGTCCACTGTGCCACCAAGCCACCCCTACTATTATAATAATTATTTTATTTTATTTTTTGGTTTTTGGTTTTTCCAGGGCAATGGGGTTGGGGTGACTTGCCCAGGGTCACACAACTGGGTGATTGTTGGGTATCTGGGGCCAGATTTGAGCTTGGGTGCTCCTGACTCCAGGTCTGGTGCTCTGTCTACTGTGCCACCTAACTGCCCCTATTATTATTGTTTTTTTATTTTAATTTTAATTTTTCCTCTTTCCTTTATTGCTAATTAGTGTCTATATTTTTTGTGGGAAGGGGTAATATGTTGACTCTTAAACCAGAATATTTTAGTAATGTATAAAAAAATCATTAGTACAAAAATAAAAATAAATATTAAAAAGAATAAAAAAGATACCTCTGTGTATAGAAATACACACAGAAAAAATTAAAATAATGCAAAGTACTTAACTACTCTGAAGAGAGATTTGAAGATAGAGGAGATAAAGTTGAGAACAGGAAAGGCTCCATGACAATAGTGAAGTTTGATTTTAGCCTTGAAGTAAAAGAGACATAGCTTGTGATGGCAAAAGGAGGCATCATTTCCAGCCATGAGATGAAACCGGTGTAAAGGGCCAAAAACCAAGAGATGGGATGTTATGTATAAAGATCAAGATAAATGTTTGTTTGGCTGGATCAGTGAGTAAGACCTACAGTGAGTACAAATGATGTACAAAGGGATTAGTAGAAAGGAGTTTCCAATTTGTGAAAGTTTTTTAATAGTTATTTCATTTCCCAATTGACTATAATTATGAAATTCTCTGACTTCCCCACTATGCACCTGTGTGAAATGAATGCTACACTTTTAAAGTACCAGAAATTCAATTCAGTTCAATTCAAGAAACGTATATAGGCATCCACTTTGTGCTAGACACTATACTGAGGATAAAAATAAGAAAAAGAGACAATCCCTGCTCTCCAGGATCATATAATCTAGTGGTGGGAAGACAATACACACAAGCAAGCTGAAAGGAGTTGGAAGGATTAATAGATACTATTTCATGAAATCAAAATCAAACAGAGTTATTGCTGAGGAATGGATTCATAAGAAAGGTTGTGAGCCCTCTATAAAGAAAGGCTTTGAGAGGATTTTAGCACCTTTTCTTGCAGTCCTCCATTTGGATGGGAGAAAAAACTGAGGGTGAATTGAAATGATGAGTTTACCCTGGGGAAAGGAAGGGGCAGAGTGGGAGACAAATGGAGGACAGGAGTTAAAGCCAATCAGAGGTTCTTCTTTTCTTTAAACTTTTTTAAAAAAATTATTTTATTTATAATTTATGGAAAAAATTTTAATAAAATAATAAAAAATAATAGTACATGAAAGTGCAAATCTGTTATGTACAAGTTTCTATTCCTTTTAAATATATAATAAAATTATACTTTAATTTTTTTCCCTTTCTTCTTCCATTCCCCTATTTGACTTTAGAGATGGCCACAATTAGACACCAATAGTTATATAAACACAAAATTATTTTCTACTTCTATTTATCAGTTTTTTTCTCTTGATGCAGATATCATCTTTCTTCATATTTCTTTTATAGCTAATTTAGGTATTTATAATAGTCAAAATGAATTATTTGTTCAAAGTTGCTCTTAAAACGTTACTATTACTATAGTGTTCTCTTCTTTTTGCACATTTTGCTTTGCATTATTTTGTGTAAGTCTTTCCATGTTTTTCTAATATCATTGAACTCATTATTTCTTAGAATTCAGTAGTATTCCATCACAATCGTATATCACAAGTTGTTCAGCCATTCCCCTATTAATGGGCATACCTTCAATTTCCAGTTCTTTGAAATAACAAATAGAGCTGCTATAAATATTTTAAAACATAAAGGTTCTTGTCCTTTTTCTTTGATCATCTTTGAAATAGATTTAGTAGTGGTGTTGCTAAGACAAAGAGCAAATTTTTACTCTTAGGGTTTATTCCAGATTGCTCTACAAACTGATTCTGATGATATTTGTCCTGCCTTCACAGACTGTGACATCATAGATGTGATGCCTTGGCAAGTCACAATCCCACCAACAATGAATTAGTTCCCAGTTTTTCTACAAACCCTTCAACATTTGTAGTTTTCCCCTTCAATGATTTTAGTTAGTCTGGTAGATGAAAATGATATCTCAAGGTTGTTTTAATTTTCATTTCTCTAAGCAATAATGATTTAGAGTATTTTTCATATATGCAATTGCCATCCCAATGAAATTTTTTAAAAATTGCTGAATTAGAAAAAAATAAATTCATTTCTAAAAGCAAAAGTCAAGAATATCAAAATAACTAATGAAAAAAGGTAAAGGAAGGAAATTTAGTAGTACCAGAGCTTAATATATATTATAAGACAGTAATTACCAAAACTATTTGGTGCTAGTTAACAAATAGAAATATAGATCAATGAAACACAGTAAACATACAATTTTTATAGCAACAAATAAATATAATAACCTTGTATTTGACAAGATTTTGTAATAAGAATTTTTGTAATAAGAATTTATTGTTCAATTAAAAAATTGTTGGGAAAAGTAGTAAGCAGTATAGAAGTCTGTTTCTGGTGACCAGGAAAGCTTCTTAGCAACCCCTGCAAGCAGGGCTACCACTACTGCTGTACCTGCAGCAGCAGCAGAACCCCTGAGCTCCCCACTCCAAACCCAGGGGTGCAATAAAGGATTGGAAGGGTGGAGGAAGTGCCCCTCCTTGGATATTAGAGAAGTAAGACCATCCTTTGCCATCTACCCTCCCCAGGCTAGAACTGCCACTCTCCAGCCAGAGGTATACTAGACCCAATATGTCAAGATTTCTAATGACTAGATATCCTCCATCTCCATTAAACAATCAAGGTATTCCTACTTGAGCACAACTCACAAAATCTAATGCACCCATTCATATTGATATTGGGTGATCTTATGTACATCAGCAACTTGGTCACATTCACCAAATACCCTGAGTCAAGAACTGGAAGACTTTTTGATGGAATGGAACCAATTGTTTTGGACAATTTCAAATTTTATTATTTCATTGACAGAGGACAGTTGCTCAGATATATACTAAGCTTTCTACAAATGGAAAAGCTGCTGTTTCAAGAACAAGACTTTGGTATATGAAGAGGCAAAGTATTTTCAGCTTCAACCCATGTTAATGGAGATGGAAACATGGAACAAGAATCTGGGAAAATGGTTGTTGGTTGTCCCAAATGTGATAAATCTTTGATAAAAATAGGTATTCCCAGGAATTGGAGATGTGATATGTTGGAATCATGATTCAATGCATGCCATCAGATTTCTACTGAAATACTGTCACCTCAACTCAGTGCAGGTACTTTTACTTTCAGTAAAGAGACTTTGAAATTGTGGGCTCCAGACTTCCCAATTCAATGAATACATATTGAGACATCTTGTGCATTCTTAATCATTCAAATAAAGCATGATCCTTTGTACTGAATGGACATATTTCTTATGCAACAAAAGGAAGAAGGAGGAGGAGGAGAAGGAAAAGGAGGAGGAAGAAGAAGTAAAAGAAAATAAAAGAAAAAAGGAACATTCATTGCAGTTGGGATATCAAACCAAGTCTTGGATGATAATGCAATAAAGACACATTTCTATCAAATAGAGACCATATCTATGGGAAAAATCAGAATAGTAATAATAACCTCAAAGTGTATATATATATATATATATATATATATATATATATATGCATATATATATATATACATGTTAAAAGGTAGAAATTGCAAAAAATAATAATATTAATGCCCATGGTAGTTGAAATTAGTGCTATGATATCCATTAAGTGTCTTAGGCCTTCCTGAGACCCACTTATCAACAAATAAGTCATGACCAGTGAGGACACAATCTTCTTACATTTTTTATTGCCAAACAGTCATTCAGTTTCTCTCTTTCTCTCTATTTTCCCCTGACATTCACTTATTTATTTTATATCTTGAATTGAGTTTCTTTGCACATAGAGGTTTGGTGGCCTATCTTATGGAGGGAACAATTCAGAACTTCAGAACCCCATTCAAAAGCATATTACTTCAAAAAGTTGTTAAAATGAAAGTTTAAAATATAGATTGTCCAAAATTTTACCTCTTCTTCTATTTTGCCATGTGAACATCATATTGTTTCTAAATTGACAAACTTTACAAAGGGTCTACGATTATTACTTGTTAGAATATGTTCTGGTTTGAATCTGTTGACCTACCATTTTTCAAATTTTATAATGCATTAGGCAATAAACACTGTTAAAATTTTTTTAAAAAGGAAACTATGGCAGAAACTGGCATAGACCAATATCTTACATTATTTACCAAGATAAGTCAAAATGGATACACAGACTAGAGAAAAACAGAAATATTATAAGAAAATAAGAAAAATCTGGAATATATGGTTATCAGACTTATGGATAGTGAACAATTTATGAATAAGCAAGTGATAGAGAGCAAAGTTTGATGTAAAATGACTAATTTTAATTGCATTAAATTAAAAGTTTTTGTACAAATAAAACAATTGCAGCCAAGATTAGAAGGAAGCAGAAAATTGGGGAAAATTTTATAGCCTGTCTCTCAGATAAGTCTTCTATCTCAAATATATAAAGAACTTTGTCACATTTATTTAGTTACACATGATTACTCAACTGATAGTTGAAGAATATGTACAGGTAGTTTTCCAATTATGAAACCGAACAGTTTCCATTGGAAAGTAGAATCTGCAGAAATGAAAACACAAATCAAACCTTAAGATCCATCTCCTGCTGTTCCCTTCTCCTGACTAATCTCTACCATTTGGAGGGAAGAGGTATATTGAAATAAAACCTCACTTCTAATCACTTAATCCTGTGCATCCCATTTATTATTTCACTTGCCTCCAGTCTGATTAACCCTTTGGGGAAGGAGTACTGCTCTCCATTCAGTAACAAACATTCTCATGTCTGGCCTTTTTTTTTTTTAGGTTTTTGCAAGGCAACGGGTTTAAGTGGCTTGCCCAAGGCCACACAGCTAGGTAATTATTAAGTGTTTGAGGCCAGGTAGTCCTGACTCCAGGGACAGTACTCTATCCACTATGCCACCTAGCCAGTTCTGGTCATTCTCTTTTTTAAAAAAAATTTTTTTTATTTATTTTCATCCATATGCACATGTTTATTGTTAAGTTACTAAATCTCCTTCTACTCTCCTCCCCCCCAGTGGCAAACAGTCAGGTTAGCATTATACGTACATATTTTCATAAACATTTTCAAATTAGTAATTTTCGGTATGAGGGATTAGGATTAAGGGAAAGAGATACATAAGGGATAATTTTTATAAAGTGTTCATCAGATTTGGAAAAGTTTTTTTGCGTGTGTGTGTGTTTTGTTGGTTTTTATTCCTCTGGATGGGGAAAATATAGTCCATAGCCAGTCAAATGCAGTTGTCCTCTCTGGACTACTGAGAGGAGATGCTTCCATCAAGGTAGTCCATCTCACAATATTGTTGTTGATAAGTAAATGACTGGTCATTTTTAGGCCTTCACATCCCAGTTATTCTGAAGCCCTATAGGTTGTCATCCAAACCCCATTTCTTATTTCACACCACCCAAAAGTTTTCCACAGTTTTTACATTCCTTGTGGAATGTCTGTTCCAAAAGCAACAAACTTCCCTTCCTTCCAAATCTTTTCCTATCTGAATAATCCCAGACTCCTCATTATCTCTCCCCACTCATATCCAATTTTTGCCAGTCTATTGAGTTTATTCCCTTCTCTCCTCTGACATTGTCACTAATCTAATACAGAACCTCCTCACTTCACACCTGCTCTATTGCAATAACTTAACTGGTGGGTCCACCTGTCTAAAATTTCTCAAAACTCCATCTTCCATTCAGTCACCAAAATGATTTTCCTAAAGCATAATTCTGATCATATCAACCCCACTACTCAATAAACTATAATGGCTCAATATTACCTCTAGTATCAGATATGTAACCTTCTATTTGGTATTCAAAACTATTCATTGCCTAACTCCCTTCAACTTTCCAGTCTTCTCACACTTCCCTTCCCCTCCCACCATACACATGAGCTAACATTAACCCCTTTTCTGTTCCTTGGGTAAAACTTTACCTCTTGCTCCAGACTTTCCACTGGCTGCCTCTCATGTCATAAATGCTCTCTGTCCTCATCTCCACCTTGACTTCCCTGGCTTCCTTTAAGTTCCATTTAAAACCTCATCTTCCACAATCTTTCCCTTCTCAATTCCAGAGTCTTCTTTCTATTAATTATTTTCTATTTATTTTTATATAACTTGTTTGAATATTTTTTCATCTTTTTTCTAATTAAATTGTGAGCTCCTATAGGTCAAGGACTAACTTTTGATTCTATTTTACATATTATATAGCTAGATAATCTGATGGACATAAAGATCTGTGTTGGTCAGAATCACCAAGGGTGATTCCTCATTTGGGGAGATCAGAAGATACAATGACTAATGCAAGATAAAATCACAGCTTCCATGTTCACATTGGCAATGGATTTGCTTGCTCACTCATGTCATTCTAATAACATCAACTCGGATATTTAGTTTAGCAGAGAACACATGTATCTCCTTTGGATTCGGACAAACAACCCAAATAGTTGGCAATGAGAGGTAATAGCAAAATACCTCTACTGATCTTTATTGCAAATAATAGAGCATTGTACTACAGACCCTAGATCCAAGTTCTCAGCCAGATACATGGCCTAGTGATGATTCCCTTTGCTGGGGCTCAGTAATGTCTCCATATACTGGGATCTGAGAGCTTTCATTTGTGTAAAGGAGTTATACAGAAAGTCTAAAAAACATGCCATGCAACATTTCTTCAAATTTTTGCAGACAGTATGTTGCTGCCTCTTTTCTTCTGTAACCTAAACATCTTCTGTGAATGGTTTCTGTTTCAGTCACTCTCCAGGTTACCTCTCTCTGGATCTACTTTATGAATTTAATGAAATGATACAATGGACAGAGTGCTGACCTGATAATATTTGAAATGTAATATTTGTAATGTGCCAAATAGTAATCACACTATCTAGTATATATGAAGTACTAAAGCTTATTGCCATTGTAGTTATTATAGATGCTGTTTTATTGTTGACTTGAGTTCTAGAACTGAATCAACTGCAACATACATTTTTGAGAAGTTAGGGGGTTCAGTGGATAGAGTGTTGGACCTTGAGTCAGGAAGACTTGAGTTCAAATCTGGGCTCAGACACTAACTATAAGACTATGGACAAGTTCCTTAACTTCTGCAAGTCTCAGTTTCCTCATCTGTAAAATGGGGATAAAAATAGCATATCTTCAAGAGTTGTTTTGAGGATCAAATGGGATAATATTTGCAAAGCAGCACAGTGTCTGGAATATGGGGGGGGGAATGCTATTATTACTATCTTTACTACCACCATTACTACTACTACTGTTATACTTAAATATTGTTATTCTGATTAGAAAGCAATGTCATAAGAGTTTTCTACCTATTGTTGACATGACACTTCATATGCTTTAATAATTTGTTCTCTTTCCTGAAAAAAAAACACAATTTCAGAGTTTCCAAACTTTAACATTACCTAGTCCAAACCTTTCATTTGCCAGTTTGTTAATTTCAGGAATATCATTTTAAACGATCTATCTCATCATTAGATATATGACCTTACAAAATTAAAATAAAGTGTCCTTAAGTGTCATTAATCACGTCATCGTTTCTTAAGTCAACTACTGAATTTGCTTGCTAAATTTAATAATGTTTCATTTAACATTTCAAGAGGCATATTATTCCTAGAGGAAATCTTGAAATTCCTTCCTCTGGAAAGAACTTCACAGTTCAAAATAGTTGGACATTTTTAGTTTGGGGATTTAGTTTTTTGTGAGTTTTTTGGGGGGGCTTCTTTCTTTTTCTTTTTCATTTTTTCAGTTTTTAGATAGAGTTTTCTTCAAATATGGACAAGATAGTATCGCTATGGATGTATTACATATAGTAGGAAAATTTCCTGGTAATGATTGGTCAGTTAAAATACTCTCTATCTCTGTTTTTAACATATTAGCAAGGGGTGTACACTGAGCAAACACAAACAACTGTTTTGTTCCCTTAGGATCCTATCCAAGTAATGGACATTAAATTTATGTTACTATAATAACCCCTTACTTTACCAACCCACTAAAAGCAAGCTGAGGAGTAGAGTATTTTTCTTAACTAACTCATGCATTGCTTTTTGAAGGAAATTAAGACAAAATACATGCAGTATTTTATTTTCCCCTGCTGTCATGTTCCTTTTTTATTGCTTTGGAAATTACTCTTGAAATATGCATCAACATATCCCTCCATATAAACAGTCAGGTTTGTTTATGAGAAAGCACAAAAATCCAGGTTTGCTATAAATGTAGTTAGATGCTTAGGGCCTTCTAATATGTACCAACAAATTATGGATGGATGGATCTTGCATGTAAATAAAGGAGTGTTAATTGACCCAAAGTGCTGGTATGGGTATTACACAAGGGCAAAATGTTTAGCACTATGTATATATTATGTGATTCATTTAAAACACATTTGAGTACTAAAAAAGTAAAATTTAGCCATTTTAGGATATTGAGTAACAGGCTTTCCCTAAGCTTTCCTTAATTAGATTCTGGCTAAATAGGCTTATTAGTAATCATAAAATCAGTCTGTGAAAGTAACTTGTAAACATTTAGAATTTACAATGTAATGGATACCCCAGGATGGATTTTGCTTTCTACTAAGAGCATTGGGCATAAGATAGATGCGCTACACTCTGCCCAATTTAAAACAGGAAATATTTTATTATTGCCAATAAGTTGTTAATGTTGATTGTAGGAGAAAATAATAGTCAGCTTTTTGAATGAAAAATAATAGGAAGAATATATTGTTCTTAGTTTCTAACCAATGCTCACATAAAAATGAAACATATTGTCCTCAATTATTCCCTATATGTAAGCTTCTCTGTGGTATTCATTTAAACCTTACAGAGGTGTATTAAATTCCTTTCAAATCAAGGGTAGTTAGTCCATTTAGTATGATAAAGAACTATGTTAAATTGCAAATAATTTAGGTTTATAGCATAAAATATGTCCACAAGTCTCATGAACATGTTCTATATAATAATTAAATTATAATTATTAGCAATTTCAAATGGTTTCAAAATTTATGAATTTTAAAGTGCTTTACATATATAACCACTTTTTACTTTCACATCATATGATTATTTTATTGAATTGTTTAAAATATTTCATAACATTATATCTTTAAGTTAATTTTGATAATATTGCCATTTTTATTATTTTGGCATAGTCTAGTTATGAGCATACAATATTTCTCAAACAATAATTTTACTTTTCTGAAAATCATTTTGTAATTTTATCTATAAAACTTTTGAACTTGCTTTGGTTGACTTCCAAATATTTTAGATTTTTTTGTTATTTTTAATGGAATTTCCTTTTTTTCTGAGATATAGAAATTCTATTGATTTTTGTGGGGTTTTTCTTATTAATATGTAATTTTATTTTGTCAATTACATGTTATAAAGGTTTTTCAACAATCTTCCACATGCATACTTGTTACAAAATTTTCTTCCACTCTCCTGTCCCATCCCCTTCCCCTCATCAGTGACTAGTCTAAGGGAACATTGCACATATACATTTGCATTTAATTACAGATTAATCATTTTCTGTATGAGGAATTAGAACTAAAGGAAAAGGAATAAAATCACAAGATAGGAAGGAAAAAGATAAAAGAATTTTTAAAAAATAAACAGTGATCATTCAGATTCTGTGGTTTGTTTTTTCTTTTGTTCTTGTTTTGTTTTGTGGTTTTTTCCCTCATCTGGATATTAATACTGCTGTTCATAACAGGTCTCCTAGGATTGTCCTAGCTCTCTGATCAACTCACAATGTTATTATTAATGTGTTCAATGTTCTCTTGGTTCTTCTCCCTTCACTCAGCATCAGATCCTGTAATTCATTCCATGTTTCTCTAGAATCCAACCATTCGTAGTTTCTTATAGAACAATAATATTCCATGACATTCATATGCCATAACTTGTTAAGCCATTCCCCTATTGATGGACATCCCCCCAACTTCCAATTCCTTGCCACTACACAAATAGCTGCCATGAATATTTTGGAAAACGTGAGACTTTTCTCATTTATTTATCAGGTATCTTGAGGTAAACACTCAGGATGGGCCAAGTCCCCAGATGTGGACCCCACAACATGTTTACTAGGAATGTTCCCCAGGACCCCCTGGAACACACTTTGGTCTATGTGCTTAGGAAGTTTCTGGACCATGACATATATATATATACATATATATATATATATGTATATATATATGTATATATACATATATATATACATATATATATATATATGTATATATATATTTCAAATGTGTTTCTTTTAAACAGCATATTATGGGATTCTGGTTTTTAATGCATTCTGCTATCTGCTTCTGTTTTATTGTGAAATTCATCCCATTCACATTTACTCTTAAGATGACTGATTTTCTATTTTCTTCCATGTTATCTTTCCCAATTTGCATTTTTTCTTTCTTTTCCTCATATTCCTTCTCACCAATATTTTCCTTCCTTTCCTCTTTAACTTTTCTTTTAAATTTTAGCTAAATTCA
Source organism: Macrotis lagotis (assembly GCF_037893015.1). Taxonomy (NCBI): domain Eukaryota; kingdom Metazoa; phylum Chordata; class Mammalia; order Peramelemorphia; family Peramelidae; genus Macrotis; species Macrotis lagotis. The sequence goes on from NC_133666.1 coordinate 180,008,017, forward strand.
TTTTAACTTTTCCCTTCCCCCTCCCTTTTATCAGTCTTTAAAAAAATATTTCTTTAAAGCAATGGGGTTAAGTGACTTGCCCAAGGTCATACAGCTGGGAAATCAATAAGCATCTGAGTTTGGATTTGGACTCAAGTCCTCCTAAGTACAGGGCTGGTGCTCTATCTACTGTGCCACAATTATCAGTCCCTTCTTCCCTTTTCTTTCCCCTTTTCCCCTTATTTCCCTGTAGGGTAGGATAGATTTTTTTCAAACTCAACTGGGGATGTATGTTATTCCCTCTCGGGGCCTAATCTATTGAGTAGAATTTACTCAGCATATACACCCTTCCCTTCATTCCCGCTAATATAGCAAGTCTTTGTGCTTCTTTACCTGGTGTTATTTATTCATTAATGCCTAGCCTTTTCCCAATATAGTCCTTCTTTTTCCGTTTCTATGATTTTAACCCTGTCAGTGCATACCTCCCCTTTGTCAAAATATACTCCTTTTATCTGACCAGATAGAGGTAATATTCTCAAAAGTTGATTGATTGATTGATTGCTTAATTGACTGATCAGCAGCATTGCCTCATAGTCACTAAGTACCCTCTCCTCTTCAGTCTCATTAGAGTCATGAATCACATCAAATTATAATCATTTTATACTTTATCACTTTTTCAAGTGCCTTCCACAGACATGCAGTCCTCATGAGCCAAAGCATCAAGCAAAGTAAAATCATTTCATGAATCATTTATACTGCCCCCTCCCCCAAGAATACTCCTTCCAATTGTAGCCAAAAGAGTCAAGCAAAACAAATCTCTTCATGATGTTTCCATGTTCAATCTCTCTAAGTATACTCTCTCCCTCTGGCTCTGTAGTACTCCAACTATAACCTTACAACCCTCTCCAAAAGTATTGTGTACCATCTCTCTCTCTCTGTCCCTTTAGCACCTCAGCATGGTACTAAAACCCTCCTTAACTAAGGTATAGATTAAGTTAAAATCACTTCCTAATCTCTTTCTGTACAATCCTCTGCCCCTATTGTATTACAAACCTCTAAGTACCTAGTAAAGTCAAATCACTTCTGATTTAACTATGTATAGGGTTTTTAAGTACTCTAATCATTGGTCACCCCAAAAGCTTCTCTTAAGAACTTTAAAACTGAGACATTAGCAAAGGACCACCCAGCATGGCATGCCCACATCAGAGAAAGTGCTGATATCTATAAGCAAGGCAGAATTAAAATAGCTAAAAGGAAGCATGAGATGAATAAATTTAGTGCAAAAAGCCCAGCTTTAATGTTGAAGCCGCTAAGTCTTGGATAAATCTGATTTTTTTAATTTAAATTGCTTTATTCTTTGGGAGGGTGCTTACAATAATTTCTCCTTTATTTGAGAATTCTGGGCTTTGGCTATGATAGTCCCTGGAGCTTTTATTCTGGGGTCTTTTTTCTGGAGTAGTTCTGTGTATTCTTTCAAGGGCTAGATTGTCTTCTTGGTCTAGTATATCGGGATAATTTGTTGAAAGATATTTTTAAGGATCTTTTTTTTTGATCTAGGCTTTTTTGGTTAGATCAGTAATTCATAAATAATCTCTACTTGCTCTACTTTTCAGATCATTTGCTGTTCATAAAAGGTCCATTACATTTTCTTCAATTTCTTCAGCCTTTTGATTTTGTGTGATGGAATCTTGGTGTCCCGCAGATTCATTAGTTTCTATTTGTACAATTCTAATCTTTAAAACTTTATTTTCTTCAATTAACTTCTGTGTTTCCTTTACTGGTTGGTTAATTTTACTTTTTGCTGAGCTGCATTCCCTTTCCAGTTGGTAGAATTGGGTTTTCAATGAGTTGCATTCCTTTTCCAGTTGATTGATGTTCTTTTTTGAAGATTTACATTCTTTTTCCAGTTGGATAGTTTTTCTTTTAAAGGAATTGAATTCTTTGGTGGATTTTTCACAATTTTCTTGCATAACACATTTCTTTTTCTCATTTTTCTTCTTCCTCTCTTCTTTGGTTCTAAAATTCTTTTTTTTTTTTGTTCTTTTATGAAGTTTTAAATTTGAGTCCAATTCATAGACTCCTTTGTGACTTATCCATATAGATAATTTGTCACAACTTTATTCTTTTGAGGTGTTTGTTTTTTAGTTTTTTTTCAAGGCAAATGGGGTTAAATGGCTTGCCCAAGGCCACACAGCTAGGTAATTATTAAGTGTCTTTGACCGGATTTGAACCCAGGTACTCCTGACTCCAGGGCTGGTGCTTTATCCACTGCGCCTTCTAGCCGCCCCTTGAGGTGTTTTTTTTTAATCATCTCTATCTGCAAAAGTAGTTTTCTATCATTAGAGCTCTGTTAGATTTTTTTGCTTATTTTTATTGTTGATCTCTGCTCCTGAGGTTCAGGGAGAATAGTGTCAAGCTTTTAGTGTAGGGGATGGGACCTGATCCTTGACTTATCACTAACCATGGTGTCGCCTATGTAGCCCAGGCATTGTCTATGCAGATGTTTGCTTCCTCCTTTATGCCCAGGCTCTGCCTAAGCAGTGATTTGATTTCCAATTCATTCCTGTCTCTTGCCCAGCATTCCCAGGGTTCAGACTTTGTTTGGAGTGGGACCCTCCCTGCTGGTTTGCTATCTTGCTGCCAGAACCTGGACTGCACTGTAGCTAAAAGCATCCTGCTGTCTTTCTCACTCTTAACCTAACTAGGCTGTACTTCTTCTTTTCTCCCAAAGAGACAGACCTTCTCTGAAGATCCTCCACAATGTCTACAATTGAAAACTTATTTTAATCTTTTGTTTTCTTTTGGTGGAATGTGGAGAGGCTTCATTTAACACTGTGTAGGGAAAAGTTCTGGGAGTATACTAGCTTCATGGTACCATTTTGACTCCACTCTGGAAGTCTCATGGGTTCATTTTTTAGCTTACAACTCCAGTGAAGTCTCAATCAGTTTCTTTGCTAATGGCTTAGCACTTTCCAAGTAAAGCAGGATGTTATCAGTAATTTGGAATAGTTTTGTCTCCTCTTTGATTATTTTGATGCCATTATGGGGATAAAGAAAAAAGACTTGCAAAGATTAAGCATCTGTTTCTAGTTTCATTGCAAGAAACAGTTTATCCAAGGTGTCATATAAAAATATGTAACTAAGTACCTGTTGAAAACAGGATAACAGAGAACCTTTTATATGGAAAGCTGGAACAAAAGAGCATTTCTCATTTTTCAACCATGGTAGTATTTGTCTGACTCAGGACAGCATAATTATATACCATACCTAGTCAAGCAGGTAATGTTATGAAACTGATCATTTGGGTCCCGTTATTCACAAATGCCTAGAACTCTATCTGAGTCTCTGGATTTGTTTAATTTGATTAGTTAAAACTTTCTGGAATGATGAAATAGCACAAAAAGAATCCAATACAGGGAGACATTTAGCAGTCTTTATGGAGCTTTTCTCAGCTGCTGGGAACCTGAGTTTACCTCCAGTTATACAAGTTCATTTTGCTACTATTTTGTAGTTCTCACTGCCTGCTCCTTACATGAATTTGAACTTTGGTCTACTGAAGACTACAGTATATAATGCAAATCATGGCTACTTGAAGACAGAAATTATTCCTTCTCAAAAGAGCAGCTTTCCCACACCTTATCAGCCTTCCTTAAGACTCTCACAATCCACTCTCCCAACCCTCTCAGTTAAGAACCTTGTATCATATTCCACTGGAAAAAAATAAATAAATTGAGTGCACCTATAAAGAGTTTCATCTTTTCCTGTGCTCTTTTCTCATATCACTTAGATTCCTTCTGCCACTTCCTTCTACTCAAACACTATTTCAGATGAAGAGGTAACTCTTCTCCTTGCCAAGACAGATCCTTTTCCATGTCCAAGTGGTGCCATTCTAACCCTCTTCTGCAGCAGATTCTCTCACCTGTTATATCTTCTAATGTTCAGTTCCTCCTTGTGTCCTGGCTGCTTCCCTAATAACTATAAACAGGTAGATGTTCTTTTTATCCTCAGAAAATCTGCATTTGATCTGTTCATTCCTGTTTAAGCTTCAGTCCTCTATCTCTCCTCCATTTATAACTAATCTCCTTGAGAAGGTCATCTACAACACAAATGAATTACCTCCACTTCCTTTCATAACTCTAAACCCTAGCTTCTGACCTTATCATTCAACTTAAATTGTATAGTCCAAAGTTATTAATATCTTTAATTGCCAAAAAGAATGACCTTTGTTCAGTGCTTATTGTTCTTGTGGTAATTACTCTTTTACCTTTTATAGTATTTTTTCTCTAAGTTTTTATGACACTGGTCTCTCCTGGTTCTTCTCCTAACATGTTAACTATTCTATCTAGGTCTACTGTGGTGGTTGTTCTTCCATGACATTTCTACTAATAGTGTCCCTTATGGCTCTATATTAGACTTTCTCTGTGCTGTTTTATTTAGTGATCCTATCAGACCCCATAATTTCAATTATCATCTCTATGTTACAGACTCTAAAATTTATTTTTTTTGCCCTATCCAATTAACAGATCTCCAGATTCCCATCTCCAAGTTTTTAGACAGTTTAAACTAGATATTATGTAGGCAACCTAAACATGTAGTCCAAAACTAAAAACTATCTTCCCCTCAAAACCTTTCTCTCTTCCCAACACCCCTATTCCCTCAGGGTATTATCAAATTCTCAGACCTCTAGGCACACCAGTTAACTATTATTTGTGACTCTTCACTTTCTCTCACCCTCTCCTGCCCCTCCATATTTAATCTGTTGCTAAGTGTTGATATTTCAGCTTTCATACTATCTCTCCTCTGACCTTGCCAACACCCTTGATGAGAGTCTTCATCATATTTTACCTGTATTATTGCAACAATCTGTTGGTTGGCCTTTAGAGAGTTTTTAAATCTCCTTTTCCAGCTGGCCAATTCTGCTTTTTAAGGCACTCTTCTCCTCATTTGGGTTGCTTTTTCCATTTGACCTAAACTGGTTTTTAACATTTTTTCTCTTCAGTATTGTTTGTATTTCTTTCATCAAGCTGTAGACTTGGTTTTCATGATTTATCTGCATCGCTCTCGTTTCTCCTCCCAATTTTTCCTCTACCTCCCATAATTGCTCTTCAAAGTCTTTTTGAGCTCATTTCATAGCCTGAGCCCATTTTTTATTTCTCTTGGAGGTTTTGGATACAGAACCTTCAACTTTGTCATCTTCTGAGTATGTATTTTGGTCCTCCATGGGGCCAAAGTAATTTTCTATGGTCATAGTCTTCTTTTTCTGTTGTTTGCTCATATCCTCAGTCTATGACTTAGTTACCACACTTCCAAGGCTTTGGGGGGTGTTGGGGGATAATCCACAGGGATCTTAATTCCTCCAAGGTCTTATGAAGGGCTCTGACTGCTCTCTTGCCTATGCTCTGGGATGTGGATGACCTCGGGCCCTCCCCTCTTCCCTGGAGCTGTAAGGAGAGTCCCTACTTGCCTATGGTGATATGGGAATCAAATTGCAACCTGTACCTAAGTGTGGGAATAGAGCAGAGTTCTTCTACAGGAGGAACAGAGAGACCTTTGCAGTCTCCGCCAATCTCTATCTATGGGCTAGGAGTACTGGCAGTGCTGGGTGGCTCCACTGATTCCAGCTGCAGGTTCTTACCAAAGGGCTGCTCTGAGGCTGACTTTCTCTCACTACCCCTTTAGACTGTCCCCAGTGATCCCTGGGCCAAAAAGGTCTGGAAACTGCCCCCTCTGCCACTGACCCAGGTTTGCAGCCCAGCTGCACTGTGCTACCCCATCCAAGTGACACAGATATTTCCTGCAGAATGTCCAAGTTGTCTTGGACTGGGAAATTTTTATCACTCAGTCTTTCTGTGGGTTCTGCCCCTCTAAATTTTGGCTAGTCATAATTTGACAGTTTTTGGAGTTTTGGGGGAACAAGTTTCTGGAAGTTCCTGCCTTCACACCACAATCTTGGCTCCACCCCCAGTTGTTCTTGTTGTCACAAATACCTTCCTATTCTAATTCATCCTCCAGTAATCTGTCAAATTATTCTTCCTAAAACACAGGTCTTACTATATCATTCCCGTCACTTCAGCCAACAAAATCCAATGACTTGCTTTCACGTCCAAGATCAAATATATGTAATAGTGCCTGAAGACCAGATATATGACATTTCATCCTTCCCTTTGTTCTTTGGCACCTCTAAAGGTGACAGACACCCATATCAACTCTATTCCACTTTTAGAAATCCTTTGTGTCCCTTTTCCATTTAACCACAACAGATTAGCTCTTACAAAGGAATAATTATTTCAAAGGTATAGCAGAAACATATATACAAACCCACTCCTCCAATATTTGGAGTATAAATAATCTTTTTCTATCTTATCTTAGTTTTAGGGGTGAGGGAAGGGGATTGGGTTCACAACTTAATTTAGTTCCTCTATAGCACAGTGTTAACAAGTTCCAATTCAACCTTCCCAACCTTAAGACTCAGGATATTAAGTTCAGGTCCCTTTTCCTTGTACTTAGAAATAAGAAAGAAAATAAAACAAGACCAAAATCTGAAGCATGTCCTTGGAGTCATAGGATCTAAGAGGAAGGAGAAGGTAATATTTGCCCTACCTATCTTAGAATACAACCTTAGTCTACATGTGCAAAATAATATAATTCCTGGACAATACTGGAAAGAGAGAGTTATTTAGCCTTGGTGGGAGAGATTTAAACACAAGGCAAGCCAGACAATGAAGAAAATAGAAAGAAGCTCTTTCCAGCCATGTGTTAGGAAACACTGAATATCTTTTTCTAGATGCAGGCTGTTGGCATCTCCTTAGATGATTTGGACATGCATCAAAGACCTATTACATACAAAAATTTTCTATTTGATATATTTTTTATTTTCATCCATTTGAACATGAAAATTTCCAAGTTACAATATTTCCCTTGACCCTCTTTTCCCACCCCCCTCTCCTTAGCAGGGAACAGTCAGGTTAGCATTTTTCATATATATTTTGTTAAACATATTTACAAGTTAGTAATTTTTGACAAGAGGAATTAAGATTAAGGGAAAGATACATAAGAGGTAATTTTTTATAAAGTGTTCATCAGATTCAGTAGGGTTGTTTTTTTCTGTGTATTTTGTTTTGTTTTGTTTTTCTAACTCTGGTTGGGGATAATATAGAACATTACCAATCTAATACAGTTGTCCTAGCTCTTTGGACTATTGAGAAGACTTGCTTCCATAAATGTTGTTCATCTCATAATGTTGATGTGTACATGGTTCTCTTGGCTCTACTCCCTTCGTTGTAAGTTCCATGCTTCTCTAGAGTCTGACCATTTATGATTTCTTATAGAACAAAAGTATTCCATAGTATTCATGTATCATAACTTGTTTAGCCATTCCCCAATTGATGACATCCCTTCAATTTCCAATTCTTTGTCACTAGGAAAAGAACTGCTATGAATATTTTAGAACATGTTAGACTTTTCCCATTTTTTACAATTTCTTCCATATATAGACCTAGAATTTGAATTTCTGGGTCAAAGGGTATGAACAGTTTTATTTCTCTTTGGGCATAGTTCTATATTGCTCTCCAGAAAGGTTGGATCTGTTCACAACTCCACCAGTAATGCATCAATGTCCCAATCCTTCCACAACTTCTCCAACATTGATTGTCTTCCCCTTTTCTCATCTGGGCTAATCTAATAGGTGTGCGATCATACCTCATTATTGTTTTAACTTTCATTTCTCTAATCAATAGTGATTTGGAGAATTTTTTCATATGATTATATATGGCTTTAATTTCTTTATTTGAAAACTGGCTGTCATATCCTTTGACCATTTATCAACTGGAGATTCTATTCAACTTTAAAAGTTCTTCAGTACATGTCCCCTTTCAAACTTTTCATATTCCTTACACCATACGCTCTTCCAGATTCTCTGTGATCTAGTAGCAATAACCTCCTTCCTAGTCCTCATAATAATAATATACTTTCCAGCTCTGAATATTTTCATTACCTTTCTCCCATGTCTGGAGAACTATTGTTCCTCATCACCACGTTTGGCTTCTCTGGTTTCCTTCAAGACTCAGCTAAAGTCTCACTTTCAACAAGAAAGCTTTTTCTAGTCCCCCTTAATGTTATGGTTTTTTTCCTTGATTATCTCCAATGTAGCCTCTATAGATAATGTTTGTAGATAATTGTGTTTTCTCCCTCATTAGCTGTAAACTGCTTGAGAGAAAGAACTACCTTTTGTGTTTCTTTGTAGCCCTAAACCTTAGTACAAACACCTGGAACATATCAAGCCTTTAATAAATGGTAATTGAATTCCAATTCTAGGCTTATATCGAGAAGAAATCATAAAAAATTGGAAAAGTCCTACATACTCCAAAATATTCATAGCTACTCTTTTTGTAGTGGCAAAGAATTAGAAATTGAGGGGATGCCCATCAATTGGGGAATGACTAAACAAGTTATGGTATATGGATATTATGGAATACTATTGTTCTATAAGAAATCTATAAGAGATGATTGGATTTTAGAGAAGCATGGAAAGATTTACAGGATCTGATGCTGAGCAAAGGGAGCAAAACCAAGAAAACAATGTACACATCAATAACACTGTGATATGATCAACTCTAATGAATGCAACTTCTCTCAGAAATTCAGAGAGCTAGGACAACCCTATCAGACCTATGGCTAATGCTATCCCCATCTAGAGGAAGAAAAACAAAACAAAAGAAAACAAACAAACAAAAAATCCTTCAGAATCTGATGAACTTTACATTGACTTTTCAAAATATTATCTCTTATGCCTTTCTTTCTTTTTATCCTAATTCCTGACACTGAAAATGACTAATCTATAAACACGTTTAACACAAATGTGTGTGTACAATATTAACCTGACTGTTTGTCACTGAGGGGAGGGGAGGGGGTGGGAAGGGAGGGTAGAAGGAAAATTTCTGTAACTTAAAAATATACAAAGGCATATGGATGAATGTTGAAAAACTTTTATAACATGTATTTGTAAAAATAAAATATCAATAAAAAAGAATCCTAGTTGAATTAACTTGAGTAATTATCTCATTTCATCTATGCTTCTCCAGAGACTTAGTGGGCACATAGTAGACATTTACCCAGCTTTTTGTTGCTAAAATGATGCCATGGTATTCTGGTAAGAAGTTTGATGTGTGATCTTTAACCTGAACTGAAATATTGTGAAAAGTACAATTACCAAATGAGATTAACTGAAAAAAATTTAGTCTCTCGTCTTCCCCTGTTTTTTTTTTATTTTTAACACACCATTAGGACCATAGATTTGTAATTTTGAAGGCCATTTAATCTACCTCTTTCTTTCATTCTTTTTTTTTTAGGGTTTTTTTTTTTTTTTTGCAAGGCAAATGGGGTTAAGTGGCTTTCCCAAGGCCACACAGCTAGGTAATTATTAAATGCCTGAGACTGGATTTGAACCCAGGTATTCCTGACTCCAGGGCCAGTGCTTTATCCACTGCCACCTAGCCATGCCCCCCCCTTCATTCTTTATATGAGGAAATTGATTCCATAGAATCCAAGATAAACAACTGAGAGCAACTCAGGGGCATTTAATACAAATCCCTCATCATATAAATGAGAAAATTAAGGTCCAGAGAGGCGATTTGTGTAAGATTTCACAAGCAGTAAGGGCAATGATACAATTTCAAATTGAATTATTCTGATTTCAAATCCAGTTCCCTGCCCAACTTTCTCTATTATGCTTCCTTTGTCTTTTAAGTCATTAATTCTGTCAAAATATTCTTTTGAAGTATATAAAGTATAATTTTCTATTTTTAATTTATTTAATTTTTTTATTTGTGGGATAGAATAATATTTCATAGCACAGTATGATAAAAAAAGATGATTGCACTTGAAGTTGCAGCTAGGCAAAGCTTTCTATTCTCATGTAAATTCCTTTTTCCCCCCTCCTCCCCCTGCCCGAATGATAGCTAATATTAGACTTTTATCCACAAATACATACATACATGTAAAATTGTCTTATGCATCTATTTATCAGTTCTTTCTCTGAATTTAGAGAGTATTCTTTACTGTTTATCTCGATAGTTATAATAAAGGAAATAACTTATTCACTAATAGTAATTCCTAAAACAATGTTATAGCTTCTGCATGCAATGTTCTCTTGGTTCTGCTCATTTCACTCCATTACTTTGTGGAGTCTTTTCATGTTCTTTTAATCATTTTTTAATCATTTTTTCCTTTTTTTTCAACTTGTAATGTGATTTTTATTGAAATATTCTGAGGGAAAATTCCATATTATAATAGTTAAAAATAGTAAAGTTGAATATTATAAAAAATGCCATGGACAGAGAGGAGGGATGAGGGGTGTGGGTAGGGGGGGACTCAATGTATACCTGTGTGTCAGTGTTTCATGCCTGCAGCACATTTCATTTCATGGGGCTGGACAGTCAGGGAATGGTGCATAAGCAAACTAGAAAGAAGAGAATCTACAACGGGAGAGGCAGCCACTCACAGGAGACATAACAAGATGTCGTTTCTGAAAATTTACTAAGATGATGTGGACAATGAAATGTGAGGAAGGGGATCTGTGTGTGTTGGGGGGGCTGAGGTAGAGTAGCTCCTGTCCAAAAAACAGTTAATAAGATACCCCCCAATATACTTTGATATCATATTCCTTTGAATACAGAGGAAAAATTCAAATTCAAGTTCTTTTGTTATACATAAGCCAAGGGGGGGAATAAAAAAAAAGCTTCTCTGAGTCTGGACTTGGCCTGGGCACTTCTAGAAGGTTACGGGGTGCTTTTTTCCCTACATAGTCACATCCAGGAACTTAATACCTATCTTTGAAGGTAGCTGAGAAATTGGGAGAGGGGGCTCAGTGCCAATATTTATTACACTAGAGAAATTCTGGTTGGATGAGCATGAGACCTGATGGGTAAGAGGAGGAGGAGGCTGACAGGAGTCTAGTTCATGTATGTTCCCCATTTACTTCCTATGCAGAAGCTCAGATAGTCCCCTGAACCGTCCTGCTCACCAATCATGGTTTTTTCTAAAATTCTAATTTGTGCACATGCTCTCCAACATTTGTCACTTTTTCTATTATTTTCTCCAATCTGGTCATTGTGAGATGATATTTGAAGATTCTTTAATCTGTATTTCTCTACCAATAATGATTTAGAGCAATTCTTTATGACTATAAATTCTTTTTATTTCTTCATTGGAAAATTGAACATTTATTAATTGAGGAATGATTCATACTCTCATATACTTCTTATAAACCACCTTATGTACTACCATTTGCTTCCACTGTATTAGTTCTTCCTTTCATACCCTGTTTTTGATGAAATAATTTTTTCTTTTAATCTTTTCCTATCCAAGTTTGTTTTTTTTAGAATCACATCATCATATACAACACAAACACAACCTCAATCTTTCTTTCAACCTTCCTTAGTAATGATAACTGTTTTAAGAATACTATTACTAAAAATAACTAATAATACTCAGATTAATAACACTTTCATATATCGTAAGCAAATAGTTTTATCTTAATCAGAGTCTTATAATCATTCTTTAATGATTTTCTTGTATTTCTTTTGATTCTTTTATATTGAATTTTCTATTGAGTTCTAATCTTTTTGTTAAAAAAAAACCTGAAAGTTTTTCAGTTCATCAAATGTCCATTTTTTAAATTCATAATTAGACTCAACTTTGCTGGATAAAGGATTCTTAAATGAAACCCTAGCTCCTTTGCTCTTCAAAATATAATGTTTTAAGACCTACAATCTTCTGCTGTAAAAGATGCTAGTTCCTGTGAAAAATTGATTGTTTTTTTCCCCACTATATTTAGTTTTCCCTTGTTATTTATAATATTCTCTTTAATCTGAGAATTTTTGAAATTTGACTAAAACATTCCTTTAAGTTATCTTTCTAGCATCTCTTTCAAGTTGTGATGGGTAATTTATTTTTATTTCTTTACCTTTTTGTCCTAGAAAATAAGGATAAGTTTTACTATTCTAGCTTGATTCTTGTGTCTGTGTCTGTGTGTGTGTGTGTGTGTGTGTGTGTGTGTGTGTGTGTGTGGGTGTGTGTGAGATAACTTTCAAATAGTCTGATAATTTTTATATTGTCTCTCCTTGATCTGGTTTTCCAGATCAGTTGTTTCTCTAATGATATTTTCCGGGTTCTATTCTATTTTTCCTAGTTTTTATTGTATCTAGATGTCTTATAATGTCAGTTGATTCCACTTGTTCAATACTAATTTTCAAGGAGTTTTCTCTTCTAAAGATTTTGTATCTCTTTCTAAGTAATTAACTTTTTATAAATTTCTTGGATTGCTTCCCCCCCATTTTTCCTCTTATTTAATTTTTGAATTCATTTTTATTTTTTCTTTTCATGATTTTCTTGAATATTTTTTCCTATTTTTTCCCATGTATGTCCTAAATTTCTTTTTAAGTTCTTTCAAGATTTCTTTTGGGGCTTGGGACTATTTGGTATTACTCTTTAGGGTAGAAGTAGTTGTTTTTTTCTTAACCTTACAATTTTCCTTTCAATATGAACCCACAAAATATTTTTCAATAATTCAGATATTTTATTCTCTGCTTATTCATTTTTATTTTTATTTTTTTGCAGTTTAATATAATTTAATTATTATTCAGTTTTAATCTTCAGTTGTGGGTATATTACGCTTGAGCCTCAACCTTCTCTTGTTTTCTAAATTCTGTCTAGGCTTGCAGGAGCTCAACCTCTGGGTTTTCTGTCTTTATCCCTTTCATGCTGTCCTGCAAATGTGTTTGCTCACTGTGATACAGTCAGGGGGCCTGTGCCTTTTTGACACTGCCCACAGAATGCTTTGCCCTTCATTTTTATTGAAGACCATGACATCAGGGAGGCAATGCCCTGACAAGCACAAGAATTGGATTCAAGTTAGGGAGGCTGTGCTAAGTCACCAGTCTCACTTTCTCTTCCAGAGTTATCTGGGTCTAGTGGCCAGATATGTACCTGTATTACTAGAGATGGCCCTGTCCATAGCCACAGTCAAGGATCACATCTGGTCAGCACCCCGAAGTCTAACTTCCAGATACCGGAGGATCCTTTAATTTTCCCTCACTCAGTGTCTGCTGATATTTAGATGAAAGTTTATGACATGAAAGTTCCTAAGACTTTAGGTAAAAGTTCCCGAGGTGAAATTTCCTGAGATCTAGTCTGCTTTCCTCAGAGTCTATTAATTTTTGATTAAATGGAGTTGGTGAGGGGACCAATTCTCAACCACTGGAGTCTTTTCTTAGGTCCTCTCAAGCTGATTTAACCCCTTTATTTTTCCTGCTGTTTTCATTTTATGTTTATGTCTATGAAAAATGATATTAATCCCAGAAAATACATAGCAAAATAAAATTTAAAGAAAACATAAGTGAAAACATCCCTTATTTTTCCATTGGTTGTGATATATGTAATTTGTGTGCATGCATGCATGTATAAATATAAACCTGCCTACACATATAACTTAAGTTATTTAGGGTGTGATGATTAATTTTTAATAACTGATTCTGAAAAAAGTAAGCTCAACACATTTTTAAATTTAAACTGCATTGTTAACATTTTTATTACTTTTTAAAGTATAGAAAATCAACAAAAAAAATAAAACTTTGATTTTTTGTGTTTGCCAATTTTGAAATACAAATGCTCACCCTGAAAATTTAACATTTGCTTCTCAGGAGTCAGGATGAATTTTCTCCTGCACAACCACTGCTTATATGTATTTGATACATGCCCCTTTTATTCAAGTATTACTTTAATAATTAGTTGTAGTTTGAAGGTTTGAAGATTCATCAAGTCCTGATCACCAAATACTTTGTTTGATGTCATCATAGCAACATTTGGGGACCAGCTATTAAAGGGAAGAACAATTTTAATTTGCCTCTGGTGGAGAAATTAGTAACAATACTTTATTAAGTATTAAAGGAGTTATACAAGAAAATTTTATTTATTTTGTTTTTGTTTTTGCAAAGCAATGGGGGTAAAGTGATTTGCCCAAGGTCACAGAGCTAGGAATTATTAAGTCTGAGGTCGGATTTGAACTCAAGTCCTCCTGAATCCAAACTGGTGCTCTATCCACTGCATCACCTAGCTTCCCCAATGATAATTTTATTAAAGTATATTGCAATCTCTTTTTAATATGTATATATATATATATTATAATACATATGTCATTATATATATGCAATAAACTATGTATTAGAAATATATATTTATAAAGACATGAACATATCTGTATCTATGAGGACATACATTTATCATTTCTCTCTGTCAATCTAGCTAGCTAGCTAGCCAGCTAGCTACAACACTTGACAAAGGGTTCGATCATCACAAAACTGACTGGAATTTTTAGTTCTTCTTTTCCTTGGGGGGTGGGGGTGGGAGAGGAATTGAGAGATCATTCAAAATGACAGAAGAACTCTCAAGGAGAATGAGTTGAAAAGAAGGAAAAAGCAATGGTCTTCTCATGGAAGTAGTATAATCAGAGTAGCAGCTGGTATCTGTCATATCAAATGTTTCTTTATTTAGACTATTTGGACTTCTATCCAAATGGACAAGATAGGAGGTGTTTGTGACTATATTTTCATCAGATAACAGAAGCACTGAGAGACAAGCCAGGCAGGTCCTTTCCCACTCCAGTCTTGTTTTCACTTAATTTTTTAAATTTTATTTTGCTATAAAATATATTTTCCAGAATTAATATCATTTCCCATAAACATCAGTGATTAACTAAGCCTGTGTGCAAGTTTCTAGGTGTCCATTTGTTTGCAGTATGAGGGTACAATGGGAGTTTTCCTACAGAAAGAGACCATTCCTAGAGCAAGGTTGGGAGTTAAGACTCCAGTTTATTGTTAAGAGAGGTTAGGGGTGGGGCAGCTAGGTGACACAGTGGATAGAGCACCAGCCCTGGAGTCAGGAGGACCTGAGTTCGAATTTGACCTCAGATACTTAATAATTAGCTAGTTGTGTGTTCTTAGGTAAGCCACTTAACCCCATTACCTTAAATAAATAAAAAAGTTTTTTTTTTAAAAAAAGAGGTTAGGGTTTATAAGCATGAGTCATTTCCTAACCAACCTTCTATATAAAGAAATAGCATAAATTGGAACTTTTCAAACAAAATGAATCTGACATGCCCATGTACCAAGGTTACACCTTCATACATATTTTTGTTGTTCAGTCATTTCAGTCTTGTCTGACTCTGTGTGACTTTATTTGAGGTTTCCTTAGCAGAGGTACTGGAGTGGTTTGCCATTTCATTCTGCAGCTAATTTGACAGATAAGGAGAACTGAGTGAAACAAGGTTAAGAGACTTGCCAAGGGTCATTCACCTAAATAAGTATCTGAGACCAGATTTGACTTCAGAAGCATCAAGTTTTTGGAGAAAAAAAAATGGTAAAAAATACTCCAGTAACTTGCCAAGCAAACTCCAAATGAGGTGACAAAAGAATCAGGCATGACTGAAACAATGGACCAATAACAATAACAAAATATAAGGTTTTAAAAAAATGCTTGTTCACTAATTGCCACAGCTAGGCTTTGAAGTAGATACTATTATTTTCCCCATTTTTACTTAAGAGGAATCATTTGGAAATATTCCCCAGAATATCAACTGATATTAAAAAAGAAAAGAAAAAGGTAGGTATGAAGGAATAATAGAACTTTGAACTTCAAATGATTTTATGAAACACCAACCATCAAAAACCATCTGATATTGGTTAAAACATAGAAAAATATATCAGTGGAACAGAAAAGGCAATGGGGAATCAGAATTGGTAGAACTCAATAAGCCAGAGTTTGAAAAGTTCTATAAATAATAAAAATTATTTAGCAAAGAACTCCCCATATATATAAAGAACAATCTGGCAAAAATTAGTTTCAGATTAATATTTTACATGATATTTTAAAATAATGGACATTTGATTTTTACATTAAAGATTATATTATAAAAATGTTAGAAGAGAAACAGATCATATATCTTTGGCTTAGAGGTGAATTCTTAGCCAAACAAGTAATAAAAGTAATTTTAAAATATATATGCATGCCTTTTTACATGTATGAAAACATGTATATAGAAACATATATGGCTATGTATGCATTTGTGTCCATATGCACACACATACTTGAATACATATAAATATATGCCACATTTGTATGTAGGCACAGTAATAGGAACCAACATAATGTTTCAATCTACATATGGTTTTTTTTGTATATCTATATGTGTATGTGCAAAAACATTTACTTATCTATCAATAGAGATAAATGTCTCTGAAATTTAGAGGTTCTCTAAAACAGTTCCTTAGGACACTGAGGAATTTTGTGCCTTCCATAGAAAGGTTAATATAGCTGGCATGTTTGAGGGGTGGAATTTGATTGCAGGTTTTCTTGATTGTAATACCACTATTGCTGTATGTGAACACATACATACATACCCACATATATAAAAACATACAAATGAATGCAACCATATATTTTTGAAAAGTAACTTGATATAGAGAACTGGACTTGAAGCCTAGGAGACCTAAGTTTGAATTCTTTCTCAAATACTTATTAGCTCTATGACCACTGGCAAGGTCTTTAAACTATTTGTATTTCTCATCTACAAAATGGAAAATAACAATGGTCCCATCACAAAATGTTGCTGTGAGATTCAAACACCTCCTATCTTGTCCATCAGTCAACAAATGTTTATTAAGTGGTTAACATCTTTCAGGTTAAGAGGAATTTTTTTAAAAGATTGTATGTTCCAATGAAGTGAACAATTTTTAAAGAAGTATGTATACATAAGCTATGTGAAGAATAGGTAGAAAGCAATTTATAAGGAGAGGAATAAGAAGCTGGGGAAAATGAAGGTGGGTGCAATTTACAGATGTCAGGAAGGAACCTGAAATTAGAGTGAAGGAAGAGATAGAAGGGGAATACGATTGAATGAGGAGAGAAAAGAAAGAAGAGAGGATGGGGAACTCTTGGGGAGTGTCTCAATTTTTTCAATATGAGGTGACATCCTCATGAGAAGATGGGTCTTGTAGGGGTAGTTGAAAGTTTGGAACAGTTATTTTTAGAGAGTGAGGTAACAAATTAATTAGGGATAAATTGAATGTTTGCCTTATTGTAGTGAGGCTCCAATTATGGTAATTTATGAAGAACTCTTCACATATCTTAAAGAATTATATTTGCAAGGTATTATTAGATATGGATTACATGTGGTTAGACAGAAATATTCTCCTAATTGTCCTCATTTGATTTAATAACTTAACTGCTTGCTAGCTTATTACACTACTGTATGTTACATTAAGAGATAATTTAGTTAGTAAGTAATAAGTAACAGTTTATAGTATTTCCTGATTATGGAGCCCTGGAAAGCACCATGATTTGCTATTTTACCAATACAATCATTTACAGAATAGTGATGTCAAATTGTTCAAACAGATGTCACCGCATATTGAAAAAATAATAGATCATCATGAATTTTTTTAAGTGCCTATTATCTGCTAGACAGTGTGCTAGTTGTTAAGGATACAAGGAACTTGCAGACCATTGGAGGAGGCAACAGACATGTATGAGTACATATTAAATAAATACAAGAGACATAAATACAACATTATTAGGGAGAGAGGGCATTAGTAGGTGGGATGAGGAAAAATTTCATGGATATGATGAGACGAGCTTTTTCAAGGAAGTGAGGCATACTTTGAAGCAAACCCTAATTCATGACAAAAAAAAGTGGCATAAAGACATTGTATAAAAGTCTTCTAATCACAGAAATTAGAACATTTTAAAAATTAGGCAGCTCAGTGACTCTACTTTAGTTGTTTATCAAACAGTATTATATTTAGATACTTTAAAGTTATTGCTACATACTTGAATTATTGCTTCATGATTTATACAAGGGATTCTTCAATGAAAAAACTAAGGCACATATGAAGTTCACTGAAGAAAAATTCTTACTTTCATCCTATGTTGGAGCATATTATTTTTCAGTTACTGGATTTATGAGGGTAACTACCATAGCACATCCTGCTCAACCTGGCTCAGTCCAGAAAAGATTTTTAAATTAACAAAATATGGATGTTGTTTGCCTCCTAATTCCATATCCTCTCATTGAAAGTAAACAAAAACAAAGTTACAACAAATGTTCATAATCATACAAAAACAATTCCTATGTTGGTCTTATCCAGAAATATATGTGTCTCATTCTCAGGATAAAATTTAAGATGAAATAACATTCCTCTCTCACCCTTTAGTATATCTCAGAGTATACAAATCGAGACTAGAGTCTTTCTTCAGGGAAGAGTCAGGAACAAGAGCTTATCTATAATGAAGAAGTAATTGAGAAACCATTAGTCAAATTGTCGAAAAATGTCAGAAGTAAAGGACATCTGAATAACAGTGGAAATAGTCAGACTACAGCAGGGAAGCACCAGGATCTGAAGAAAGAGATAGAATCAGTCAAGGGCCAAAGCAATGTCAATGAAACTGGGAATGAAAAAGGCAGATTGAATAGAGTCTTCCCAGCAGGCAACTGTGTTAAGGCTGAAGTCTTCAAGACAACAAACAGATTTGCAACCACAGTACAGTGAAAATTGTTCCTATCCTTTGTTATGCTTTTTAACTCAAGTATCTTTAGTAGCCAGCAAATTGGGGGGAAAGGCTCTTATAACTAATATATGATCTTTATGGTGTTGCTATATTTTACATTTTTAATATGTTTTGCTTTTAAAATCACATTTACCTCCAAATGTGTTTTCCGTTTCTTTAGTCAATTAGATTTTTTTTTAACAAATAAAAGAAAATCAGGAAAATCACATCAACTACTTCTAACAGATACTGTGACATTTCACTTGCACAATAAAAGGAGACAGATGCTTTCCCCCCCCTCAGTTTTTTCTGCATCCAAATGTGGTGATTATAATGACACAGTAATCAGTTTAATGTTTTTATTCTTTTTATTTACATTGTTGTAGTTGGTATGTTTTCCAGGTTCTGCTTACTTTACTCTGAACCAAATCTAGTTTTAAACTTTAATAACTTAAATAGAAACTATAATGAAAGAATCCTGTAAACAGCATTTAAATGTAGTCTGATTTTCCCTCACAGGTGGATTAAACTTAATTTTGCTAGTTATATGATACAATTTATCTTTTTGTCTATGGTATTCACTTTTTTAAGAAAAGACTTGATAAAATACACATTATACAGATAAATTATATATTTACATATTTATATTCATGAATTTTCTTTTGAATATAAGTACAATGATTTCCCTTACATTTATATAGCTTCCAGGGTTCCTCTGACTTGTGGGCCCCTATAAACTATAGCAGATTAGTGACTGTAAGCCTCTCTCTCTCTCTCTCTCTCTCTCTCTCTCTCTCTCTCTCATATATATATATATATATATATATATATATATATATATATATGCAAATTAACAAGGATGACAGGACTTCAAATCAGATACTTGACACTAGCTGTGTGAGCTTGGGTAAGTCATTTAACCCTGATTGCCTCACATTCAGAACTGTCTCCAATTGTCTTGTTTAATATCTATCCACTGGATTCAGATGACTCTGAAAGAGAAAGTGAGGCTGGTGACTTAGCACAGCACACTCTCACTCACAGCCCATTCTCACTCAAATCCAGTTCATGTGCTTGTCATGGCCTCACCTCCCTGGTGTCATGGTCTTCTTCAAGAATGAGGAACAAGCATCATCTTCATCATCAATAAGGCCAAGAAACACACAAAGACAAAACAAAACAAAATTAATCAAAAAGTATGTAACAAACCAAATTTAGTGACAAGATTCCGTTCCCCTCTTCTATGCACACATGGAACACATTTGACAATTGATTATGATGCCTTAGTAGGTAAGTTTTATGCATAATTGTGATTTCAAATCCTTCTTCACTCTCAGAGCCAGGCTTTTCATATTTGCAAAGACTTTTCAATTGTGTTGAACTTGACAAAGTATTGTGTCACTTAACAAAGTCTGAGAGTTATAGTTTCTGGATAATTTAATCATTTCACTAAAAAGACCCCTTGTTTATTAATAAAAGGATGGTCATTGGGTCATCTTTCTTAGTCAAAGTTGCCTTATGATGGTGGACTCATAGTTTATACGCCCTTTAAAGTGTCAGTGTCCATGATGGTAGCATTCAATTGATTAGTAAACAATTAATGAGAAAGTGAATATTACAATGAGAGACTGGTCTACATTCTTGTTTTTTGGGTGAAATTTGATTGTACTGCTTCACATTCAGGGGGACAATTAGCCCCTATGCAGGGAGTAGCACTTCACATGAAAAAATATTACCCTTTTCTGGTACTCTAATGTCTATTTCAGCAATCTAATTCTATCACTTTGTATGAGTAATATTGTATTCAGAAATTTGTTCCTCCTTTAAATATTTCACTCTAAAAGCTTAGTCTGAAGAATGCATTTTATCACAAAAAAATTTGGGAAAATTTTTCTTTTACAATTATATCTTCAGATTTATGATACAAAGTCAATGAAAAATGCAATCTAATATACAAGAAACTTGCTTTATAGACAATTTTTTATTTCTAAATAATTTTATAAATTTTATATATTAAAGGATAAATTTTATGGTAAGGTGAAAATGTAAAAATGAAAGCTCACAAAATTAGAATGTGTGTATGTATATATACATATATATGTATATATACATATATATGCATGTATATATTCTATATTTATAACAATTTTTATATTTATATCTTTATCTATCAACACTAGTCTATTGTCAAGATGAATCTTATGAAGCTAGGCCAAAGGAAAACTGACTGTGGTTCAAGAGTCCATCAATTATATTATATCTGATACCTTATAGTAGTCTAAGTTGCAGCCCATTTGATTTAATAAGGGAAGAACTTTATTTGTTTTATTATTCCCTCTTGCCAGATAAAATCTCAATGATTTGTTATATATAGCTAATTTTCTTTTACATCACTTAGAATCTATTTGCTTTGTACTCTGAACTCAATATATTGCCCACTTTTATTTGTCAAGAACCATTGCTTGGCAAATCCTGTCATTCAAGGGGGGAAAAAAACCCTAAATTATGTGAAAATCTCAACCTGGATGTATAATTTCAAATATCCTCTTACTTTTTTTAGTATCATGTATAAATTTAATTTTGTTAAGTCATTGAAAGGAAAGGTCATTTCTCAGCTGAGTTAAGAGAGGAAACAATTTGTTACTTGAATAAATACATGAAAAATAGATCATTAATAACATCTCATAACTCTTCACTGTGAAAGTTTTTCAGTAAAATTGTGCATTTTCCCAGAAGGTGTAAAACAACCAATTCTGATCATAGAAATCCATTAATTCAAATGGCAGCCCACACCTTGAATCAGGATTTTTGGTAAAGAGAAGAATTTTCTAGGTGGTCAAGCTTGATTTTTCAATCATGGGCCATTTAACCTAATCTCTGTTTTGTTTTGTTTTATCCTTAGTTCTTTATTTGTTTAATTCTGGGTGGAGAGGCATTCTAGATAAGAGATTTGCTGATTTAACATACAAAATAATTCAAAGTCACTCTCAAAGGAGAATTCCAATAACTTCTGATTTTATAAGTTCACAAATTAATAGGCCTTGGAAGCAAAAGACTTGGGTTCAAATGTTACCTTTTATTATCTCACATTACTTTTGCTAATTTACGCAGGTCACCTAACCTCTTTAGCTTCCAATTTCTTCATCTTTAAAGATAGAAGATTGAATCAGATGTTCTCAATGAGCCCTTTCAGTTCTAAGCTTATGAATCTATCTCTACCAAATGGTTTCAATAACTTGTAAAGATTGAGAAATGAGGCAAGACCAAATTAATATTTTGGGAATGAATAAATCATAAAATAAATGAACCCCCACACCAATTGAATGAATGATATTTAAAGTTCACAAAGCATAATCTATATGTGTATGTATATATGTTTATGTTTTCTGTAAAATTATATCTTTTGATGTGTAATAAAAATCAATGGAAAGTGTAATTTTATGAGATTATAGAAACAATATAAAATCATCCTGTTTGAGTCTCAGTAACTCCAGGGAAGATCATTGAAATTATTTTATTTCTCATGAATGAGGAAATTGAAATTAAGAGTAGTTAAGAGACTTAACCATGTTATCCTGGCCAGTATATAGTAAAGTTCATCTTTGAACATTATTGTGACTTTTTGTCACAATTTGAAATTGCTTTTCAGAACAGTTTTATCAATATTGTTTTGGTATAAATATCTTTTCATAGCCTCTGCAACACTGACTATTCTCATCTTTTATCACTTTTGCCATTTAGATGGGTAAAACATTAAAATTCATAAATTTTTGATTAGTACCCACTTCTTAATGAATTGGAGCAGTTTGTTACTAATAGTTTACAATATTTATGAGAACTCTTCAATCCTTTGTCTAATTGTTCATTGAGAATGATTTTTGATTTTGTATAGTAGTATTAATTATCTTTCAATCTTGTATATGAGAACTTTAGTAGAAAGATTCAATTCTAAGATTTTTCCCAATCAACATTGATTCTATTTATCACTGATTCTATTAATGCAAAAGTGCTAGCATTTCAATTATGCAATCTAATTTTTTGACTTTATCTTTTGTGAGCAAAACTATCTTTTATTTAGATAAGAATTTTTTTCCTAGTAATAGTTGTGAAAAGTATTTTATCTGAATCTCTTCAATTTTTTAACAGTCTTGCCATTAAATTCATTTTGAGTTTATTTTTAGTATGTAAGATAGTTGTTAACTCTAATTTTTGCCCAACTCCCTTCCATTTTTTCTGAAAAATCAACAATCATTTAGTAATTGCTTATGTGTTGACAGGCATTAAGACAAAAGTGAACATAGTCCTCACCAACAATTAATTTACATTCTAGTGGGGAAAACAACATTAATTCAAATGGCTATAAGCACATACAAGACTGTGGACATGACATAAATAAGGAATAAACAGGAGTGACTTTTAAAAGAATAGACAAGTGTGTGGAAGGTGAACTGAGAGAGGCATATCACAAAAAAATCTAGGGAGGAAAGAGTATCAAGGATTAACTTACCAAACACATGAAATGTTTCTCAGAGGTTAATAAGACTGAAAAAAAGGTCATTGGATTTGGCAGTTAGGAGATAGTCAATAACTTTGGGAAAAGGAGCTTCAACTGATTGATGAGGTTAGAAACCAAATTGCTATGGGTTTAGAAGAGAGTGAGAGAAGAATATTGAATCACCCAGTGTAGACAAATTTCTCAAAGAGTTTCATTGTGAAGAGGAGGAAAGAGATGGAATGATGATTAGGATCCAATGTGGACATTTTTAGGATGGGGGATGCAAGGATGTGTTTGTAGAGAAGGAATGAGCATATAAAGATAGATTGAATACAATAAAGAGAATAACAATGATATTGAGGAAAATCTACTAAAGAAGTTGGAAGGAGATGGGGTAAAGGGTACAAGTAGACTTTGCAATAAGAATGAACTCCTCACTGAGGTCAGATTGAGGGATGACATAATAGGAAAAGAAAGCAGGAGAAGATGAAGAACAGAGAGTCAGTGATGGACTTCAAATTACTTGGGTAAAATTTGAAGGAATATTCTCCTCTGTGCAGAGCTGGTAAGGTATGTTGTGGCACAATAAAAAGTCATGAAAAGATTTGAAATGAGAAAGAAAATAATTAGAGAGAGAAAAAAATTATCTTGCTGTTGTAAGGATTTGGCTGAGATTAAAAAATATAAATTTTCAATGGATAGAATTAACCTGACTGTATGGATTCTCCCAGCTTCTTCAGTTGCACATAAGAAGGAATAACAGAGGTAGATGGAATAATCTGGATTTGTATTTGGCAAGCAATAAGACAAGAGAGTTAAAAAATAAAAAGTAATAATAATAGCTAGTATTTGTGTAGCATTTTGGAGTTTATAAAGCATTTTAAAAATAGGATCTCATTTTAATCTCACAACAACCCTGAAAGGTATTATTATTATTATGTGCATTTTAACTATAAGGAAAAAGAAGTCTAGTGACTTGTCTAAGTCATACTGCTAATAAGTGACTAAAGTCACATTTAAGCCCAGCTCTTCCTTGGCACCAGTTGCATTGCTATACCCACTGATCCATAGGCCTATCTAGGAGGGAATAGTACAGAGCAGAGAATAGTGGAGTATTGAATTGGTCACTAAGGGATCTAGTATAAGATGAGAGTGTAATGACCTACTTAATTGCAGATAGATTGAATATCATGGTGAAGATGAAGAATCAAATTAAAGACAAATAATCATATTGAAGTTCCCCAGTATGAATATTTCTACCATTTGTTGGGGTACAGAAAGATACTGTGAACTAGGAATTTAGCTTACTGAATAAGGAAAGGATTGGATGATAAATCTGACTGAAAGTAAAGAAGAAACAGAGGGGGAAGAGTCTAGAAGCAGATGTGGAAAGTAAGGAATACTATCGCTCCCCTCCACTAGAATTGGATATGAAGAATACAGAATATCATAGTTACAAGACCAGTGAGTACAGGAGTATGATAAGTTACAACCAGCCTTAGAAAGAAAGCACATTTGGAGGAGTCAAATCCCAGAATTTTGTTAATTATGATTTAGAATTTCAAAGACTTTAGAAGAATTTTTAAAAAATCAAAAAATGGATATATATGGGATCAAACAAACCAGATATACGGGAATAACAGAATAAAAATAAGAGTTTAGGGGCAGCTAGGTGGCACAGTGGATAGAGCACCAGCCCTGAAGTCAGGAGTACATAATTACCTAGCTGTGTGGCCTTGGGCAAGCCACTTAACCCCATTTGCCTTCCAAAATCCTAAAAAATAAAATAAAAAAAATAAAAATGAGAGTTTAGCATATGTTGCTATTGTCTATCCTGATATCCTTTAAGTTGGAATCAATATATTTAATTAATTCATTAATGCATACATTTCTTGAACAATATATTTAGCTTTTTTTTTTTAGATTTTTTTCAAGGCAATGGGGTTAAGTGGCTTGCCCAAGGCCACACAGCTAGGTAATTATTAAGTGTCTGAGGCCAGATTTGAACTCAGGTACTCCTAACTCCAGGGCTGGTGCTCTATCCACTGTGTCACCTAGCTGCCCCAATCAATATATTTCTGATCAGAAGTTTGTCTCAATCTTTAAGGGTTATAAAATGCATTCTGCCTCCATGTTAACTACACCTGTGTCAATACTATCTGTTTATCCCAATGTTGGTATTTTGATCAACAAACTTTAAGATAAGGGGCATCCTGGATGAGCAGAGAGGAAATTCTATTGTTTGTAAATATTTACTCTTAAGCATAAGTGGAATTCTTGTTAATAGAAATTTTCAGTAAATATTATAAGATTTGAGAAAATTGTATTTGTAAAACCATGTCATCTATGGAAAATCTCATTGGTTTAAATTTAAACAATCTCTTTGTTTAAATTGTATAAAAATTCCTCCAAATGGAGGGCAGTTAGGTGGCATAGTGGATACAGCACCAGCCCTGGAGTCAGGAGGACCTGAATTCACATCCAATTTCAAATTTAATAACTACCTAGTTATGTGACCTTGAGCAAGTCAATTAAACCTATTGCCTTGCTTAAAAAAAATTTCCAAATTATTGGATAAAGTTTGGCATTTGTAAGGATGCCATCCAACCATGGGTTTTAGTAAGTTCCTATAAAACTTCATTTTATGAAACTAACTTTGTTGTTTTGTTTTAGGCAAAGGGAAATGATGATAAACAGTGTAAAGGGTTCTACTTTACTGTGATGGGGAGAATAAAAGAGAGATTATTCTATTTATTGTAAAATAAGCCCAGTATCATTCTCATCTCATTGGAAGAGAGGAGCTCTGCTGTTGAAAGTAAATAATTTGACTACTGAAGATCTCTCTAAGCCTTTTGAGATTACACTCTGATGCTCAGTTTCATGGAAAAGGAGCCTGGATAGGAGAAGAAGACAGAAGGTGGTGGTATGTTCCAGGGTAAGGGCAATCCCTATCATCAGGCAAGTAAAAATACATTCCGGTGATAATGTAGAGGTATATACAGAATCCAGACCTCAGGGTCAGTAGGATGATGACATTACTCTGTCCCTTTCAGGATTCTGGAATGTGAATCCTTGAGTAGAAGAAAGTTTTCCTAACAATCCTTTTCAAATAGGTATTTCTTCTACAAGTATTGAGTGTTCTCAAGTTTATTGAGTTCCACTGCTTCTGAATCTTTCTCATTTCATCTGTTCAACTGACTTTTTTTAAACTATTCTACTCACAACAATTTTGTGAGATAAATACAAAACTAAGTAAAACTTCCATTTTTACTCGCTACTAGTTGCTTTCCCCTCCTCTTCCCAAATCACCCCCATTTAAGGAAAATTCTCTCATTCGTCTTTAAAGATCTTGACCTGATTTAATGTTAAAAATGAGGAAAAGTTGTTATAATTAGCTATATAATATATATAGGGGCATATAAAATCAGGTTATTTGTTGAAAGTTCATGGAAGAACCTAAAGGGAAAGGAAAAGTATAAGGATACATGTTTTGTTTTGTTTTCTTCAGATTCAGTCCTACTGAAGGTAAGATGTAATGGGGGGGGGGGGAGAAAAATCTTTTGCAGTTGCAATATATTACAATATTACAATATATTTACCAAATCTTTCTTCCTGCTAATATTATATATGTGTGTGTGTGTGTGTGTGTGTTTGTGTGTGTGTGTGTATTTACATTGTTTTTATTTCAAATTGGTTCTTTAAATCTAGACTTCAAAATTCTTCACCCTCATTTTCTCAACCATTGGCTAATTCCAAATAGTTGGACTGAAGTCGAAGAGTAAAAACATAAATAAGGGAACTTTGATCATTTCTTCTTACTGTAATACTCTTTAGTCCAATATACTAGAAAATAGTAGAATTTCAAATTTAACCCCAATTCAGTAGTTTCTACTAGGTGTTAAGATATGAGTGAAGAGTTTGGGAAAGCTCATAGGACTGATAGTAGGCATCCTCACAAGCATTTCAGAAACAGAGATTATATTCCATAAATGGTATTTCCTTGAAAACAAATGAATCATGACAAAAACAGCTCTTTTCTCCAATGTTCCAGTCAAGTTATTCCTAAAATATTGGGGGGCGGGGATTAGTGTCCTATTCCACCCACATGCCACAATATGAGGAATTCCTTGTGGAGAGCTTCACAATTTCCTTTGATTTTTTTTCCATTTCTGTTTGTGAATCAGATGAGGAAGTAGTGTTAGTCAAAGTCTTGTTAATGGGGATGAAATATAGATCTATAAAATTTATCTGAGATGATGACTAGGCATATTTCTCCAAAGATAGAAGAGTTGTACAGGCTATATGTGAAAGTTAGTAATTGTGTCCCAAATCACCTGAGGAGAAAATGCAAGGAAAACTGAAAATAATAGTTATAAAATCTAATTTTTGCTCTTTATTCAAATCTGTTATTTCCATCTTTGTGAATTATCTGGTAGAGCAACACCTTCTGACTATATGGAAGGAAACTCTCATCTATAAAATTCTGGAGAGTCTTGAGATATACAGAGGTTGAAGGACCTGTCCAAAGTCACACAATTAATATATGCTAGAGGCAGTGTTTGAATTAGGCCAGTCTTCTTTCCATTACTATCTAGACAACACTGCCATTTACTTGTTAACTACAGACATAAAGAATAGAAAAGAAGAATAAAATCTAATTTTATGTCAAAATAGGACACCATCTTGGTTAAAAAAAAACTTTACATGAAATTAGAAAATATTTTGTATTTTAGAAACCCAGTGAAGAGGAAGCATATTTCATAATCTGGAATTCGTGAAACTTTCTTTCTTATATTCACAATTCGGAAGGAATTCTTCTAAAAGGAGGCCTTTAGGAATATATAAAATGTTTCAAGAACTTTGAATAACTAAGTCATCTTGATTATTACAAATACCCAAATTAACTATAATGGACTTAAATGTATATATAATAGTTTTATATCTATATGTGTATACATATATGTATATATATACAGATATATATCTATATATGTCTCCCTATATAGATGCATATATACACATTTAAACATTTGTATCTAATGGAAGCCATCTGAGGTGGGAGGGAAGAAAAAAAAGAAATTTATATGATAACTTTACTATATATTTAAAAGGAATAGTAAGTTGTACATAATAGAGTTGCAGTTTCATGTACAATCATCTTTTTTTTGGTTATGCTTTGTTTATTGGGATGTTTATTTTATTCCCTAATTAAAAATATGATAAAAATAAAAAATATTTAAAATTACAGAGATACCTCAAAACTTATTGTTTATTCATTCTGGAACTCTTAACATGTGATGAAACCAAAACCAATGCATAGGGAACAATTTTTTCCATAAATAATTCATGAAAGTTCCCCAAAACTTTCACAGTTAACTGGACTAATATTAAGTAATGAGGCTGGTACTGTAATATAGAACCTTAAAACTAAATAGACATGGATAAAATAGCAGTTTCATAAAGATAAAAGAAAATAAATTCAACTTCACTTTATTTGTATTGAGAAAAGTTCCAAGCATAATGGGTGGTTGTTTGTCTTTCATTCTTGGAGAAGACCAGGAAAGGTGATGCCACAGTCATACAATTGAATTGGATTTAAGTGAAGGAGAATTATGCAAAGTCACCAGCTTCACTTTCTTCTCCAGAGTCATTAGAATTCAAAGGCCAGATAAGGATAAGGACAACTGAAGAAGGCCTTAGATGCAATGAGAGATCTTGGCCTTTAAGGCTATGGTCCTTCCCAGGTCATAGTTTGCCTGAGACAAATCTGTAAGAGAAAAATGAGACAAAAAGGCCGACTCATGTCTTTTTCTTAGTTCAAAAAACAAGAAACAAAAACCAAAGAATTAAACTGGGAAGACAAGACTCTCAGGGCTTCTCAGAGATTAAGGAAGGTAAGTAACAAATGAAGCAAAGAATTTTCAAAAAAAAAATCAATCTGGGAGGTGAGGCCCTGAGGGTTTTTTCCAAAACAGAAGCAATTTCCATTTACATTCACTCTGAACCAATTAAGGCCCAAACAATAAGCAAATGGGTGATCTTTGACCCATCTGGAGAAGGGTGGCAAGTGGCAAGCAAGTGACAAGTGAAGAAGTATTTTTCTTGCAGAGCAGCATAGTGACAAACAAGTTTTGGCAAGTATGACTAGTCTCACGCAAGCAGAGTGCTGAAACCTTTTTTTCTTGTCAAAATGTGAAGAGTAACAGGTTAGATGAATCAAGATGTTGATAAGTGTCATAAATGGCGGCAGAATACTTGGTCTGAAGTGATTAAAATGATTTTTATTAAGATATCTTAACAAAGTGGTACACCTCTCTCATGGTGGGAGAGGGGCTGGGAAACCGCAAAATACAAGCTCTTTTATGCAGTTTGAAAGGCTTTGTTCCTGCCCCTTCCTGCCAACCATAGGCTGGGGTCACAAATCTAATTGATATATTGGTTCCTATACATTTCCCCACCACGAGATAGAGCTCCTTGAGCATGTGCAAAGGAGAAGGTCAAG
The DNA here is from genome assembly GCF_037893015.1 of Macrotis lagotis. Taxonomy (NCBI): domain Eukaryota; kingdom Metazoa; phylum Chordata; class Mammalia; order Peramelemorphia; family Peramelidae; genus Macrotis; species Macrotis lagotis. Next base: position 180,037,590 of record NC_133666.1, read on the forward strand.
ACTCTAAATTACTCTTGACAAGTTAAGGACTAGTTTCTTCTAATCTTGGGTTTGTCATTTTAGGAATGGGATTAGGAGGAACCTCTCAGTTTTGTGACAGGCTGGATTTCAAAGAGGTCCCCCTCCACACCCTGTAAAGACTAACAATGCCCTTCATTCCTCACAATAAGTATAGAGCAAATAAAATTAGCATAGGTCCTGGGGTTAATAGATTGAGCTTGGGGTCAGAAGGACAAGTGTTTGAATCTACCTCATAAATTTACTAGCTATGCAAACCTAGACAGTCTAGATAAACTTTCTAAGCCTCATTTTCTTCATCTATAACATGAGAGTAATAAACACCTATATCATACAGTTGGTGTGAGATTCAAATGAAATAGGAAATTAATTAACAGAAATAATGTTAACCATAAATTATTATTTAATTGTTAAACATCATCTAATCCAAACCACCTCATTTTAATGGAAAAGAAATTGCTGTAGTTAGGTAGTGTGCCTCAATCATAGAACTATTTAGTGTCAAAGATAAAATTCAGATTTTCTGACTTCCATTCAAATATTTTAACATTTTTATTCCATGGATAAATATTGAATATGGACAAAGTTCTGGATATAGGCTCAGAAGAAAACTGAATTCAAATTTTATCTTTGGGTGATTTTGGGAGAATCACTTAATCTCCCTGAGCCTCAATTTCCTCTTCTATAAAAAGTAAAAAATGATATCATATGGGGTCAATATGGGGGTGAAATGAGATATGTAGAGGATTTTATAAATCTTGTAGTGTTATAAAATATCTATTAAAATTATTGTATCGGAGCACAAAATTTTATAGTTGGAAGAAAATTCAGCAGCTTCAGTTTAAATTGATTGCCATAAGTTGAACTAAAAGATTTTACCATCTCTGATACTCTCCAAATCAATATCCTGAAGCCATAACAACTTTGAATTTAATTCAATTCAATAGATTTGATTGCATCATAACAGATATGTCACCTCTTCATACCAGGAATATGCTTTGGAAAATGAATGTCATTTGTCAGTATTTGTTTATCTACCTATGTCTTATCAAAAGTGGATAAATTTTAAACTTCTACTTCTGTTAAAAGTCAGTTTCTCTGTCTCTAATAAGGATAATAAATTTGAATGTTGACTCTCTAGATGAAAACAAGAAGCTTGCCTGATGCTTAATAGCAACTATAAATTCCTTCTGATACCAACAGTCCAAGATGACAGACATTCTGAAGAGTCTATGTTTTATAGAGGTTTAGGTATTTCTCTCTAATGGAATGTTTATTCTTTGTAATGTGAAGGTAATATCATAACTCTATGAGGATACCATAATGTATACTGTGACATCTTTATGAACAAATGTGTAATTTCATTGACTGCCATCAAAAGTTTTATGTTTTTTTGTCTCTTTCCTTTAAAATTGCTCTCCTAACTTCTCACTTGGGAACCAGTTTTCTGACTTCCCACCTGTAAATGTTGTAAGTCTTAGAAAATACTTTCATTTAACCTAAATTTATGTTTAAGACCAGACTCAGTTAGGTTTGACACTTTGTGAATAATCTAATTTTATGTTTGATTTATTAAAGACCAAACTCTATATCGGTTTTCTCAAAAATTTGTTTTCAAGTGATATAATAGTTAAATAAATTTATAAATCATGTGAGGTAACATTTGCAAAGGACTTTTCAAATCTTAAAATGTTTTGTGAATATTATCCATCATCATCATCATCGTCATTCACATAAATGCATCTTTGAAAAATACATGTTGGTCAGGGCAAACAGAGAGAAATCTAATGTATCCGACTGGAATTCTGTAGAAAATAAATATTGTTAGTATTTGTGTGACTCCCCTATAGCAAAGATTTGGGAGTACATGAACAAGATTAGTACAGGTTGGGCAGAGTGATAGAACCACACACATTGATGAGATCACGATTTGAGTATCTTTGCATTTTTCCAATCTCCACTTGAGTCTTTATCATGACCTACAGCTGATTCTAGAATTTCAAAATGCTATGAGCTCTGGTAGTTACTTCCAATGTGGAAGCACTCCAAGTAGGGTTGCAATATGCATCCTACAGTCTAAGGGCCTGTTCAAATGTCTCAAATAAGGGTGATTATCAATTAATTGTGGTTGTTTTTCTTTTTTTTTTATAACAAGCAATGAAGGCTATAGAGTTGCTGAAGTTTTGAAGCATGTATCATTGAAGAGTGAACACAATGATGAAATTTCAAATCCTTGGATTCTTTTTTTTTAATCATGAACATGACAAGTATAAAATAAATCTGTTAAGTTTAATGCTCCATGTTGAATTATATGAACATGTCATCATAAAATTAAAGCTTCTGATGACTGTTTTAAGGAAAAATCTTACTATTAAGTGTGAGAAGCAAACTTCAGAGGCAAAGTGCTGAAGCAGAAGGAGAGTCAAGAGACTTGGGATCATATGATCATAGATTTGGATGCTTAGGTGGTTTAGAGAATATAATGTTGCATCTGAAATCAGGAAAAGCTGAGTTCAAATTTAAGCTAAGACATTTTACTAAGTATGTGACATTTTTCTGTCTGATTCAATTTTCTCATTTACAAAAAGGGAATAATTATAGCACCTATCTTCCAGGATGTTTGTGAAGATAAAAGGAAACAATATGTGCAAATTTTTAAGTGATGCTATTATATAGGGCAGTTAGGTAGTACAATGGATAGAATGACAGTCTGGAATCAGGAAGATCCATCATTCTGAGTTCAAATTTGACTCTAAATATAAGATCCTTTCAACATAAAACCTTTGATCTTGGGAAAATAATGTCAACTTTTGAGGCCTTTGCTGTCACATGTAAGCAGAAAGAATAGTACTAGATCATTTGAAGCATCCCTCTCAGATCTAAATTTTTATGGATATAAAATTACAACAGAAATTTGACTTGAACACACTTTAAATAATGCTCATAATTTTTTAAAAAGTATTTTTTAGATTTTATTTTGTGTGCGCAGGCCACATAATGAATAGCTGAAATTCATCTCAAATCACATTTTTTTAGCTAAAACAGGGTTTTCAAGATTTTACAATTTGCTACAGATCTGTGAATGTATCCCTATGAATCCTCCCACCCTCTAGAATAGCTACTATCTATCTACCACATACACACATATGTATATGTGCAAATAAAACATATGTGCATATGTATACTATAAATTTAATTTGATGTATGTATATGTATTTATATTTATATAAATATACTATTCATAAGCATATATTTATGTATATTATATACTATATATACACATAAATTTATTGTGTGTATATATGTTCAGTTAGATACATACATGCACACATATTCACAACATCATACACAGTTCTTCCTCCTTTGACTATCATTATTATCATAAATCTTTACTCAACAGTTAGCAAAAGAGAGTATAGACAACTGCGAAATAGCAAGGGCATCAGTACAATCAACAAAAAGCATTTGTAAAACAGTGACTTAAAACAAAACAGAAATCTGAAACATTTTATTTTTTTTTGCAAGGCAATGGGATTAAGTGACTTGCCCAAGGTCACACAGCTAGGTAAATTATTAAATGTCTGAGACTGCATTTGAACTCAGGTCCTCCTGACTTCAGGACCGGTGCTCTATACTCTGTGTCACCTAGCTGCCCCAAATCTGAAACATTTTAACCTAGAATACATGTATCCTACTAATGTTGAAGATTTTGGTGACATGTGAACTGACTGAGGAATGTAAGTGAAAGTTTGAAATAATCAGAGATTTAGCTAACAGGATTTATGTATGAAAAACATGTCAAATACTTTAATAATCATTCATATAAACATTATTATATACTAATAAAGAATCTGAGGAAAATCTAAAGGAACATTATTTACTTTATTGACAACTTAAGTTCATAAATGTTTATAATTTCCCTTTTATCCCTCTACTAAGTTTAATTTGGAATATAGGTTTAAATGGGATGTCACAAGGTACTTGGTTTCTCTAAGGAAGATTCATTAAAATTTCTTTCTTATTAATAGTTCAATTTACTTAAGTTTTCATATTTCCAGTGATTTATTTGGAGTATGTCTTGATAGAACTCATTTATAGAAAATATTTTGAGGATTTCATGAAAATGTCTTGCTAAAAACAAGGTGAAATTGCTTTTCTCACACTTATTAGAATCTCTTTCTCCCTCGGACCCCCTCTCTTTTCTTTTTTTCCTAAATCATAAAATCAGAAATATATATAATCTTGCATTTCTGCTTTATCATTTAAAATTGATGAGATAGTTTGCAATTAGGTCCTGAATGTCTGAAATGTACACCAATAAAATTATATAAAATATGCTAGAGCCTAGTTCAACACAGAGCATATTTATGAATCAATCAATACTTGTTGGTTGATGGAGAGAAATGTTTTCATGAAAAAGTCTAATTGGAGAATATTTAAATCACTATAATAAATAGGTTCCCTTCATACATAGTCATCAGTAAAAATGTAGTTTTCTTGCATTTTTTATTTGATTAAAAAGTACTTACCATGGTAACTTCAGCATTAGTTAACCAATCAGAAAAGCCCAAAATATATCAAAGCTTATAAAGAAATACACTCACCAGTACACAGAGCATACATCTACAAGTTTTTACTGTTTTAGAAAAAAATTAGTATATATATTTCCCCAATTTAAAACATTTATACAACTTTTAAAAATATTACCTCATTTTATTTCAAAAATGCTTTTTTATTAACAGACAAGAGGAGAAAGGTTACAAATTAGGAAAGGAAGGCCAGTGAAGGGACAACTGGATGGTATGTTATGTTTCAATGCACTTTGGTGCCACCATTTTGTTGTCCCTCTAGTAATACAGCCAACAATGGTCTATGCTGCTTCTTCCAATATAAACCTGTTTAAGCTTCAGCTACTAATTCAGTTAATTCTTCAATGGGCTAAAATGAACATTTGCTCCCTACTAATGATGTGGTGATTTTGTGACATCTATGGACAGCTATGTCACTGACAAAACCAACTTTATAGAATCTTTTCCTAACCAGCACAAGTTTTTTGGGGAAAGGAAATCTATCTTTCATGATGATATTGCCTTTTTTCTTTCATTTAAAAATTACTGCATTAATTAGAATCCTCAGGGTTTTTTTTTACATATTTTCAAAGCAATATCAAAGTAAATATAATGCTATAAGAGTTCACCATTAAAAAAGCAACAGTGAAAAAAGAGAAGCCTTGTTTTTATTCTATCAGGAGAAAAAAACTGTAGCTTTTTTGTTTGTTTTTTTAAGGAGGTCATTGGGGTGTAAATATATATTTCTAATTTGTCCTGGTATGGATAAACTAAGATTCTACTTAACAGGCACAAGGTAAGTGAATAGAATAGTATAGCACCTCTTCTTAAGTGGCTTATAAAATCCAAATGATAGCAGTATACAACTTTCCAATCATCTTTGCCTGATTATTATGGAAGTATCTCCATAACACCACACTCAAATTTTCATCTCATATATTTTAAGCATCACAATGAAAATGTAACCAGTAACACTTCATATTGTCTTTCACTAACAGATACTTTTGCAGTAATATGGACATGGTTTAGATAGTGAAGATAGTATAACAATATGTTTTCTCCCTCACAATAATTTTTTTTCAGAAATAATATTACTTTTATCATTATCTCTTCTGTTCCAAGAAATGTCAAAATAATGAAACAATAAAAACAAAAAAATAAGAGGATATCTAATACAAAGCAAAATGTCTGACTAGAAACAAATCAACATTTAGAAAGGGAAGTAGATTTACATTTATAAGATAGAACTTTTTTTCCCATCAATGACAAATCCATTTGTGGAATTCAGTTACAGACTAAGGTGATAGAAAGAATATAATGAACTTTAGGAAAAACCATCATTCAACATAGTAATTTTATATGCTTGGGGAAAATATCTCTGATTATATTTCTTTTAAGTACAGATGAACACAAAATGAGTTTGCAGAGAATTAAGGAGTATATGAATCAGACAATCAATGTAGGGCAAAATCATATATTCTACATGTGTTTAATATTAGGAAGTGATTACAGACTGCCATTCCCAAAATAAAATAACAAAATATTTTTTAAAAAGCCCCACCACCATTTCTACTTCTTTTGCTTACTTTAACTTTATATAGGCAACATTAGTTTTACCTCAATTGAATAAAAACAAACAAAATCTATATGCTAAAATAATAACACTTCCAGTCTGATAATTCATAATACTGACCATCTTACAGGTAGAACCAACAAGACTATTTTGTTTGGGTTATTTCAATATCATTCACTATTCTCAAACTAATCAATTACCTTTTCCCATTCTATTTTTCATAAATAAAGGATAACTAAAGGGAGCAAAAAAACAAAATCAATGAAAGAAAGCATTATACTTCAACTTTGAATTTTTTCCTTGAACAAAACTCTGAAATTTCATTTTAAAAAAGGAGTTGGACAACAGGTTCATAACAATTCTCCCATTTAAAATCCAAATGCATTATACATGTTAAACTTCAGGTGTAGAGGAGCACATCAGAACGGTCAGAAACTACCAACAATGAAATTGGTTACAATATCTAATTCACTGTTACATAAAATGCATTTATGATAGTTAAGGAATATATGACATTGAAAGAGGCCTCCTAGAGCAGTCACTGAGACAGAAACATATGCAGTATAAGAGTTCTGCAAATCCATTGCATTTACTTTGAGTGCAAGAGCTTATTTTATTTTTTATTTTTTGTCCATTGAGAGCCCCTGGCTTAGCAAGAAAGTCAACTATCATAGTATTAAATTAAATCATAACTTCCAATCAAAAAAAATATTCTTTCTGATTTTCATTAACTCTGTTTTGCATGGTGAGCTCACTTTTCAGGGTAGTCTCTGCACAATCTTCATTTTCCGGCCTCTTTGTCTCATTTTTTTTGTACAAACTTTTCTGTTGATAAATCCGCACTGCAATGGCAGTGATGCAAAGCAAGATAAATATCACAACTGCAATCACACCTAGCAGAGGAAAGAAAAAAAACAAAACTTGAAGTCAGTTTCCAATTAAGTATTTTTCTAAAAAGAATGATTGAATAGAAAGTACTCTGAGAGGTCATTGATCAGGAAGAGATAACAAAATTCCAAAACTTCTATAAAAGTCAATAATCTATTTTTGAAAGTTTTAGAATGCCATATATTTCTAACATCATAATACAAATAGTATCATAAATTTAATATTGCTTCTGGGTCCCATTAAATTCTATATCACATTCTTATTTTATGGCTTTAATTTAAATTTATAAGAATCTCTTTAAATGTATTTAGATCAGCCCTTATGTCCACATTACCATGTGAACATTACATTGGAATGTTTAAGTGATTAAAAAATTTACACTTTGGAAAGTTTAAATTTATGAGATTAGAATGAGTACAAGTTTTAATGAAATTATTTTGAAATATCTTGATGAAAGACTGGTGAATACATGAACTGTGGTAATAATGAAAAAAATATCCTAATATCAAAAGGAATGCGGATATTTTTTTACTCTTTTACAAAATATCATCTATAAAGAAGAAGAAAATGAGACTATATAGCTAGGCCATATCTTAAGCTTTTCAAACTGTTCTCTTAGCAAAGAAAAAAGAAACAGAATCATTTTAAGATTCTTCACCAGCTACTGTCCCATTGATTCCACATAGTACATGGTATGGCAAGCTTAGAAATCAATCCATTGTCTCTGGTGAGACTAAAGTTATGGTGTTTGAATGTGTGTGGTTTTTGTCTTTGTGTGTGTGTGTGTATGTGTGTGTGTGTGTGTGTGTGTGTGTCAAAGTTACTTCTTCCTATATCATTATGTAGGAAGCAGAAACTTATATTTCTGGATCCTGAAAATTTTTGTGAAGTTGTACTGATTATTGATAAACAGTATTCATAAAATTTTTGATAGGTCCAATTTGGACAAAGGACTGGATGATTTGGTCCCTGTGTTTTTTCTCAATAAGATAAGGTAAGATTGAATTCTGTATTAAATCTAATGTAGTAATGATAGAGGAATTTGATATTTATAATACTTGGTTCTATTAAATGCAAACAATTTTTTGCATTTAAAAGAATTTTAGTTTTTTTAAAGGAAATTTCCTGAAAGAACAGTCTTTTATATAAAATATAAAATTTTAGTACATATTTTCTATCTTATTTTGATGTTATGAACATTTTAAAGTGATATATCCCAGTTAGTAGATTCTTCTTTTTATATATATCATAAATTCAGATTTAAATATCAAAGACTAGAAGTTATTGACTGGAAAAGATTGAAATGTATGAGCTATGACAAGTATTGCTTGAATGGCAATGTCAGCATTGTCCTATTTGATCTTTTTAGACCAGGCATGTTAACCTGGGGTCTGGGACCTTTTAAAAAAACAAACAAAAAACCAAAACAAAAAAATACTGCATTTTAAAACAATTCCTTTCCTTTTTATTCAATGTATTTTATTTTATACATTTAAAAACATTATTCTGAGGAGAGTTCCATAAGGAGTCAAAGGAATTCATGTTAAAAAAATTAAGTAATGTTGATTGGATCAGTCAAGTCCTTTGAATATACCCAAGGAAGCTGATAATTTACATATCATTATGTGGTTGAATAGTAAAGTGAAAAGTGATTGAATTGATTTTGATTTAGGACACCTTTGAATTCATTCTCAAAAATGTATTTATTATGTGACTCTGGGCAAATCACTTAAACACACACACATACACACACACACACACACACACACACACACACACACACACACACACACACACACACACACACACATATATATATATATATATATATATATATATACCATCTATCACACTGAGGTATTTTGAGAAAAAACAAAAAACACTATCCTAAGGAGAGAAGTAAATAAGCACAATTAAAGATTCCAATCTACCTTACTGATTTGTTATTAGGAATATTTGTTATTTAACATTTTAAGGTATTTCATAATTGGAAATATTCTATTTATTCTATTTATGCAAACTTAGTCCATGTTCAGATTCCTTAGAACCCTAGCAAAAACATCTATTGGAATCTTACAGAAATAGAAATGGCAGGACAATATTTTTCAGAGATAGGAAGTTCAAATGAAATATTTATAAATAATTTCAACAATAGTTAATGCTAATGGACTAAAGGAATTAAAATAGAAAATATCATACTTAGTAATATTGTATATTTACTTAGTCTTAGACAAAACCACACAACAACAAAATGCCAGGTTAATTCATCTATCTGACTTTACTTTACAGTTCCTTTTCTCCATTGGAAGCTATTTTTCCATTAAAAGACTGCAGAGAGAATTTAGGCTATGAGCATAAGCAAAGTCTCATTAAAATCAGATCTTGATTTATCTTGATTTTATATATGCACATTTATACACAGACACACGTGTGTGTACATACGTGTGTATTTAGTTACATAGTTCCTTCTGCCTTGAGGCAATTTTAGAACTGTAGAGAGGAATTCTTCTATAGAAATACTACAAAAATTGGAAATTCTACTGCATATAGAAAGGCATTCTTAGAGTCAAATATATTGTATCCTCAAAACACTGGAAATTAAATGCAAAAACTAATAGTTTTTTAAATAAATTATTTTATTTGTTAAATAAAGTCATTATAGATGGAGCATCTTCTGAGACATTTAATGAAATCTGAATGGTGGTTAGACATGAAATTAAATTCATTTCTTACATTAAAAATTCTAGAATCTCACAAACTTTGTAAAACAAAACATGCTAAGAATCATAAAACCACTCTATCATGAACATTGTGGGACATTTGAATGGTGTTCACTGATGTCAAGTCTGTAAACCCAGAACTGAATATCCCAAGGACTAAAACAATCCTTTTGATTCATTCATAACCAACTTAGCTGCTCACTAGAGGTAAAGGTCTATCCTTTGGTATGTTTGTCCCAAAGCAGAGGCAATAGGGCAGAGTTTGAAGTCAAATGACTTAGGTTTAAATATTGCTCTAATATTACTATCTGAAGCATCCTGAGCATTTTGAATCTCAGTTTTGTAATTTGTAAAATGAAGGGGTTATACTAGATGACCATTAAAGTTTCTTCCAGCTCTATGATTTTTTTATGATTTTTAACATCTTAAAACTAACATTTTCAATTTCACAACTTGAATATCACAACTGAGTATTTCAGTACTTACTAGTGATGTTTAAATAGGTTAAATAGAACAAAGAACATATTTATAGGGTCAGAGACAGAGATCTCAGAAGCCATTCTAATGTAATTCATTTTGCAGATGAGAAAACAGAGGCACAGAAATATTAAATGTATTTCCTAAAGTCTACTACACAAGTGGTAGGTGTCAGAGGAAGAATTTAAATGCAGATTCTTTATCACCAGAGTCAGCATTTTGGGTACTAAACCATGTGGCTTCCTCATTCACACACTATATACCTCCCCCAGGTGATGTAACCTTTCCTTGAGGCAGTTATAGGATTGTAAAGAGGAACAATTCCCTAGAAATACTACAAAAATTGGAAACTGCAATGAGTCAGTATAGAAAGACATTCATAGACTCAAATATATTCAATTCTTAAAGCAAAAGCTAATGAGTTTAACTATCTTCAACAAATAGCTTATCTTGCTCAGTTTCAGTCTTGTGACAAACGTCAAACTGATTATTATAAATTTGAAAACTTGAATAGAGGTTGCAGTTTTCAAGGAATTTCAAAAATAATTACTACATGGTCAATAAGAAATACCACCTTCACAATTGAATGGATATAGAATAGTCAATTGGCATGAACTTTAACTTGATGAGTTCAGAAATAAATATTATTTAATCCTAGACTTAGTCTATGAAAAATGGAACAAAGATCAGCATAATTACTAAATCAGAGGATGAACTTAAAAGTAAGTCATTGTGCTGACAACACATGTCTTTCAAATTATCAACGTTCTCTCACTACACTCTGTCCTATATGTTCAATAGCATGTCCACTGCCATATTCAGATCAGTAAATCTAGATCTGTAAATATGCCAAGACTGATTATATATAATAAATTTAAATATATATAACATTTAATATATCAAATTTAAGATATATATAGGTATATATATATATATGGGTATATATATATATAAATATATATATACCATATACCATAAGTTTCTTGAACTATGTTTATATTTCTATATCTGTATATACATATATGTGTATATATGTAAATTTGCATACATAGATATAACTGTATATATACATACATATAAAATGTATTTGTGTGTACAAACACACACTTACACACACACATTCCATAAGTTTCTTTGTGGAGAGGATAATTTTAATTTAATTGGAAACTATTCTGGTACAACAAAAGGAAATTCCATACAGTCCAAAAAGAAAACCTAAATTATAGTTGTTTTCTTTTTAAAATTTATCTCAAAACTCATAGCCAATTTTTTTAGTCATTCCAAAAAGAATTCCAAAATATTACTTTTTTCCACTTGAATGTTGGTTCTAATTTGTCTTTTCTGCTTTGAACTTCATAAATTATTTGAAAGATTAAATTGTATCTATTCATTGCTCTGTGAGATATATAATGGTCTTTTCCTAGTTCCTTTATTTAGAGCTAGAAAGGAAATTTTTAAATCATCTAGTCCAACCATCTCATTTTACTTAGGCACAAGAATGTTTAGTGACTTGTCCTAGGAAATAAGATATATGTCATTACAGTTTTCTGAAGACAGGAGTCTTTCCCAAAGGGCTAGCCCTATACATTTGAATTGAGTGCATTTAAAATAATAAGTGACAGGGCAAGCAAGCCTCAGTCCTTTGACTCCAAATCCAGCCATATTTCCACTTTATCAGACATTTTTGCCTGATTTAACCTTAAACTTTGTTACTGACTTTTCTGGATGATCATCTTCTGTACTCTTTAAACACAGAAAAATATCCCTAATTAAAACACTATGAATCATTTATTCACCACAGAGTCAAGTTTTGATTCTTATACAAAATAAATGAACCAGAACCTTTAAAATTTTACCCTTTCAGTCAATGAGTTCAAAACAATCATATATTTCACTGTAGAAACAAGGAGATGCCAGTTTATTGTTCTTTACTCATATTGTACCCATATTTTATATTCACAAAGTAGAAACACTAATGCTCTGAGAACAATGCACAAGACATCAATATTTGAATAATCCTTTCTTCTCTTTGGAGAAAAGTGTGGAATATTCAAATGACACAAGAAGAAGAACATATATTTTCAAATACCACGATTTGTTGTGCTGTCCACTATACCATCCATGCTGCTTCTCCAGCAAGAGAGAATGCAAACTTGTGCTGTTTGGAGTGCTTTTTGATATGATAATTAGACCCCAGAGAGCACATTATTCCTATTGCCAGGCAAAAAAAATTAAAATGGATCTTATTGCTTTCTCAATTTGAAACCAAAGGAAAAGATGCTTTCCTTGGGGAAAGCCTCTAAACACATGCAGATTTCCATTTTCTTAAGCATTAAGACAGCACAAAATGTGTGCTTTAAATAGCAATTTTATCACAGATTCCATTACTCCTAATATAATCCACTTGTAAAAGCAGCCTTGTGTCCAGGAAGCCATCAAAATGCTTTTTTCCTTAAGCATATGCTGTATGCCTAAGGGTACCTGGTGTCCATTTCCATATTGTGATGTTTGCATTTGATGGCTCTGCAACTATTCTTAAAATTTTATGCTTCAGTGGATTCTTCAACTACTTAGGCCAACTATTTCTGGAGAAGTTGATGTCAAGAATATATTAAAAATGGGCAAATAGGGAAACTAGTTTGTTGATGATCTTTCCAAGTTCCTGAACCTTTTAAAATAAAATTGCAGTTCTTTGCATGTGTTTTTTGTATGATACATTCTCACTAATTTAACCAATAATAAAATAGCAATAATTATTAAAAATAAAAGGATTCAAGGAAGCTACTACCATCCCTATTACCTCCAATTATTGCAGAGTCACTTCTGATAGCATTAGCTAAGGGCTCTCCCTCATCTATTGGTCCAGAATGATCTGTAGCAGAAAAAAAGGACAGTGACAGAAACAAGTAGAAAGTAGGGTTCTTAAGTAATTTACATGTTTCAAACAAGAGCAGAACAAATAGATGCATCACAGAGTATGAATCTCTGGGGTGGAGACATTTACAACTGTTCAGTAGAATACTTTCAAATGAATAAGGAAAAAAGAATATTAAAAAAAAAAAGAAGGCAGAAAAACAAATGAGTCAAATGGGAGCATATTTAGAAAAACTGCCCCAGGGTTTCCCCAGTGTAAAGCAATGGCAATCTGAGGAATGTTACACACTCAATGGGCAAAACTTGTTAGGGAATTTCTTTAAGAAGAATAATATGCTACCTGCAAATGAATGTGTTGTTTCACTCAGTGTTGACTCAGCTCCAGTTAAAGTGCCACAGTTGGATTCAGCTACATGTCCTTTAACAGTGACTGGGGTTGAACTGGTGTGGTGTAAAGCAGCCTTCAAAGGAGCAATGTGGTTAAACTGCACAGAAGAGAGACATCCAGTGAACCCCTGAGAGTTGGCTTTCATTGTCTCCTGGTCGACATCACTATTTTCTGTTAATCAAAAGAAAGAGAATATGTAATTCCAGTGCATGGCTAGGAAAGTAGGTTGGGGTCATGACATTGAAAACAAGCAAAAAGTAAAAATTACCTACATATTGGAAGAAATATCCACTGAAAACTTAATCACACACTTTTTCACTTTTAATTGTGTGTGTGTATATATATATATATGTGTGTGTATATATATATATATATTTACATAAAACCTATCTGCATATTTTCAGGAAGAATATAATTTTTAATTTTTACACTATTTGGAAAGTATTTAGAAAAGACAAATTCAACTATAATGTAATTGAAGTGAACATAGCTTCTTGTTAATTTACCAGTATTTAAAATGTAAGTTTTCAAAAAGGAAGCCTTTTTTAAAATAAATGAATAAATTTAGAGTAAAAAGTTTTTTAATTTTTTTTTGTCTTTGAATTCTTAACACCTAGTACTGTGCTTTTCCATTTCAGAGGAATATGCTTCTGGAATTGAACTGAGTTGAAATAAATTAAATTGAAAAAGACTAGAAAACAAGATTAAAGAATGGGGAATATATTTAACTTTGATTAGAGAAATTTGAAATGACTTCACTGTCTTCACATGAAGGAAAGATAAGTATTACAATGATGGTGACCAGCTGTTTTATTTCTAGTGAAGATCAGGTGAGAGTAAATTTAAAAGCAGAAATTAAAAATCAAGGTAGACAAATGAAAATGTCTCCTTCCTTCTCTCAGTATCTTCAGGATACATTAATAGTGAATATAGCTGAATCATAGAAACCAAACACAAGGGGTATGTGAAGGTATTGTAGGATTCCTTCTACTATAGATTCCCAAAACAGTTGTTGCTTTTTATTGACACATTTTATATAGAGATACATTTTTCATATAAGATGTTTATATGAAAATTTCTACTCTTCTTTTTATTTCATTTTTTCACAAGATTTCTGTATTTTAAACAGGGCTATCATTGCTATTTATAGCAATACATTAACAAAATACAAATATAGCAATACTTAAGCAAATCTAAAGCTATATTCCTTTCCTTGGTTATTTCTATTAGTTCAGGTTTGAAAATATTGAAGCCAAAGGGAAAGTTAAGGATCCATATGGATTAATTAATTTTACACAAAATAATCCTTTAAAATTTCTGATTATTCAAAAAGGGTGGTTATGGTAATGATGTATTATTTATTGTAAATATTCTTACCACTGCAAAAAGAACTTTGTCTTATCCACTAATATACTGTTGCTTCTCAATATCAAGGTTGTCCTACATTATTTTGGGAAATTTTTCAGAATAAAGAAAATAGTATAATTCAGAATATTCTGGCAAAAGTTTGGTTTCCTTAAATAAACAACCTTGGTGGGGAAGCTAGGTGGTGTAGTGGGTAGAGCACCGCCCTGGGTTCAGGAGGACCTGAGTTGAAATGTGATCTCACACACTTAATAATTACTAGCTGTGTGACCTTGGGCAAGTCACTTAACCCCACTGCCTTGAAGAATCAACCAAAAAAAAAACAAATAAAACAACCTAGGGTACCTAAACTTACGTTATTAAATAGGTAGGGAAGAGAAGTAACTTATTTTACTGTGAAGGCAATTTGATTCATCAATTGTTCTTTCTCTTCTGAAAGAATAGTAGACTGTTGTTATAAAGTTTTAAATTTTTATTTCTTTTCTCATGTTTTAGATGCATAAAAATAGTAAAGAATTATTATGTGGGTAATAGGCTTGGAATATATGCTTAAAAGCAACACTTTTTGTTAAGACTAAAAATAATATTTAGCAACACTTGCACTCAAGATAGTTCAAGTTCAATAAATTAATAATTAGATTGTGCCTTATGCCTTGGAAGAGTTTTAGATTACTATAATAGAAAAATATAGAATAAACATTAAATTGGTAAACATCTCATATGTACCAATACTGATTAATAACTCACAACAAATATTACAAGATTTAAGGAGATGTGATGTTGCACTAATATATCCTTAGTGGGGTTGGGGGGGTTCCCATAAAAAATTCTGTAAATAAAATAGTATAATTCATCTTTTATTGTGTATTTTTATTTTGTCTCAATTACATGATAGTTTTCAATATTAATTTTTGTAAGATTTTGAATTCCAAACTTTTCTCTCTCTCCTCCTCCCTGTCTTCCCCTCCCTAATGCATCAGTTATAGGTTCTGTTATGTAATATATTCATTATTATTCAATATATTCATTATTAAAGATACCATGTATTCACAATTTTCCTTGACTTTTATTTACAGGAAAAAGGGACATTTGCAATTATTTATTCTAGCACACAGCTGTTTCTCCAGTTTAAGGATGGTAGAGAAAGCAATTAAATGAACAGCCTATTCATATGGGAAAGTAAGCAAGTAAGTAATCAAATTTTCTATCCTATCACTTGGAAGTCATGGCAATATTCACCAGAATACCACCATTCTCTCTGAAATTGCACAATATTAATTAGATTCATTTGAATAAAAGGTCAAGAATGCAAAGGGGCAATGCTAAAACTTTTTAAAAGTTCAAAAGGGGTGGGGGGCTGGGTACTATTAGATTTCAAAATACACCAGAAAACACTATCAAAACTATCGGTGCAGTGGATAAAGCACTGACCCTGGAGTCAGGAGTACCTGGGTTCAAATCTGGTGTCAGACACTTAATAATTACCTAGCTGTGTGACCTTGGGAAAGCCACTTAACCCCATTTGCCTTGCCAAAAATCTAAAAAAAAAAACCTATCTAGTAGTAACAAGAATTAATACACATTGGGGAAAGAGTTTCCTCATCAATAGATGCCTATGTAAAGAAAATCATGGAGTCAATCTGGTCCAGACACATAAAAATTTTGAAGTGGTGGATGTACAGAATAGGAATCTCATCTTTCTTTTTTAATTATTTAAGGCAATGGGGTTAAGTGGCTTGCCCAAGGCTATGCAGCTAGGCAATTATTAAGTGTCTTAGGTCAAATTTGAACTCAGGTCCTCCTGACTCCAGGGCCGGTACTCTATCCACTGTGCCACCAAGCTAGCCCCCTGTCCCATCCTTTTTTAAAGTTGGGGAGGGGGAGAGGGAGATAAGGGGGCCTAGGCTTTCCATTACACAGTCAATGGTAGGGCAAAGCTAAGAAGTTCCTGGAGTTTTCCCAGTCAAAACTTTAAATGAAATGTTTGCCTAGACCTGAAAGATACAGATGCCACCAAACGGGCTCTTAGCCACAGCTTAGCTCAGGTCCAAGCTCAGCAAACCAGTTTGATAGCAGGGCAGCAGGGAGAGCTCCAAGCTGATAAAATCCAAGCCCTAGGAATGCTGGGGCAACAGATGGGACTGTGTTGTGAACAAACCACTGAATAGGCAAAGTTTTGGAATAAAGGAGGAAACAAGTCTCTGAATAGGCAATACTTGGGCTCAATAGGCAACACCTCAGCAAGCAATAAGTCAAGAACAAGATCCCAGACTAGCATAAAAAGCTTGGAACATACTACTTGTGCTCTAGGAGCAGAGCTAAACTATCAAAATGAGTAAAAAAAGCAAAAAAAAAAACCACTAATCATAGAAAGCTGCTATTCTGATAGAGATGATAAAAATACATTTTAGAAGAAGAAAGCAATGACAAATTGCTTACATGTGAAGCCTCAAAAAAGTTTATAAGTGGGCCTCAAATCCAAAACCACTTGGAAGAGCTCAAAAACCAAAGAGAAGAAAATTAAAAAATGGGAAAAAATGTGAGCTATGCAGAGAATTATGAAAAGTTGATTGAAGAAGTCAACTCCTTTTAAAATAAAGATGATCAACTGGAAAAGGAATACAATTCATCAAACAGTAAAATAAATCAACTCAAAAAGGAAAACAACTCATTTAAAAGGAAAATTAATCAGGTGGAAAAGAAAACACAAAAGTTAACTGAAGAAAATAAAACCCTAAAAATTAGAATTGAAGAAATGGAAACTAATGACTCTGAGACCTCAAGATTCCATCATAAAAATCCAAAAGGTTTAAAATAATAGAAGAAAATGTAAAGTACCTTTTAGGAAAAATAAATAATCTACCAGGAAATCTTGATAAAAAATAATCTGGGGAAATATCTTTCAGGAAATTATCATGGAAATCTGCCCTAATAGTATAGAGGAAGAAGTGAACCCCCTCCCCCCAAAAATGAAGAACAAGAATCCATCTATAAGATTCAAAAAGAGACCCCCCCCCAAATAAAAACTCCAAGAATATTTTAGGCAAATTTCAGAATTCTTATGTAAAGGAGAAAATACTACAAGTAGTCAAAAAGGATTTATCAACTTCAACATTAAAAGTTTGGAAGACCTGGAATATGATGTTCCAAAGGGCAAAAGACCTCAGAATATAAACAAGAATTAACTACCCTGAAAATTTCAGCATATTTTTTCAGAGGAGAAGATGAATTTTTAATGAAAAAGAGAACTTCCAAAATTTTCTGATTGTAACTGAACAGAAAATTTGAATTTCAAAAACACAACTCAGGAGATGCATAAAGAGGTATGTGGAAAGGGGAAAACATTAATCTAGAACATTTAACTGTATACATTCCTTAAAGGGAGGTTAATACTTGTAACTCTTAAAAATTGTATTTTGCTCAGGATAGTCAAAAGAAACGCTGTTAGAGAGAATATGGATATAGGATGACCATGAAAGCAATGAGCTTTTAGCCAATATTTTAGCTAATAAGGGCTGAATATAGTTGGGGGGGGGATTGCACGTAGAGGGCATGGGTATAAAGGATCATGAAGTGTGTTGCAGGTTGTGACAGAGGGAGGGGGTATATTTAAAGGATCTGCACATAATTAAATCACGAAGTGATCTTGTTTTACTTGATACTTTAGTTAACAATGGCTGTTTTACTATAAAGACAGAGGGAGCTTACTTAATAGTTTAATTAATAAGGGTGATGGTACAATAGGAAAAGAGACAGAAAGTATGTGTCCCTGGAAGGACTGGACATAAATAGATCATTATTCTGTACCTTAGTGAATAGGGGTTGTAGTACTAGAGTTGTAATATTATAGGGACAGAGGGAGAGAGTATCATTAGAGGGACTAGACATAATGATTTATTTGATACTTTAGTTCCAATTTGAGTAGTATACTTAGAGAAAGAGGAGGATACAAATGATTTATGAAGTAATTTTCTTTACATGATATTTTAGTTTATGAGGATTATATGTCTATAAGAAGGTACTTGAAAAAAGGGTGTGGTATAAATTGATTAAAATTTGATGTTATTCATGACTCTTGAGAAATGTATTTCTAATGGAAAAGAAAAGGGGAATGTAGTTGAACAGGGAAGCCAACATTGTTTATCAGTCAATCAATCCTTTAGAATTGCACTTTTATTGGGACAGATAAAAGGATATGTTTTGACAGAGGGGGGGATGTAGGTACAAGACAGGGTTAAAATAATAAAGAGATGAAAAGAAAAAGGTTAGGTAATGGAGGATAAATAACACCACAAGAAGAAGCACAATGTCTAATTCTAGAAGAGGGGAAAAAAAGGGAGAGTGTCATCAGTAAATCCTATTCTCAACAGATTTAACCCAAAGAAGAAATAACACACATTCTCAATTGGGTTTAAAAATCTATCCTATCCTATAGGAAGTGGGAGGGAGGAAGGAAAGAAAGGAGAAGAAAGGGGAAAGCAAAAGTAAAAGTAAAGTTAAATAAAGAAATGGAGGAAAACATTTATGTGGAGGGTGAAAGGGAAAGGAAAGAGATAAGTACAAATGGGGGAAAGAAAACATGAAAGGAAAGACAGATTTAGTAATCTTAACTATAATTGTGAATGGGATGAACCCTTCCATAAAACAGAAGCAGATAGCAGAATGGAATAATAAGCAGAATCCTACAAAATGTTATTTGCAAGAAACACATTTAAAATAGAGAATTATACACAGGTAAAGGAAAAAGGCTGGAGCAGAACAGTGGTAGCAATTCTGATCTCAGATAAAGCAAAAGCAAAAATAGATCTCATTAAAAGGGATGAGAAAGGAAACAACATCTTAAAAGACACCATAGGCAATGAAGTTATAGCATTATTAAACACATATGCACCAAGTGGTATAGCATCCAAATTCTTAGAGGAGAAACTAAACAAATTACAGGGAGACATTGACAGAAAAATTTAATAATATGGGATCTCAACCTCCCTCTCTCTCAGAATTAGATAAATCTAACCACAAAATAAATAAGAAAGAAGTTAAGAATTAGGTAAATAGAATTTTAGAAAATTTATAGACCTTTGGAGAAAACTGAATGAGGGTTAAAAAATATATACCATTTTCTCCCCCCCCCTTTTTTGGTTTGATTTTGCAAGGGAATGGGGTTAAGTGATTTGCCCAAGGTCATGCAGCTAGTTAATTATTAAGTGTCCAGCCTGACTCAGGTCCTTTTGACTGCAGGATCAATGTCCTATCCACTGTGCTACTTAGTTGCCTCTATTTTCTCTGCAAAACATGGCATTTATACCAAAATTGACCATGAATCAGGGCATAAAAATTTTACATTCAAATGCAGAAAGGCAGAAATATTACATGCATTCTTTTCATGATGCAATAAAAATTAAATGTAATAAAAGACCATGGAAAAATAACAAAAATTAATTGGAAACTAAATATCCTAATTTTAAAGAATGAGTGGATCAAACAGTTTCATCCAAGACAATTAAAACAATGAGACATCATATCAAAATTTGTGGGATGCAGCCAAAGCAGTTTTTAGGGGAAATTTTATGTCTCTAAATGCTTATGTGAATAAAATTGAGAAACAAGAGATCAATGAATTGGTCATGCAACCCAAAAAATGGAAAAAGGAACAAATTAAAAATCTCCAATTAAATACCAAATTAGAAATTCTGAAAATAAAGAGAGATTATTAAAACTGAAAGTACAAAAACAATTGGATTAATAAATAAAACTGTGTTGGTTTTATGAAAATTAAAAAACTAGACAAAACTTTAGTTAATGATTTAAAAAATAAGAAAATCAAATTACCAGTATCAAAAATGAAAAGGATGAGCTCACCAACAATTAGAAGTCAATTCAAGTAATAATTTGAAGCTATTTGTCCAATTGTATGCCAATAAATTTGACAATATAAGTGAAATGGATGAATATTTATAAAAATATAAGCTACCCAGATTGACAGAAGTGGAAATAAAATAAAATATTTAAATTTCAGAAAAAGTAAATAAAGAAACCATCAATAAATTACCTTAGAAAAAATCTCCAGGCCCAAATGAATTTGTAAATGAATTCTATCAAATATTTAAGGAACAATTAATTTTTAAAAATAGAAGGAATTCTGCCAAATTCCTTTTATGGAATATATAGTACCGGCCCCAATATGGTACTGATACCTAAACCAGGAAGACTCAAAATAGACAAAGAGAAAATTATAGACCAATCTCCCTAATGAACATTTATGCAAAAATTCAAAATGAAACTTTAGTAAAGAGATTTTAATAAGTTAATACTAGGATAATACACCCGTGATCAGGTAGAATTTATACTAAGTAGGCATGAATGGTTTGATTTTAACAACATAATTGACCCTATCAATAACAAAACTAACAGAAATCATATGATTATCTCAATAGATGCTGAAAAAAATCTTTGACAAAATACACCATTCCTATTAAAAACCACTAGAGAGTATATGAATAAATGGAGTTTTTCTTAATATATTAAGTATTATCTACTAAAACTATCAACAAGCATCATATGCAATGGGGATAAACAGAGCATTTCCAGTAAGATCAGGGATGAAACAAGAATGCTCATCACTACTACTCTTCAATATAATATTAGAAATGTTAGTTGTACCAATAAAAGAAAAATCAAGGTGAAGGAATTAAAATTGACAATGAGAAAGCAAAACTTTCACTCTTTGCAGATTTTATGATGGTATACTAAAAAGAATTTTAGAAAATCAGCTAAGTAATTACTTGAAACAATTCTCTTTAGCAAAGTAGTGGAATATGAAATAAACTCACATAAATCATTAGCATTTCTACTGATGAACAATAAAGCCAACAGCAAGAGATAAAAAAAATAAATTTAATTTAAAGTAACTGTAGGCAACATAAAATACTTGGGAATCTACCTCCCAAGACATACACAGAAATCATATGAACACAATTACAAAATTCTTTTCTCCATATGAAGTCAGATCTAAGCAATTACAAAAAAACAATTGCTCATGGTTAGGCTGAGCTAATATAATAAAAATGACAATTTTATTCAAATTAACTTAACTTATTCAGTGTCATACCAATCAAACCATAAAATAACTATATCACAGACCTAGAAACAGCAGTAACAAAATTTATCAGGAGCAACAAAAGATCAAGAATATCAAGGGAAATGATAAAAAAAGTGCAAAGGAAGGTGGTCTAGCTGTACCAGATCTAAAAACCATATTATAAAGCAGCAATCATCAGAACTGCCTGGAGTAACAGATCAGAGGATTAGAGCAGGTTCAAAAGAAACAGTAGAAAATTATTCTAGTAATCTACTATTTGCAAACCCAACACTAGTTAATGGAATAAGAACTCACTGTTTGACAAAAACTGTTGGGAAAACTTAGAAATAGTATGGAGAAAAACTAGGCACAGACCCACATCTCATACTTTAGACCAAAATAAGTTCTAAATGGATATGGAATTTAGACATAAAGGGCTATACCATAAACCAATTAAGAGATCAAAAAATACTGTATCTGTTGGAGAATCTATGGAGAGAGGAAAAATTTATGACCAAACTAAAAATAAAGTACATTATAAATTGCAAAATGGATGATTCTGGCTATATTTTGCACTAATAAAAAGCAATTTAGCCAAGATTAGAAGGAAGGCAGAAAGTTGGGAAACAACTTTTACAGTTATTGTTTCTGATAAAAGAATCATTTCTAAAATATATAGAAAACAGATTAAAATTTATAATATTAAAAGCAATTTCCTAATTGATAAATGGTCAAAGAATAAGAACAATCAGTTTGCAGAAGAAGAAACTAAAGCTATTTATAGTCATATAAAAAAAATATACCATCTCTCACCTATCAGATTGGCTGAGATGGCAAAAATTAAAAAATGATCAATGGAAGAGGATGTGGGAAAATTAGGACATTAATGCATTGTATGTGGAGTTGTGAACAGATCCAATAATTCTGGAAAGCAATATGGAACTATGACCAAAGAGCAATAAAATTTATCATATCCTTTCATCCAGCAATACCAATACTAGGTCTATATTCCAAAGAAATCATAGAAAAGCAGTGAAAGTCTTACATGTTCAAAAATATTTATAGCACCTCTTTTTGTGGAAGCAAAGAACTAGAAATTGAGAGAATACTCATCAATTGGGGAATAGCTGATAGTATATGAATGCTATGAAGTATTATTGTTTTATAAGAAATCATGAGTGATTGAACTTTAGAAAAGCATAAAAAGACTTGCATGAACTGATGCTGAGTGAAGTGAACAGAACCAAAAGAACATTGTACACATTAATAATATTGTGAGATGATCAACCATGATGGATGGAGCACCTCTCAGCAGTTCAGAGACCTATGATAAACCTAAGAGACCTGCTATGGACAATGACATCCACATTCAGAGAAAAAAAAATAAAACACAACTGTGGAGTCTGAATATAGAGCAGAGTATACAATGCTCACTTAAAAAAACTTTTATGCTTTTCCTTTCTCTCTCATAGTTATTTTTCCCTTTAGTTCTAATTCCTCTTTCATAATTTTACAAATATGTAAATATGTTAAACAGGAATGTATATGTACAACTTTTATTAGACTGTTAGCTTCCATGGAGAGGATGCAGGTAAGGGTGAGTGGTAGAAAAATGTGGAACTCAAAAATCTGCAAGTGAATGAATATTGCAAAACCATCATTGCATGTAATTGGAGAAATAAAACATAGTTTCAATGAAAAAAAGTCAGAGAGGGTAAAAAACTGAAACAAATCAAAATAAAATGAAACAGAAAAACCTCGGAAGTACTAATCATTATAGGATCTTAGAAATTATCTAGTTTAACCTCTTAATTTCTCACTTGAGAAAACTGAGTCCAACAGATGTGAATTTTCCCAGTATCACTTAGGTAGTGAGTAACATATCGCTTACTCTGTTCACTGAGGAATGATAGTTAAAGGAACAGGAAGTGCTAAAAGTAACAAAGTAAGAAAAGTTTCTCAATCTCAGGACCAGAAAGAACTAGGTTCTGTCTGTCTCTGACACAGACTGGATCTTTGACTTTTGGGAAATTTCTCAATTTTCCAAGCAATTATTTAGGATCTTAGAAATGCTAATCTGCATTGAAAGTGTGAGTTTCCTCGTTTTAGAGTTGTATTTATTAATAAAATCACAAGACTAGTATCTCCTTTCCCTATCAACTGCCACTGAGGCAATAATACACTAAATGCAAAGGTGGCACAATTGGATACAGTGTAGAGACTTAAGTAATTCAGAAAGGATGTCATCTTCCTGAGTTCAAATATAGCCTTAAACTCCTCCTAGTTGTATGACCCTGGGCAAATCATTTAGCCCTATTTACTACACAATCTCTCATCTGTAAAATAAACCGGAGAAGGAAAAGGCAAAGCACTCCAGGATCTCTGCCAAGAAAACTTCAAATGGGTTCATGAAGAGTTAGACAAGACTCAACAACAATAATTATCAACACTACTACAGCACTCCGTAATTATGTAATCCTATCCAGTGACTAAAGATAAAGCAAACTAAACTGAAATGAATCAATTGACATTTTCACTATGAAAGAAATAAGATAAAAGAAAAGTTCAGCAAAAGAGAAAAATATAAATATGAGATTCAACATCATAGAGGTAATATTTAAAGCCTTCTTAAAATAAAGTAGCCCAGAATAATATATTTTCTTAACTGGTCTTAGTTTTTATATGGGCAGGCTTTTGAATGTAATATAATAGTTTCTGATGTTTTTATTGTCTTGAAGACTTATAAAACACGTTTACATACATTTCATTTCAATTCTCAAAACAAATCTGCAAAGAAATTACTATAGGTTGCAAAAAATATGAAAAGATATAATTATTCCCATTTTACAGTTGAAGGAATTGAGACTTAATGAGACTAAATAACATTCATCTTCACAAAATTAGCAATTATTAGAGAAAACTCTGAAAGTTCTTTCAGAATTAAAAGGTGCACATCAAGTGCATATCTGGAATTGGGTTATATACCTGTCATGGAAGGACAAGCCTATCTAGACTAATGGCTCATCATAAGATTGGTTTGGGCTGATTTTTTTTTTTATCACAATTCTTGAACACCATTTGTTTTACAATAGAGGGTGTGGTCTAAATGGAAGGGGAGCTGACACCAGTCAAATTACAGGCTCTCGAAATACTGAAGTTTTAAATACCTTTTAAAATTCTGAACTTATTTTGGGATAAGACAAATATAGTCAAATCCATGAATTTTTCATAAACGTCATTAATCATCACCACTCAAAGATTGTGCCTACAAGACTAAAGTTACCTTGAAGATTTGTCTAGGCATTTGGTTTCGCATTTTCAACTCACACAGAGTCATATCATAGACCCAGATAGAAGATAAATAAATGTAATTAAGTAGAGAATGTTTTGGGCAGACAATGCAGTTCTCTGCAGTGAAATCTCTCATTGTAAAGGACAGTTACTTCTTCCTCTAAACATGACTCAGAACCATTGCCACTTATCTTATTAACTTGCATTTAGACACAATTTTGTCTCTTTAGCTAAACCTTACAGTTAGAAAAATGCTAGTCGTTTTTCTTTTTCTGTTTTGGAAAAATTAATAATGTAAACAATTGTTTGTACACGCCGCACATATACTAAGTCCTTTATAAATATTTTCTTTTTTTAGCTATAGAACTCAGGGATTCAGCTGCAAATGATTTCTATTTGACAGTTGAAGTCACTGAGGCAAATATAACTTAATTGACCTGCCCAGAGTTATATACTCAAGAGAGTTTCTAAGATGAGATTTGAACTCAGATTTTCTGGATTTGAGGCAAGGACTTTTAACAACTCCATTGCCAAGCAACAAAATAATTTCATAAGTGCAAGAAGAGCTGGTAAAATTTCCTCTGTCATGATGGGTCAGCATTTTTTCTGAAATTTTTTATCTTGAAATAATTTTCTGAGAGGTAAGGAGAGTTTAGGAGATTTGACCAATATCATGTAGTCAATATGTGTCAGAGCTAGGAACTGAAATGAAGTATTTCTGACTCTCAGACCTGGCCTCTCTCCATTATTCTAGAGCATCTTTTATGTTACTACATCGAAAAATATAGATCTCATTATATCTCCAACTCCAGTTCACATAAAGCCTTAAAATAATGTTATTTTTCATTAAATGTATTGTTTTTGGGGCAGCTAGGTGGCATAGTGGATAAAGCACCGGCCTTGGAGTCAAGAGTACCTGGGTTCAAATCCAGTCTCAGACACTTAATAATTACCTAGCTGTGTGGCCTTGGGCAAGCCACTTAACCCCATTTGCCTTGAAAAAACCTAAAAGAAAATAAAAAAAAATAAATGTATTGTTTTTTTATTTTAAAGATATCTTAATTTCCATAAGTGGCATATAATTCAGTCCATTTTCTTTGTTTTTGTTTTGTTTTTTGTTTTCTTTCTCAAGGCAAGGGGTTAAGTGACTTGCCCGAGGTCATACAGCTAGGTAATTATTAAGTCTCTGAGGCTGGAATTGAAGTCAGGTCCTCCTGACTCTAGGGCCACTACTCTATCCATTGCTCCATCAAGTTAGCCTATCATTGGAGAAAACTGAAAGTTCTTTCAAAATTAAAAAGTGCACATCAAGTGCACATCTGGAATTGGCCTATATACCTGTCATGGAAGGACAAGCCCATGTACATTAAAATCTCATCATAAGATTGGTTAGGGGTGATTTTTTTTATAACAATTCTTGAACACCATCTGTTATACTGTAGAGGGTGTGGTCTAAATGGAAGGGGAGCTGACACCAGTCAAATTACAGGCTCTGGAAATACTGAAGTTTTAAATATCTTTTAAAATTCTGAACTTATTTTGGGATAAGACAAATATAGTCAAATCCATGAATGTGATATTATATTTAAATATATTATTTTGTTAACATCATAAATTTCTAATTAGTAGACTGGATTAAATATTTCTAAAAGAAATATTTTCAACTGAAGATGTTCAACTATGTCAAACAAAAATAATATCAGAATGAAGAGAAGGTATAAGCTTACTCAATTTTCTATTTTTAGTAATTTCTTAATTATTAGTTGCTTAAAATGTTTTTTTGTTATAAAGAATTGCTTTTTAGGAATTCACATGATACAATGGAAAGACTATTAGATCTGGAGTCAGATTTTTGTCTCTGATACTTATAATCTGTGTATCAGTTGGCCAAATCAGTTTAATAAACTGTGTCTAAGTTTCCTATCTGGAAATTAAGATGTTTGAACAAGATGACCTTTGTGGTCCCTTTTAGATTTGTGATTTTTGTGGCTGGCAGAATGACAACTACAAAATTTTTGAGCTTTTATAATTTGTCATAAAAGAAACAAAATGTTCTCTTCTATTTTTTTTGTTTTGTGTTTAAACATCTGTTCCTGGCAAAGTGCTTTCCATTGAACCACAACAATGAGAAAGAGATGGAATGAAAGAAAGGAAGAGAGAAGGGGGAGAGAGAGAGAGAGAGAGAGAGAGAGAGAGAGAGAGAGAGAGAGAGAGAAAGAGAGAGAGAGAAGTAAAGAAGGAAGAGGAGGAAGAAAAAGAAGAAGAAAGAAGAAAGAAAAGAAGAAGAGGAAGAAGAAGAAGAAGAAGAAGAAGAAGAAGAAGAAGAAGAAGAAGAAGAAGAAGGAAAGGGGAGAAAGGAGGGGCTAGAACAGGTTGTATAATATTGTGAAAAAAGTGCTCGAAATCATTATTGATTAGAGAAATGTAAATTAAAACAATGTTGAGGTAACACCTCACACCTATCAGATTGACTAATATTATAGAAAAGAAAAATGATAAATGTTGGAGAGGATGTGGGAAAAATAGGACACTAAACCACTTTTGGAAGAGTTGTAAACTGATCTAATCTTTCTGGAGTGCAATTTGGAACTCTAATCAAAGGACAATAAAACTGTGCATACCTTTTGATCCAGCAATACCAGTACTGAGTCTGTATCCCAAAGAGATCATAAGAAGAAAAAAGTGCAACATATTTATAGTAACTCTTTTTGTG
Source organism: Macrotis lagotis (assembly GCF_037893015.1). Classification (NCBI taxonomy): domain Eukaryota; kingdom Metazoa; phylum Chordata; class Mammalia; order Peramelemorphia; family Peramelidae; genus Macrotis; species Macrotis lagotis. The sequence continues at coordinate 180,065,543 of NC_133666.1, forward strand.
TTGGCAAAGAACTGGAAATTGTGGGATGCCCATCAGTTAGGGAATGGCTGAACAAGTTGTGGTATGTGAATATAATGGAATACTACTGTTTTATAATAAATGATAAGCAGGTAGATTTCAGAAAAGCCCAGAAAGACTTACATAAAATGATGTTGAGTGAAGTGAGTAGAACTAGGAGAGCATTGTATAGCTTAACAGTAATATTGTGTGATGAACAACTTTGATAAACTTAAGTCTTTTCAGCAACACAGCAAAGAGAATTCCAAAAGATTTTTGATGGAAAATGCCATCCACATCCAGAGAAAGAACTGTGGATTCTGAATGCAGATCAAAGCATACAGTATTCACTCTATTAAATTTGTTATTTTTTTTCTTTCTTGTAACTTTTCCCTTTTATTCCAATTCTTCTTTCACAACATGACCAATATGGAAATATGTTCAACATATTCTAAATAATTTATATTAGATTTCTTGCTTTTTGGGGGAAGGGGAAGAAAAATTTGAAACTCAAAATCTTAGAAAAATGAATTTTGAAAATTATCTTTACATAAAACTGAAAAAAATAAACCACTATTCAGTGGGGAAAAGAAGAAACTTTTGGGGCAAATTCTCCACAAAGGGGTGAATGGATTAACTCACAGCTACACCAGGAGAGCACAAATGTGACTGTTTTCATGCAATCCCCCTTCAGAACTTGTCATTGCTTCTTGACTAATGTGAAGAAATGTGTGGTAGAACTTCAGAGTTGTTTTAATATATATTTCTCTAATTATTAGTGAATTGGCATTAATTAATGCTTAATATTTTTACATATGGTTGTTGATAGCTTGGTTAGTTTCCTTTCATCATCTATCTGTTGAAGAATGGTTTTTGGTTTTTTCATGTTCTTTTATAGGTAAGATTACTAATACCTAGCATGATAATTTAAATGGTAGAACAAGGAGTATACATTTCCTAGCTTTTAGGTCCTTCACTACACAATAGTACTGTGTTAAGACACTCAGAAAACTGAATTCAAACCATCTACATGACTATTAAAATTTTATGAGATTTTATAAAATTGAAAAGAAAAATTTTTTCCCTATAAATTTACAAAGTATGACACAGGTCAAATATAGTTATTAAAATTTTAATACAAAGACTACACTTTTCTAACTAAAGTTATATTTTAGTGAGTCACCTCCAACCAAAATCTGGTTTAATCTTCAAAATAGCATCATAAAACATAAAATGTTAGATTTGTTAATAATCATATATTTTTATTAAATCCAAATTATAAGGCTACTAATCATTCTTCCACCTTAATAGTTTAACCTATATTATTGTCTATATGTAAATTGCTATTTTCAGTTTAGCCTCTTCTATATTACTTTGCAAATCATCATTTGTTCCATAAAAATTATATACATGGAGAATAGTGAAATTCAACATTTCCCTTATTTAGAGAACATGCAGCTATACTTTTAATGGCTGTCTCAAAGACCATGACATCATGGAGGTGATACCGTGACAAGCAAGTGAATTTAACTTGAGCTAAGTGGTGCTATGCTAAGTCACCAGCCTCATTTTCTACTCCAGAGTCATCTGGTCCAGCAGTCAAATATGAATTAGGATAACTGAATGCAATATAATCAGGGTTAAGTGACTTTCCCAAGGTCACACAGTGAATAAGTGTCAAGGATTTGAGACTGGATTTGAATTCAGGTCCTCCACTCCAGGGCTAGCTGCCCTAATTTTTGCTAGGGAGCTTATAAACATTGGATAAACTTATAAAAAACCTAGTCATCATCCTTTTTGGTTTTCTATTTTGATTATTCAACAAAACTATGCTCACTCAGGAAGTCTCAGTTTTGCGGAATATATATATATATATATATATATATATATATATATATATATATATATATATATATATATAAGGAAAGAGAATAAAGATTAATGAGTCAAAATACAAGTACTGAAAAGGTCAACACTATTTTTTTTTACTTATATTGCCCAAAATAAACTAGGTTACAAATAACTGCTAACCCAGAAATAAGAAGTAGGCAGCAAAATCATGTTCTCATTTTCACTGTTGGGGTAAATGTCAATGGTGTTTATGTTTTCTTTTTTCTTAAAAAAAGAAAACTTCTAAAAAATCAATTTTGTTCTTGTGGTAAGCATTAGAAAATGAGAAAAAAAGAGAAAAAAGAAAGACATTGATATTATGATTCTAAAATGATGATTATATTTTTGAATGTTGTAATCAGGAGAATTTGGAAGGAATAAGGGCTAAACTTCTAGAGGGCATATAAGCAGAACAGGCTGCAATCACAAAACCTCCATCAGCTACATTACAGTAGAAAAAAAAAAAAACAGGACCTCTTGCCATTTCCCAGGGTATATTCATTAGCAGAAAGAAAACAAACAGCTGCTTCTCTTTATCTTTTCCTTTCAAATGTTCTAACCTTGGCTTCAGACGATAGTTTCTGGATTTGGAAACTGATTAATAAATAATCTGTGGTCTTTATTCCTCCTTTGATCATAGCTCTTCTTTTTTGGAGGATAAGCAAAATACCATGTTTCATTATGTTTGATTGCCAAATGAGAGAGATAAGTGTGAAATTATTTTTAATGGAATACACTTGCTCATTTTACAGGAAGCACTTATCCATGATTACATGTGCACTCTGACAGAAGTATAGTTTCTACCTTGATTGTCATTCACTATATAATTAAATTGAAGACAAGGAATTTCTTTCAAAAAGATTAGTGTTTTTTGTGTGAGTAACATAACACTTTTGATCTGTGCTTTTTTGGGGGGGAAAGAGTTCTTTCTCCTACTTACCTAAAATCTTGCCAAGAACAAGGGATTTGATTGCGTTGAATTCTAGACCAGAGGACAGGGTGACTTGCTCTCTTGGATTCTGGTTAATCTACAAAGTTGTTTTCCAAAAGAAAACAATAACAGTACAGATGACAATTTGTTGCTAGAAGGAAGAGAAGCCAAAGAAGACTGGTATACAGAAATAAACAGTTGGTAATGTTACTAAAATAACTAAAGAATGAATCATTAAGATAAAGAAAAGTGTTTCATAATCAAGTACATAACAAACATGAGCAATTTTAATCTTTACTGAAACATTGTTTTAAGTACTTATCATTTTGAGGGAGGGGAATTATTCTTCTACTTTAGAAAAAATGTATCAGGTTTTTTTTTTTAATTTCCTTGTGTGCATTGTATTATCTTGTAAGTACTAGAATAAAAATGTGTTTTTTAAAAAGATAAAAGCTCCTACTTCTCTTAAAAGGAAACTTTAAAATCATACAATTAAATTTTATTCTAAACCAATAAATAAATGTTTCTGCCAGTGCTCATAATAATTCATTGCCCAGTCCTGGCTCATATATTTATAATTTTATTTATAATAGAATCATGAGTATTTCTCTTCCCACTGGATGTTTTTCATTTCAAGATAACTACACATATGTTATAAGCTAGTCTTCTCATAGACATCATAAAGTCAATAAGGAAGAAATTAGTTTTCTTAAAAAGTCATACATTTTTATAATGTAAAAATGAATTTTTGTAACAAAATTCCCATAGTATTTTTGCTCCAAGTAATCCAATGAGGCTATTTTCTCTTGTATAGCAATTATTAATCAATTCCATGTGCAAGAGGCCAGAAATATTTGTTCACCAGAAAAAAAGGAAACAAGTACAGGAAAAAATGACATTTTTAACATTAAACAATAGTGCCAATAGATTTGCATTTCCCCAGAAGAGTAGACTGAAAATGATTCTGTCCATAAGCTAAGAAAAGGCCTTGAGTAGAAGCAGTTTGAAGAGGAATAATTATTGAATTTTCTCTTAGGTAGTATGTCCTGGGTATCAATCTTCCTTAAATTTACCTCTACAAAGAGTACACCTTCCTCTCTGTTAATCTTCACGTGGTGAAGCTGCCCATCAGCCATGTTTTTGAAATTGCTGTTAAAAACATCTGGCTCTTGATGACTATCTAATTTGTACCTGATCTGCAAACTTCCTAGAGGAAAAACAAAAATTATATTTTAGGGCCAATATTATTTACACAACAGTCTATGTAGAATCTATAATTTTTTTTATTCCAGAAAAGACAATGCTGTTTCCAATCTCTTCAATATAATTTATTTGTATGTTTCATTTCTCAACCATATATCTCTTCTCTTCTCCAACATAAGCATGATATTCCCAGATGATCACTTCCTATAATAGTTATTAATTTATGAAATACACTAACATTATCATTTCCTGAGTGGATGTGAAATCTTAGATTTTTTCAATAGCATTGGTAGGGGAAACATTATGTAGTACTAATTTTTGAGGAAACTAGGGTAGAACCCTGCTCTATTACTTATAACCTATGGAAATTTGAGTAAGACACTTAATTTTCTGGCTCCCAATGTTGTTATATATAAAGTGAAAGGGTTGAACTAGATTACCTCTAAAGTTCCTTCCGACTGCGATCTTATAAATTAAAGGGTGGCCAATAGATAGTCTGTTACAATTTCTTTATGAACTATGCTATGAAAGGAAAATGGTGATTGTGTGTGTGTGTGTGTGGGTGGGTGTATTTGTGTGTCTGTGTGTAAAATTATTACAACAAATTCTAGCATCTAACAGATGAAATGTACAGTCTGGTTAATCAAAGTAGAATTCTTAGCAGCATAATAATAACCACATGAGGTTCACAAGGAAATTTCCTAAAAATTAGGGAAATGTATGAAAATTATTCCAGATGGCCACACTCACAGACTTCAGGATGAAACTATATGGAAATGAACAGTTTCAGACACGCTGTACCCTCAAAGCTAATACTACTGATTCACCTGCAGAGAGCCAATTAATTTGCTTCACAGGATATCTTCCCAACTTAGTTTTCTCTCTCCTTAGTTAACCTCAGAACTCAAAAGAAAACACAAAAATACTAATTTTATCTTGTTTTCAGAACTCCTATTAATACAAATTCAGCTTCCTAACCAGTTCATAAATTTGTTCATAGAATTTTTTTTGAGAGGGGAGGGATTACGTGAACCTTTACCTTTGAGTGGATTTAAATCTCATAGAAGAAACTTCTTACAATAATGCAAATGAATACTCATTTAAAATGTATATCATTAGAGAGTTGCCTGAGTCACTAAGGAATTATGGGCTTTGCTTGGATCCAACTCTTCTTGATTCCATGTCTTGTCATCTATCCACTATATCATGTTGCTTTTCTTGTTAATAGAATTTTTCATCTTTAAACAAGAAAAAGGTGGTGGGGGTGGGGTGAGAATTTTAACAAATGAAAACTCTAAAAGTAAATTTTCTCAAATATATGAGACTAAAAAGCAGAAGTCAAAGGGAAAAGTCAGGTGTCCATGTCTATCAAGAACTGATCTCCTGGGGTGGCTAGGTGGCACAGTGGATAAAGCACCTGGCCCTGGAGTCAGGAGTACCTGGGTTCAAATCTGATCTCAGACAATTAACAATGACCTAGCTGTATGGCCTTGGGCAAGCCACTTAACTCCATTTGCCTTGCAAAAACCTAAAAATAAAAAAGAACTGATCTCCCTTTTTCCTTAACTTCTTAAATGAGACATTTTACTAGACCTCACTAATGGTGTATAATAACAATCTATTATAAAAGTTCATGGCTAACAGATTCTTATCATATTCAGTGAAGGAATAATTTTAAAAAATCCCTTGTTTAGAAAGTTAGAAGACAGGTCCATCCATCACCAGAAGTAGGCAGACAGTTAATATGAAACCTGTTAGCCAGAAATTTCTGTGGAATTATTTAAGTTGTCAATTATAGCCTTAATTTTCCTGATAACAATCCAATATTACTGAGTAATGTCACTATTTTTCCAAACATAGGAAATAGACTGGATGTCTTTTCTTAGTAATGGTTAATGACATTACTGATATTCCAACTAATGGTAGCCAAGTATCAAGGCTTAAAATAAATTTTACATGTCTTACATTTGGTAAATGTGGAAAATTATATGTACTTAATATTTTATATTAATGTCTACATTGCTACATTGTCTACTGTCTACATCACTCTTTATGAAATATTTGCCAAATATATCTGACATATTTTTAAAAGAACTTTAAAATTGAATTCAGCTTATATTTTTATCAAAAATGCATACAATAATAAAACATAGTTAACAGAAAAATGTTAAACTATCAGAGTTTAATAGATGAAAAAAACCCTGATTAAATCATTGAAATGATACTTCTTTATGGAAATAAATATATCGGCTATTATTGAAAAATGAAGTCAATGGTTATAAAATATTATTTGAAGAGCATATTTTTAGAGTCAAAGATAATGTAAAAACTGACAAGATCAATATTTCTAATTTTCTCATTTAATTTATTTTTGGCCACCATTAAAAAGGAACTTACCATTTTTGGCAAGAATAACTGAAAGGTATTCCTTATAGAAGGAGCCTACATAAAGTAGCAAGCTTGGAGTCCGCGTTGTTCGAAAGCTAAATGTGATAGTTTCTTTGATTAGTGTCATATCACCATGAAATGAAGCAGCATGAGAACTAGAATTTTTACTTAAGGTGTAATATTCTTGAAAATTGTAAGTCACTGAGGAGCCAGATCCAAAATATGCAGAAATCTCTGAAATGACAATCAAATTATTATGTTACATAATTTGGCTATGTATAACATTTTCCATTTTCCTGTACTTAAAGCATGTCTCCAGCATCCACAAAACACTGTGACATAAAACAGTAGCATTTTTTTATTAATTCAGTCCCTTCACTAGTTTTTAAAATATCTTAAAATATCAGTTGAAAACACAAGTATTGAACTCCCCCATATAGCATAAATCTGTGAACTCCTATCATGAGAATAGAGCAGAAAACAGTTTTTATTTCAAGTCATTTCCCTCCCATTTCTTTCTCTCTTGATTCTTTATTGATATCCTTAACTCCTCTGTGTAACTATTACTTCAAATGTGGCATGTACTATATTCCTAGAAATTAAGGAAAAGTAAGAAGGTTATTTCTCTACTCTGAAGATGAACTCCTAAAAACGGTCTTTTTTTAATCAAAGCAACTTATGATTTTCATTTCTATTCTTTCCTTTGTGTTGAAAGCGACCTAAAATTAAGTTAGTTATGGCATCAATCCAAGAAGAGGTGAAATCTATCCAGAAGCATAAATTCTGCAATAGAATTTGTTTCTCTGGAATTAAGATGAAAAACTTATGCATGATGTCTTCACTTTTTTTAAAATTTCTTTTAAATAACAAACTCTCAAACCTAAGAAATACACTATTAAATTAAGCACAAAGAGAAATGTCAGATGATTTTTAGTAGAATGGGAGTTTGGAAAGGGGATTATCTGCTGTTTAATAGTATTCTGGCAATACTTTTTTTCTAATATGATAAATAATCAAGTAAAATTATAAATTAGGAAAGAATCTCATTAGACAATCTAGCAATAATTATATTCCCCTAACACTTCAGGATCATTTTCTTATCACCTACAATATACTACTTAATGTCTCATACAACATTTGGTTGCAAAATAACATTTAAATTGCAATTGGAAAAGGGGAATTGGGAATCATTTAGAAAATTAGATGAACACACATAAACTAGTGGGCACAATTGAATTCTGCTCTGACTTATGAACACTGTAACTAGTATTGAGAATATCTTCCTTATTTGTTGGCATGTATTTTTTGGAGGTGGTGGAGGGAATGCATGATTAACAGGACAGTTTGGACAGCATTTTACTACTTAAGTTACACATACCTACTTCTCTGGAAATTCTGGGTTGTTTCAGTTTTGTACCTAATGTGAAAACCTTCAGAAAAAGCATATTCCTGTTTCTTTATTAAGGCACAGAGCTGGACTCAGGAAGTCCATGCCAGTGGAACACAAGTCCAACTGTTTCCTAACAAGATGGAATGGTTTTCTTTATGTGTCAAGTAAGAGACTATCAGAAAAGACATGCATTACCAGTCCCCCGAGCCAGTTAAATTTAGCAATGATCATCTCCAGAATGTTGACCACTAGGTGGTAGTTTCTGTTATTTATATTGTTTCATTTCTTTTTCTTTAATTTAAGAGGGTGGAGGCTCACTGCAACCCTGAGAAGCACAAGAGGGATTATAATGTGTTCATGGAAACTAAATCAAGAATTCTTAATCTGGAATTTTTTTTTTTTTTGGTAACTATTTCAATGTAGTTTTCTTTGTAATCCTATGTATTTCATTTTATGCATTAAAAAACATTATTCTAAGTAGGGTCTATAGGTTTCACAGATGCCCACAATAAAGGTTAAGAACATCTGACTTCTATGGATTTAAAAAAAAATCACAGATGTCCAGAATGTTCTTTTGTTTAAAGAAAACAAAAGAAAATGTGATAAATATATAGAGACACTAATATAAAATTAGTGAACTTTGTCTCAGTCTTTCAATTTTCTTTTTTGAAAAATGTTTTTTAACAAATATTGTATTTGTTTTCCCAACTACATAAAATGGTGGGTTTTATCAATCATTTTATTCTGCAAGGTTTTAAGTTTTACAATTTTTCTCCTTCTTTTCTTACCCTCTTCCCTCCCCTGACAGAAAGCAATCTGATATAGGCTTTACATTTGTAACCTACTAAACATAGATCGATACTGAATATGAGAGAAGAACCAGATCCAAAAGGAATTAAGAAAACATTAGAGAGAACAAAATGACATAGTACATAAAACAACTTTTAAAAATCGAAGATAATAAGTTTTGGTCTTCATTTAAAGTCCACAGTTCCTTCTATTAAAATTAGTCTTTCAAATTTCAATAAAGGGTGATAAAAATTTAATATTTAGATATGACCTAGGGATAAGGACTAGACCTAAGGTTTCATTGGCAGAGCAAAATCCTGGATGAGGAAACTCCCTCTACCAAAATATACATAAATTCTTTTTCTTAGAGAACTATGTAGAGTGCTGAGAGGTTGGGTAACGTGGCCCTATATCTCTGTGTATGGACAGGAAAATTTGAAACTGCATTTTTTGACATCAAGGTCAATTCTTTATTCACTAACCTTATCTTTCTTGTGTGAGTAATAAAGATCTATACTGATGAGAGACAGAGATGCCTGATAAATTTGATATCATAGCCATTCCATTTTTCTTCTCCTCAAATAACTGACTTTGAATTGAGCCAACAGACAGATTTAAAAAAAAAGATTAAAGTAATAGCGGTTGCTCAACATATTCTGAAATGAATGGTCTAAGTGTCTCAGTCTCATCCCATATGAATATTTAATGGGAAAAGTATTTAGGCTTTTGGTTGAAATATTTGGTTGGCAAGGAAAAAAACAATGCTTTCTAAATCTTCTCCCATGACTGAAAGTCATTACCACAAATAACAATGATGCTTTTAATGATTTTAAAAGTAGAGAATTGTCAGATGGGGCAAATTGTTAATAACCACATTACTTGAAAGCATCAGCTTTAGCTAGAAAAGGAGATTGTACATATAATCCCTAGAGAAACCCATAGGGAATGAATATCATGATTTAACAGCATTAGCTACTGTCTTTTCAAGAATACAGTTACATTTTTTCCTCATTAAATAGAAATGCTTTCAAAATAGGTATTTTGGAAAAAGAATTTAGAAAGCAAGTAGAAGATTCATTCAAATAAGGGCACAAAATGAGTTGTTCATCCTAACACAAGACACATCTTGTTTGTACTGATATAATTTCCCTGCATTTTTCCCCTTATTTGTTCATTTTTTTTTTCATCCTTACCATTCAAGCAGAATGGCCCACTGTATGCAGAGAAGCTACAGTCACAAGAGAATCCACTGTGCTTTTCTTTGCATTTTCCTCCATTGTGGCATAAATTCCCATAGCTGCTGCAGTGTCCTGGACACCCTGGGTCCACTTCTGGGGTGATCTTGGCCCTTGCTTCCAAATCCAGGGCTATCCCATTCAACTGTAAAGATCGAATACATCCCAGAAATCCTTTCTGCCGGGAGGGTGTCCCACCTGTAATTCAAATACTGTAATTGAGCCAAACTCCTAAGAATTTCACTCTCAAACAATAAGGATGCATTTTCAAAATTAAGAGTCTTTAAAAGTATCTTCAATATTAAATATCAGTACACATAGAGAGAGTCAACTAACTGTCCATGCTGAAAGATTATGTGGCAACTAATAAAATAGATTGGGCAAGGTTTTTCTGAAAATGCTCCTAAACTAGAAGTTCTTTTATTTTCATTTTGACTAAGTAAAAACAAAGCCTAATATATATATGGAAACTCACTATAAGTTACTATCAAGACAGTTTTAATGATGAAAAAATACTTAAAGTTCTAATGATACTGGAGACTAATTTGAAAGACAAAGAGTTGATGCTGGGTTGATTTCTATATTATTGCTATTTTCAGGAATTACACTTTTATATTTAGAATTTGATGTTAAAGAATGAGACAGTTGAACTTCTACCTTTTTGCCTAGGGAAAGGGAGCTAGACAGGTTTCAGTGTATCTGATGGAAAAAGGAAAAAAAAAAGTCCCAGGCTACCTTGAATATTCACTATGTTTGGAATTATGCTTCAATGGCAGGATTGCTTGTGCTCAAACAAAAATTCAGCTCACATTCTCTATTTTTAAAAAAATTATTTATTTAAGGCAATGGGGTTAAAGCAACTTAGCCTAAGGTCATACAGCTAGACTATTATTAAGTGTCCGATGTTGGATTTGAACTCAGGTCCTCCTGACTCCTCAGTTGGTGTTCTATCCACTGTACTACCTAGCTGCCCCACCAGCTCACTTTCTTTTTTTTTTTTTGCAAGGCAAATGGGGTTAAGTGACTTGCCCAAAGTCACACAGCTAGGTGATTATTAAGTCTCTGAGGTCGGATTTGGATTCAGGTCTTCCTGAATCCAGGGCCAGTGATCCACTGCACCACCTAGCTACCCCTCACTTTCTCAAAAGAAAGCAACTGTCCACATGAGGTAGCTAGGTGGCGCAGTGGATAGAGTGAAAAACCTAGAATCTGGAAAAGTTGAGTCCACATTTAACTTCAGAAACTTAGGTCTCTGACCCTGGGCAAGTCACAACCCCTATCAGACTTAGTTTCTATCTTATAAAAAGGGGATGACAATATTATCACATTGATGATATGAGAGTCAAGAATAAAATATTTGTAAAGCCCCCTGTGAATCTTAACTAGAAGTGTCAATCTTATAATTTGCAGTTTACATGTGGTTTGCAAAAAACTCTTGAGTGTTGCTGCAGCACACTGTAATATAATTAGGAAGTTTTAACAAAATAAATATATAACACAAAATAGATAATGTCGAAGTGTGATTTTCTAAGTCAATATGTAGACAATTGGTTTCCATTTTTATTTGAGTTTGATACCACCATTTTAAGGGCTAAAAAAATAAGTACCATTATTATTCTGCTGCATATCCTTTGCTTTGATGTACAACTAAATATCACTCTTAGACAATGAAAACTTAAAATTCTGACAAACATATCACTGATAATTTTATATCACTATTAAGAATGCATTGAGGAGCAACTAGATGGCACAGTAAATTGAACATTACTTGAAAAATTCACTGTCAATGTTTCTTTGTGTGTGTGTGTGTGTGTGTGTGTGTGTGTGTGTGTGTGTGTGTGCCCAAGAGCTAGATTTTACTTTTAGGCCTATCTAGTTTCAGGACTAGCAAATTATGGCCCGTGGCTCAAATCTGACCCATCACCCTTTTTGTTTAACTATCAAGCTAAGAATAGTTTTTACATTTTCACCATTTAATTTATATTTACAATTTAAATTATGTAAATTGTTCTTAAATTGTTAAATATAAATTAAATTAATAATTTTATTTAAAAATCTAAATGCTATGGACCATATAGTAAAAAGAAATTGGTTGGATTAGGTCCACAAGTCTTGGTTTACCCATTCCTATCCTATTTCATAAACTGGGGTAAATATATGGTATTTATTTTCCTTACCCCATTTTATTTACTTTAAATTCTTTTAAAAATAGATTCAGGGTGCAGCTAGGTGGTGCAGTGGATATGAGCACTGGCTTTGGAGTCAGGAGTACCTGGGTTCAAATCTGACCTCAGACACTTAATAATTACCTAGCCATGTGGCCTTGGGCAAGCCACTTAACCCCGTTGCCTTGAAAAATCTAAAAAAAAATAGATTCAGGAAGATATATATATATATATATATATATATATATATCTCAAATATATTTGCACCAGCCTTTGTTAAATTTGTTAAGGGTGTTGCTTCTTGTCAGGTCAAGAACCCACTATCTTATATTTTAACTTGTAGTACAGATATTTTAGTACCACTTTTTGTAGACAGCTATTTAGTCAACTGTTAACTTCCCAATTAAGTTTTCTATTCTGCATCTCTTGCCTTCAATGGACAATAATCAGGAAAACACATCTGGTACTCTATGGTCTTTGGTTTCTTATCCAGTACTTCATTATCCTTGGGAATACATTTTAGATTCCTTTTGGTAGTTTAATTTTTGAGCACATGAGTCAAAGTGTGTAGTTATCATCCATTTGGTTAAAGCTTTGGGAATTCTCACTCTTGTCTTGAATACATGCCCAGGAAGATACCAAATACCTGCCTTAGTATCCCTTTATTGAATGCCTTCTCATTTGAAAGCTTATAGGACTAAATGATAAAATTCTTTGGAGGAAAAGTAATTTCTTCATCCTCATAACATCTAACCCCTCCTCTTCATGAAGAGCATCAAATCTATTTTAAGATCTAATTATACAGTTTTTTTCCCTTCTAGTTCTCTTTTCTATATTATTCTAATATTCTTCAATATCCCACTGTGAGAGAAGTCTCCTCTACTTTTTTCCTACTGATATTTCACTTCTGTTTCTTTTAGAAACATGTCCTTCTCTCTAACAACTTAGGGTATGGAGAAGTTTATGTTCAGTCCCTTTGGAGGGATAGCAGTCTCCAAATAGAATACAAATAATAGTCATTTGGCTATGGCAGAAATGCAAACATTTCATGTTTAATTTAAGTCACTGAGCAATTTCCTCTACACTCCATCCTGGTTCATTTTTTCAGCCTTGTTTTCTTTACTTTTCTTTTTAATTACATAAAACTATATGGGTGTTTTATATTAATCTTAAGCATCTCCCTATTTTCTTTAATGGCCAAACTTCATCTTTTTAAAATGGCACCTAATTGAAGCAGTGGATAAATTGCCAAGATGAAGTAAGAAATATTCTTCTTTGTGAGTCAAAACTTGCCTCACAATTTCACTAACTGTGTGATCCTGGAAAACTCGCTTCACTCTGTTTATCTCAGTCTCCTCATCTGTAAAATATACAAGAAAAGGAAATGACAACCCACTACAGTATTTTTGCTAAGAAAACCCCAAATGGTATCACAAAGAGTCAGACAGGATTCAAAAATGACTGAACAATGAATTACCTTATAAAAATTTAACAACCCCATTCAACTCTCTTTCCAATAGGGTGTTAAAAATAAATAAGATATTTTGGAAGATGGATCAACAGTGATAACTTTATTTGATAACTCTTTGACAAGTGGAACTTCAAGGTTTCTGAATGAGGAGTTGTATAAGAGAAAAGAAAATCATGTGGGTAACTTGGAGGGACTTGAACTAGTGAAGTACATAGAAAGGAAAATTTGACAAATCTTGGAAGAAATTGAGGAGAATTTGGAGAAATAATCATCTCCAGGATCAGATATAGGTTCAGATTCTAATGTCAAGTTGGAGGAATATCAGTGTCAAGGTCAATTAAAGAGGCTATAAATAAACAAGTATTATGGACATTAAGGATGCTAAAATGGAAAGGAAATGTTTCTTGGGTTCAAGAATCTTACTTTTTTATTTTTGGAAATTCATCAATATCATTAAAAAAATAAACCAGCAAAAGGCAAATTACCAATAATCATTTTCATGAACAATGAAGAGTACGCCTGTACAATATCCACATTTAAGGAGCTTACATTCTTTTAAGGAATCAAGTATAATTGATCAAAATAACAATTATAGAACTTGAACAGACTTTTATTTGTTTTGTAAAAATATTTCAGTATTTTTAGTCTCTTCTGAAGGAAACAAGAATCTTGTAATTTCATTTTTTTAAATGCTCTCACTGAAATTTTGGTTGCAAAATAGTCTTTAATCAAATTCAACCCTTTCAATTTACAAAGGAGAAAATAGGCAAAGATATGATATGTGACTTGCAAGCATCACATGACTTGTATCTGAATTGATATTTGAATCTAAGATGCCCTACCTTCAGGTTTAGCCCCTTTTTATTTCATCATTCTGAAATCAATCTGAAATAAATACAAGTAAATTGGGAAGCACTGGGGAACATGAGCAGTTGAAGGGACCAAGAAACACTTTGTGCAGGAAGTCAATGAAGCAGTTTTGAACAAAAAAAGATTCTAAGGCAGAAGAACGAAAAAGAATCAAGTAAAAGAATCTAGTATAGAATGTGAAGAAAAGCAAGATGCCTAGTTTGCTTGGAGCTTAGACTGAAGGAAACAGAGTAATGTGTATCAAGATTTGAAGGGTGATTTGAGGGCAGATTATGATGAAAACAAAGTCAAACAGAGGAGTATCTATTTGATCATAAAGGCAATACAAAGGTATTGAAATTTATTGAACAGGTGAATAATCTGGACAGAACTGCAGGTACTTCATTTAGTAGCTATGTGTTAGAGGGATTAGAGATAGAAATTTGAATCAGGGAAATTTATTAAGAGGATATTACAATAATCCAGGGTAGAGGAGATGAGGATCTTAGCTTCCTTGTGGAAGGAAAAGGATATGGGTTCAAGAGACATGTAAGGAAAAATAAGAAGATTAAAAACTAATTAGATATAAAAGCAATTGTGGATCTAGGAACGGCAGACCCTAGAGTTATTTGGTAGTTTATAGGTCAACCCCGGTTTTATAGTTTAGTCTCCAGAGTTTAAATCTGAGAGGTCTATGAAATCCATAGCCTAAGACAGCATGGTACTGTCTACGTAGATCCCAAGCTCAGCAAACCAGAAGTTTAGTCTATTGAAAAGATAATCTTAAAGGAGAGAGCTAACTAGGAAGATGCTACTATTTGTTTTTAAAGACATTGGTACCTATAGCTAGGATTATCTTGTAGAGGAAATCAGAATCTAAGATAAGAGACATTTTTTTTTCTTTTTACTGCTACAAGGCAATGATTCTTGCCTTTCCTAAAAGTACCAAAGATGGAAAAAGCCTAAGGATTTTAAGCCGAAAGAAACTGGTGATATCCAGTGTTTTCTTAAGGAACAGATTGCTAAGGATGTCAGCTGCGTCAAAAACTCAAAGGAGTTGAATGACATCCAGTTGAAAATTGTCTTCATTTGGCAGAATGGCATCTCATAGAAACTACACAACCATCAGATTATGCTTAGCAGAGCAGAATCAAGCAGAGATTGTAAGACTAGAAAGAAGCAAATTAATGAAGAGCAAATGAAATCATTAGAAGCTATAAATAGTTAGGCAGAACCAGGAGCATGAATTCACTCCCCCATGCATGAGCCACCTCACATGTGTTCTATCCATGTGCTTCTTCATCTACTTGGTTACACATCTTGACATATGTGTTCTTTTCATGTGTGTCCCTCCATGGTTATTCTTTACATATATATGGCCATTTTTCTCACTGATGAACATATTTGTAAGACTGTATGTCCTAGTTTATGGTGAAAATGTTTAGTTACTTATACCAGGTTGAGGATAGAATTTTTTAATCTCCAATATCAACAATTAAAAATCTTTGTTTTGAAGTTTATTTCCTCTAGCTGACTATCAGAAATAAATGTATTGATTTGGTATCATGAACTATGATATATAAAACAAGCACCTAGATTTTGACATTAGCAGTCTCTGTGTCACCTGCTCTTTTTCTTATGATATGCAAATTTAGTCTATTCATATTAATGTTATTTAAATGGAAAAATAGGCATATGACTTCATAATTACAATTTTGTTACATCTTTTTGTGGTTAAACTATCTGTTTCAAGGAAAAAATACAAAGAAATCTTGTAGTCAGTTGATTTTGTATACTCTGACATAAGTTCTAGATGGACGATGAAATAAGATAGAGTAAGATTCCACTTTATTTGAGAAGATCTTAATTTGATAAGTGACTGAAAAATTCCATTGTGAATTTACTCTATAATTGGAAGAGAAAGAGACTAGAACACTTTTCTCCCTACATAAGGACATAGAAATCTAGACTTGTGGAAATTAATAGAGGTTATAAAGTAGTATATTTTCTTTATTTAAAGACATGACTTTAAAGAGTTAATCAGTCTTTAATTAAATAGAATCAGCAATTTAATTAATCATAAAAATTTTCATTAGATATAACTTCTGTGAACAAATGTGAACATTTAAGTCTTAAGGGTTTTCCAGTGTATGTAAACTAATTAATAACTTTTCATTTAAATGTATTATTATGCTATAAACAGATTCAGTAAATAGGAAAAGATATAAGAATTTAATTAAATATTGTCATCTTTTTTCATTATAAGAGTAGGACAATATTAAAAGTGGTTTCATTTTGACTTATTGATTCATATCTAAAAGTCTTCATTTTACACTATAAAATCCTCAAAGAAATGATTAAATTTCATAGAGTTGACCATTAATTAACTATTTCATTTACTATGCAGGCATTTGCTGAGTTCTAAGTATTGATAAATGTTGCAAGAGATAAAAGATGAAGGTCAGTCCCTAAACTTAAGAAGTTTATAGTTAGTTGGGGAATTAAAACTTACTGTAAAGATCCATATAAGTCATTGATGTAATCCTAATGAGACAATAACACTTCTATATTTAGTATATGAGCTCTAATAAATACACTTTATTTATAAGCAGTCTGGCATGGGGGATATAACTGACAATGCAAGTCCGGGACACTTGGGTTCATGTTACAGCTCTGACTCATCCGGCTGGCCAAGGAAGTCATTTGATTGATCAGAGCCCCAGATAATTCTCTTACATTCTCAATAGCAAAACAGTCATCAATCTGCAATTGACATAAGGAGCTTTCTTAAGAATGAATTCCCTATACCAAAGATGCCAAACAACAGATAACAATCCCTAATACTACCCTGAACCAGATTAAAATGCAACTGAGAAATATTAACAAAATAGGAATAAAATTTTTAAAAATTGATAACATTACATTTGTAAACTAAATCATCAAATAGCCTGGAGGAACTTTTACATTTGCATACATGCCCTCATTTCTATTGAGTTTGACACCCCCTGGCCTATATCAGTGAAATTCCACATCCAAACTGATATAAGCAAAAAGTGCATTTGAGATGAATGATTTTTGCACAGTGATATCCCTTACCCTTCATTTAAAGAGATTATTTTCCAAAAAAGTGAAAAATCAAATGATTCAGATCCCTGTGGCAGCTATCATCATTCTCATGTCATTCGTTTTTCTTTAAAGGTTCAGTACCTTGTTCATAGTGCTATTCTCTATTTGGAGATTATCTTTTAAATATCTTAATTTCCCTTTAAACACCTTGATTTCCCCTTAAAATCTTGATTTTTCTGTGCATCAATCTCAGTTCCTATGACTTTTACCTCACTGCATATCAATGTCTGGTTAATAAGATTTTTGTTCTCATCATCAGCCAACTATCATCAACCAATCTGGAAATTATTTTATATGACTATAACTTCTTATCCCTTCATATTTTTTTCCGTATTTTATCCCTCATGAACCTACATCACAACCCCTAGTTAGTCAATACTTCGCTTCTTTCCCAGTTCATCATGCAATTCTGGCTTCAATTTCCTCTGAACTCTGGAAATAACTATATTCTTTCCTTCTGGGAGTTCCTTACTTCTATAAGAGTTAGTTTAATTTTTAACCTACTATCTGAGAACTTTCTTGATCCTTTCAATTGTTAATGATTTCTGAAAGAAATAAAAAGAAAAGAAGGAATAAAATAAGGAAAATGGAAGGAAGAAAGGAAGGAAGGAAGGAAGGAAGGAAAAGAAAAAAATAAAATTTTGTCTTTATAATTTATATGTGTTTTTTTGTATAAATGTTGTCCTACACTCCCTTCACTACAGAAAATAATCTCTCTGAGAGAGGGGACAATTTCATTTTTATTTCTGCAATCTCTATGATTAGTTAATTTTTTGGAACATGTAAATACTTAATCATTATTGAATTAAGTTTATAGCAGAGATAGGATATTGTACAGGGTTGCACAACTACTCTTATTTACTTTTCTCTATTGACTCATTGCCCAGATGGATTTCCCACTAGATTCATTCCCTATCCACTGTGGGAAATACTATCAAAGGATCTGTAATTTTCTTTATTCTTCTGTTAGCTCTCAGCTTCAGCTAGAGAGAGCACTTCTGGCAAAAATGTCCCATTGTTAGATTTACCTTTATCTCTCCTCTGGGGACATTTTCCCTTTAGTTGACTCTTCCAAACTTCATTTGCAGTAAGTACACCCAGACTAGCAAAGGCTTCTGACTAATAATGTTTATAAAGATAAATTTAATGTCTAACACAAAGAACTATATACAGATTTTTGTAAAGAAAAGCTAAAACTTCCATGACCAAAACAAGGAGAAAAAGGACGTTCAAGATTGCCACTTTGGAGTCTATAGTCCAGAGATTTCAATCACAAAACATCTCTCCCCAAATTCCTGAATCCTAGTCATTCTAATACACCTTGTTCTTAAAGTCTTTTTCCCTTTCTGTGGCAGTGATTGCTTCCACCTATATTTCTGTTTTTCCTACTCCATATGATTTTTATTTAAAATTTATCTTTCTTAAGAGCTATTCATTAGGTATAGGCTTCCTCTCCATGTCTGTCTCATAGATTCAATGAAATAAATTTTAAAGGTCACTCTGAAGCATGGGCTAGCATTCTTTGCAATATCAAGTTGCTTCCCTTTATTCAAAGCAATGATTCTCTTCTAAAAGGGGGGATAACTTAGTACAAGTTTTAGGGTTAATTTAGTGACTAGGTATCTATTTCTTTTCTGATACATAAGTCCTGAACTTTCAAGTTGAAATTATATTTACTCTAAATAGATAATAACAATTGCTAGTTATTAGCTTGACTATGTACTTTGAAATGATCAAATAGTTACAATCTAATACTTTAATATAATCAAGAAGCATTTACTTCAGGGGAAAGAGTATTTGTTTCCCAGTTCAAGGTCTTAGGTTCAAATCCTAACACATATTAATCATATGACCTTGGAGAAGTCACTTCACTCTTCTTAAAATGAAGTAGATTAGATTGTCACAAAGGTTTCTTTCATATTTATAATATTACTTATATATTTACAAACTTAAATTGTAAACTATTCTGCTAGAGATGAAAAATAGCTAAACCATGTTTTCAACTATAGTTTAATTATTATTAAGCCTTGGTTATTAACCTGATAGGACTGTTCCAGCAATACTTTTATATTATTGATATGATTAAGCAAATTTTGTCTCCTTTAATAGTCAAGTAATTCTTATATTTAAATGTTGCCTTAACTTTCTTCTTTCCAAGAGATACTCTCTCTCTTTTAGAAATTGTTTTCTGACATTATCATAGTATAACCAAAACCAATTTCAAAAAGCATTGTATTTCAAAATGTAGTTTGTTGAAGTGACAACTGCCCATGGCAGAAGCACATAAAAGTTTTACTTCACATAAGACTCAGCTAGATTCTTTGTTGATTGAGAGACAGGAAGAGTAGAAGTTTTTTTAATGAAAAAAATTACTAAAATTTTGTGAAGAACATAGAAAACAGAAAAAGGTATAGTACTACATGATGATGCACAATGTGACAAATACATTCATGTATTCTCACCTTCGCTCATTAATGTATTTAAGAAGGAATTGTTAAATGCCTACTATGTATCACTTACTATGGAAGGCACTAGGGACACAATAGTCCACACACATTTATAAAAAATGCCTACTATGTGTCAGGCCCTGTTTCATGTTCTTGGTCTAGAAAAAGAAGAATAAAAGACAACTATTGCCCTCTAAAATCTTGTATTCTTTTGAGGGAAAACATTTTTTCGGTAACTAAGACAATATAAAATATTGGATTATAGAATTATATGTTTATTGATTAAGAGCTGGAAGCAATCTCAAAGGCAATCTTGCAAAAGACTCTTGCTTTATATAAGGAAATACATAAAGCAAACACAAAATTATTTTTTAAAGTGGTGAGGACAACAATCAGGTAGGAGGTGATGCTTGAATTGAACCTTTAAAGACCCTCAGGATGCTGAAAGATAAAGAAGGAATGCATTCAAGGTAGATAGGCTAGTTTATATGAAAGCAAGGATGTAGGAGAAGGGATAGTCTACCAGCAGATCATCCTGTAAACCAATGATTAAATTAACAAAATGGGATTGTTAGAGGAGATGAAAGGAATTTTTAACAATTCCAGTTTGAGGCTAGCTAAGTGAAGCAATGGATAAAAGTATTGGGTCTGAAGTCAGGAAGAATCATTTTCCTCAGTTTAAATCTGTTCTCAGTTATTTACAAGTTATGAGACCCTAAGCAAGTCATTTAATCCTATTTGCCTCACTTTCCTCATCTGTAAAATGAACTGGAGAAAGAAGTGGCAAACCATTCCAGTTTCTTTGCCAAGAAAACACCATCTGGGGACACAAAAGACAGGCATGACTGAAAACAACTGAACAACAACACTGTCAACTGCTTTTACAAATATTATCTCATTTGATGTTCACATCAACCAAGGGCGATAGGTGCTACTGTTACCTCCACTTTACAGTTGAAGAAGATGAAGAAGAAAGAAATTAAGTTCAAGTTCACCCACTAGGTGGGCTATAATCTGAACCAGATTTGAACTGAGGTTTCCTGACTACAGATCTAGGGCTCTATCTACTATGCTACCTAGTATCCCTGTAATGTGAATTGGGTCAATTTTATTATAGTCAAAAAATGGTTTCTTCCCCAAAACTATTTTTAAAAAAAGGTTATTGCAAGTTCACAGGTTATTACCAAAAGTTCATGGGTTCCTAGGTAAAATTCACAGGTGACTGCCAAAAATTCAAGGTTAAGTTATTTGGAGAAACAGTTAAGATAGTGAATTACCTAAAGGACAATCTGATTAGCAGAAGTTGAGTTTTTTTTCCTTCTCCAGCTCATTTATTTTTTTCTTTTCTTTTTTTAAATTTTCATCCATTTGTACATATATATATATATATATATATATATATATATATATATTTCCAACTTACAAAATTTCCCTCCACCCTTCCTTCCCACCTACCCCCCCCTCCCCTGAGTAGGGAACAGTCAGGTTAGCATTTTACATACATATTTTGTTAAACAAATTTAATAATTAGTAATTTTTGGCATGAAGAATTAGGATTAAGAAAAAGAGATACATACAAGATACTTCTTATAAAGTGTTCATCAAATTTGGTAGGGGCGTTTTAATTTATCTGTGTGTTTTGTTTTGTTTTGTTTTTCTTCCTCTGGTTGGGGATAATATAGTGCTAACCAGTCAAATACAGTTGTCCTAGCTCTCTGGACTGTTGAGAGGAGTTGTGTTCATCAAGGTTTTTTCTTCTCATAATGTTGTTGTGTACATTGTTCTCTTGATTCTACTCCCTCAAAACTATTAAAAAAGCAAAAAAAAAAAAAAACAGGGGCAGCTAAGTGGCTCAGTGAACACCGGCCCTGGAGTCAGGAGTACCTGAGTTCAAATCTGGTCTCAGACACTTAATAATTGCCTAGTTGTGTGTCCTTGGGCAAGTCACTTGGCCCCATTGTCTAAAAATTTTTTTTAAAAAAAGCAAAATCCTCAGAAGATATCCTATGATTCTATAATAAATGGTTAGATAAGTGTGACCTATTAAATAGTCAAATTGAACACAAATGACTTCATCTTACAGAAAAATTGGATCTTCCTGTCTCCAGTCAGTTCTCTATCCACTGTGTCACTCAGCTGTCCCCCTTACAAGAGCAACTGAAGGGAAAAAACCCTCCCCCCCAAACAATATGAATAAGCTTGACATTTTCATTCAGAAAAAAGGATAAAAGCATAGAAATTACCAAAAAGAGGCATCAAACAAACATTTTACCATACAAGAGACCAGAAAAGGAAGGGATCTCTATCTCAGAATGGGTTTTGCTGGGAGGACAATAAACCAGGGAATAAGATACTTTGTAATATTTATAACTGAACTCTGAAATATAAATTTGTACTACCAAATCCAACTTATTCCTCAGGGATCAAATTGGAAAAAAATTTCCAAAAAAAATGACAAAATTTGTCTTATTAGGATATTTAAAACAATAAAAATTATAATTTTGACAAAAATATCATAACAGCCATTTTTATCGTCACACCAACATCTGACAATATATCTGAATATTTTTATTGCTTTAGTAAATACAAATTTATCAAAGATGAAATATAACTATGTCTAAAATATCTATTACTTCTTTTTTGAAAAAATAAGATATATAATGAAAATAAAATCAACAGGAAAAGCCTTAATATAGTATATTAAATTTTGCTAGTAATCTCCTTATTCAATAGAGATAGTTTATAAATTTATCTCTCCTTGTAATAACCCCTGGCAAGAGGGTGGTGGCCACAAATAACCCTGAAATTTGCAGTTCTTTCTAGTTTAGGAAGAGAAGAAATTAATCTAAGATTAGTTCTTAGAGGAAAGTAGAATTTCTTATACATACTATTATGATGGAAGTTCCAGAGATTCCCAATGAGAATAAGGAGAGATTAGAAAATTGCTCATTTTGCTATACCAGAAGCAAAATCATGGAGTCCATTGACCAATCTATCTGGAGTTCTCTGCTTCAGATCATAAATAGACCTCTGACTGAATCAATATTTAAATTAGCTAATGTCAAATTTTGGGGAACACCCAGTCTTCTTTAGAAAGTTGTTAATTAATTGTGCTCTCTATCTGGAGGCATGAGCATGAACTACTTCATAACAACCTTCCTTTGAGAAGCATTACTATGAATGTAAGTCTCTCTCTTCTCTTTTTCTTACAAATCTGCTTCATAGACATGAGCCAAGGTGAAATTTTAGTGGGAAAAATCTGAATAAGAAGATTAAATATACAAGATTTGGTTAAAACATCTATTTTTATCCAAATATCTTTAAGTCAATTCTAATAATGACATAAATACTGATTTTTTTCAATAACTATCCCATCCTTGAATTTATAAATATACAGAAGACTTAATGGCATAAACATTTCAATAGATATGAATATAAGATCTTTTATCAATCATATGCAAAGTGGTTAAATTCTAAAGTTTGATCTAACATAATTTGCAAACTTTACAATGTCATTCAAGGTTTTCTACACCTTTCTGAAATGATTCATGCTCCAAATTTTACATTTAATTGTAAAATTCAATATGCCTTCATAAGAATATTATTAAGACAGAATCCCCATCATTATCAAATCTATATTATCCACTGTCAAACAAATAGATTTTAATTATAGTTTTAAGAATTATTTCTTCACAAGTCCCTTTCTTCTCTTTTTTTTCTAAAATACTTCTACCATTGCCATATGTATTAGAGAGTATTAAGGAAACTACCCTGCTGCCATAATGTAGCTATCTGGGAAAAAGAAATGTATGTACTGCTCTGGGACTACCTTTGAGGGCTTAACGTAGTTAACTACTTTTCTGATTAAGGACTCAGAAATAGGTAATTGAGTTTAAACATATAACAATGTCAGAGGAAGAATAGGAAAAGCATTAGATTTTCAGAATGTGGTTTAAATAAAGGTTATGTAACATGTTAGTAGAGGCAATGTCTTCTAGTACATATAGACTGGTACTTGCAGTCAGGAAGATTTAGACTTCAAATTCCATCTCTGACACTTTCTAGCTTTGACCCTTTTCAAATCTATTAACTACCATATGTCTCAAACAACTTTAACTCCTTAGAAATTATCTAAGACACAAATGTCTTGTGACTTGTTCAATGGAAATACACTGTACAAGGAATGCCTTAAACTGACAAAATCATAAAGCTTCCTTTTAATGTAGACACCATTAAAAAAAAAAACTGGTCACATTCAAGGGTCATAGTATCACAATATGATTACATCAGAAAACTATGTAATATCTGTAATATTAAGTATTTCTGAGAAGCAGGCTCTTCTTTATCTTCCCTCCCTATCTGTAAGGAGTAAAATCACAGACCAGGCCTCCTGAGTTATTTTGGACAAAAGACTGTCTCAGAGGCCCTCCTAGTTCTCTCCCTCCCTTTAGGTAAAAAGGGGAGAGTTTAACTTCTGGGATATGTGGTTAAAAATCACAGCTTCACATTTGTACCAAAGGCTTATTCTTCCAGGGAAAATTAGCATGAACACTGAGTATGAGTTTTAGGGTTTCACTTGAGAGAGAATTTATAAAATTAAAATGTGTCTTAGTCCCCAGGGAGGCCTTTTAACTTGTCAAACTAGAACAACAGGGTTAGTCTCTATGGGAAAATAATAATTATAGCCAGCATTTATATAGCCTATTAAGAGCAGCTTTACACTTTGCAAATATCTCATTTTATCTGCATAACTATTGTGAACTATTATTATCCTCATTTTATAGATTAAATAAACTATGAGAAACAGAGGTTAAGTGACTTTCCCCAAGTTCACACAGCTAGGAAGTGTCTAAGAGTGGATTTGAAGTCTTGTCTTCCATTCAAGGTTCAATGCCCTATCTATTTTCCATAATAAAATTTCTATATAGAGATTTTTTCCATGCATATATTCTAATCTTGAGTAATTACATGCTTACAAGCAATGGGAATAAAATAAGTTATAAAAAGTTGTATTTATGTGTATGTGTGTGTGTATGTGTATGTATGTATGTATGAGAGACAGAGAGAATGAAAGAAGAGAGGGGGGAAAGAGAGAAAAAGAGGGGGTGAGAAAAAGGGAAAGAAAATTAAGCTTACAAACTCACAGCCTAACGGTGCTGGATAGCAAAATGCAGTCCCAGTTATTAAAGTCTGATCTGCCTACCTTGGACAATTATGGTAGTCACACCAGATAAATCCCCATTATTTTCTATCCATTACAACAATTATCTGTTCTGTTTCTCAGTTTCTGGCCTTTTAGCTATTCCTCAGTTTCACTCTCCTCTCTCTCAAATCTCCCACTCTTTTTGTTTTTAGTTTTATTTTTTTGGTCCCAAATTCCTTAGGCAAGCTTTTGAACTTCTTTCTCTCCACCTTCACCAGGAGTTATCTCATTAATCCCTGAAAGATGGTGAGAAGAGCTACACAACAATGGAACTCAATATGTATACCATCTTGGGTGTATGAGGACTCAATTGATTAGGCAATGGGAAGTGGAAGAGTAATAGCAGGAATTTAGTCCAAAGAAGTTACTATTTGATAGTATTCATGTCACGTTATTACATTGTGAGAATTATTCACCTTTTAACTTGGTTTCTAAAGGGTAGATGTATCCATGTACTAACTTTAAAACATACAGGATGAGTTAGAGAAAAATAAATTTTAAAACCTTCTTCACAAGCAAGTTGGAATTGAAATAAGTTTATAAAGCTGCTACAAAGAATCCTCTTAATGTTCTACCTACACTGGGGATTGGGAGATGGGGGGGTTAGAAAACTTCCATTTATTGGAGCTATTGACTTACAATGATCATAGTAACAATGAATATTTAGTTAAAGGCAAATTTTCATACTGGCTACAGAAAACAAAAGCATAGTATTTAGATACAAAAATAAATCATGAAATCATGAGAAAAACCAGAAAGGCATTACATAGAAGTAAATAGTACATTACTAGAAATATAATTCTTTGTAGTTTCCAATTAAAGACAATGTAATATGCTTTAGCTTTTGTTTACTATGCATGAAATTTTCCATTTGGAGGAAGAAATTTGTACCATGTATCTTCAGTATGTGGAACTTTTATTTTAAATTTTCCACTGACAGCATAACATGTAGGTGGGAATTTCATGAAGGATGTATAAAGGAGGAGATGGCATTGGTAAAATAAAAATGATGAGAAGACTCATGACATGTACACCAAACAAACTGTGATAAAATTAATAGTTTGAAAAACAATTATTATATAGATTTTTAGTTTTCTTAATACTCTTTAGGCCTCATAGACTTACTGGCTGTGTGATCTTGGAAAAAAAATCACTTAATCCCTTTCCCTCAGTTTCTTCATCTGAAAAGTGAGCTAGAGAAGGAAATGACAAACCATTCTAGTATCTTTTCCAAGCAAATGGCCAAATAGAGTCATTAAGTCAGACATGACTGAAATGACTGGGCAACAACAAAACAAAATAATATTTAACACTTTCCTAACAGTTATATATGTTTCAAATTCATTGCAAAATAGCTCAAAGGAGTACTTACCAACAAATAGCTGACTATTGAGTTGCAAAAGGATATGTCCATCAACTGGGGCAGGCTGTGATTTCAGTGGGAGCTGATCCACTTGAAGTGATGCCTCTTTAATATTTCTTTCAACTCTGACATAGTGCCACTGATTGTCATTTAGGTGAGTGGGTGATTGTACCATAACTTCAAATGGTCCATTCCCCACATCAAATGAAAATGTCACTTCAGTTGGAGCTAGAAATGGCAGAGGTGGTAGTTGCTCAAGTTATTTCACATAGATAAGAATTTTTTATCTTAAATCACAAGAGGACTCTAAGCCAATAGAATATAGATTGTGTTATGCCTGAGTGGGGGTGTGTTCTAAATGCAGGAAAAGCATTCTTGGATAGGGAAATGAGTCTTTCCTATGGAATATATTGCTTTCAGAACTGTTGTACTCAGCTTTCATTCATTACTAAAGATTCACTTATTGTCATGAATACAAACAAGATTTCATGGTTTGATTTCAAGATGATTCATGGAAACTAAAGAAATTTAGTTTCTCGCAATTTAAAAGAATTAATTCCACTTAAATGATCTCTCAATAATTTGACATTGGATAATTAACAGTAGGCTATGGCTGCATGAAATTTAAATAACTGGTTCACTCAGTCAAAAAACTAACAATGCATTATTACAAAAATCATTTTAAAATCTGTTATTCTGAATTGAATCTACAGATTTCTTAATCAGTACAAGTGGGGATAATCAAAAGGCTACGTGGCACTATGAGAATCTGAGATGATTTTCAGAGAATATCAAGTACTTAGTGACAAACTACTTTATTTCTTTTCCTGACCTTTAAATTTATGAAATTATTATATGCATAAGTACATAATTAATAAATGCTAAAAGAGAAGGAATGCTTTTAAACCTGAAGCTAAGGGGCAAGTTTCCCAAAAAGTGAATCCCCTAGCAAATACCCTTTTGAAAGTATGGGACTTACAATGTAGTTCTATCCTTATAAAGTCTTTAATCCCCAGGTTCTCTAAAAATACACCAGATGAAGCTGTGGTCTTAAAAAAAAAGGCCACATCTGCGCTAAGTTCTCCATGGAAGGTAGGGAAATGAAGGTAAGATGTCTCGGTATTGAAGGAAGCTGAATTCCAAAATGATCCTGTTCCATCAAAGAAAAGATAAAAGGAAAATGGAAGAAAAAAGGAAAATGAATTTAAGACTCAAAATAATTTAGGTTCTTTATTTAATTTACATTTCTAGCATTTTTACACACATGTTACACACATATAAAAACCAATAATTCATTTTTCAGCATTCTAATTTCATAAGCCCTTGTCACATTGAATAGCAAAACCATATGGTCTTAAATAACCTTACTGAGCTTCAGTTTATTCACACGGAAAATGAAGGAGTTGAACTTGGTGATCTCAAAAATTTTTTTCAATGATAAATCTTTTCATTATTGATTCTATTGAAGAACTAACATATGTAGATTAAAAAACTCCTACTAAGTTCCTTTGATACTTATAGACTTTTTTCTCTCTTTAATACATTTTGAATTTTTCTAAATGAAAACCAATCAATTTGGCAAATATACAAAAGTTCTTTGCTTTTAACCACAGAAGGAAACTTTTTGTGTAAGGTTTCTCTTCATTACCATATATTGCATAACATGGATAATTGAAATAAAAATGACTTATTCGTGCTCACATAGATATGAGATTTGAACCAAGGCATTATTAACTGTGAGTACAGATCTCTAGCCCTATTGTAATGCCAACAATAATCTGACAATTTAAGATCAAGAAAGAACACACTTGTTTGTGTCTATTCTTAGAATAAAATTCAAAATTGGAAGGATCCATTTACATTATTCATATTTATGTTATGGAATTTTTAAAAGGCTGTCATGTACTGCTAACTTGATACCAATGAACTCCTTAAAGGAGGGAAATAATTTTAGAATATGAAAAAAATCTATGAAATACAATGTTAATTTGCATATATGTATGCATATATAAATACAATTGAATATATAGTTCCCTTATCTTCACTTACCCTCATATTCATTTTTGTTGCTGGCAATGTATGGATTCCCTATTGAAAAATATTGCTGGTAGTTTTGAACTTTCACTTTGTTTTGTGTTATAAAGGAACATGTTGTAAAGTATTATGATAAAATGTAATACCATATCACAAAATGACAAGAATGATATTAGACTTAAGATCCAAATGATAGATGAGGAGCATTAACAAAGTAATGAACTGTGGTTCTATATATATTCTATCAGGAAGTAGTGTTGCCACCAGGAAGTTCTAGGAACATCAATTATAAATATAGATGTTTTAGTTTTACACAACTTGTTCCATATGCATGCATGATCCATGATACAATCCTTCCATTAAAAGATTTGTCATGGAGAATAAATTTTTATAAAAGAAAAAAGTGATATCAAAAAGATTATTTGTTTTATTATAAGAAATTAGAATTAAAATAAAATTCTACTGAAATTTCTTTAAAGTTTTTAATTCAATGAATGCCAGTTTACATGATGTGATTATTTCTATGTTAATTTATTTGTCTTGGAACTGTATTAGAAACTTAATTCTTTGTTTAGTTGTTGATATATATATATAAATCAATCAATTAATTAATAAGCACATATGAATTATCAACTATGTGCTAAGGATTGCACTAGGTGATAGGGCTACAAAAATAGAACTGAAAATAACCCCTTCTCTGACAAAACATGTTCTATTGGAGGGATAAGTGAATAAATAACTATATACAAAATAATTGGGGGGGGGGTGAGGGAGTTAACAGGGAAGAGAATCAGAAAAGGCTTCACACTTGAGTAGTTTTGAAGAAAATGAAATATTCTAAGAGGTAGGGGTAATATGAAATATCTTTGAAGGAAAATTGATGTGAAGTATTAAGTGCTTTAGAATCTTAATTAGAAGAGAACATATTTGATCATAAGGACATTAAAGTGGAGCTTGAGGAACAACAAAGTCATATCTCTACTTTTAGAAAATTCCTTTGGCAGTTATTTGGAGGCTAGATTGGAGAGGGGGAGATTTTTGCAGCAGGAAAACCTATTAGGATGTTATTGAAATCCAGAGTAAACTGAAATGGATCCATATGACAGCCATGGAACTTAGGGAGGAAAGGAATGCAAGCGATGATATTCGGCAAAAGATTGGCTGTGTGGGTAATAGATAACAGTCTCAGGAATAATGACAACTTTTGAACATAGTGAGATGGAGATATTTGCATGATATTCAGTGTGAAATAACCACTTAGCAAATGGAAATGCACAATTGAATTTGAGGAGAGAGATAAAGGTTGGATATATGAGATAGTATGGGATCAGCGATTAAAAATTTTAAAAAGGGATGATTATGGTGAAAATATCCTGGATATAACAGGTAACAGGAAGGAATTAGATAAAAGATGAATGGTTTTAGGAGTAAGGTAGGATCTCATCAGAGAAAAGAGCAGATAAAGGAAGAATGAGAAAAGGGAGGCAAGGGATTTTGAGGAGTGGAGAAGGGAAAAATGAAGTTCATTGTGACTGGCATATTTTTCAATAAACAAGAGATGAGGTTCTTATTGTTGTTCAATCATTTCAGTCTCTTCACGAACTTATTTGGGGTTTTCTTGCCAATGAAACTGTAGTAATTTGCCATTTCCTTCTCCAGCTCATTTTGCAGATGAGGAAACGGAGACAAACAGGATTAAATGACTTTCCCATGATTTCACAACTATTAAATCTCTGAGGTCAGATCTGAATTCAGATTTTTTTGAATCTAGGTCTGGTACTTTATCCATTGTGCCACTTAGTTGCCCATGAGATGTGGTACTTGACTGAAAGAGTGAACAGATGGAGTGGGACAATGATGCTAAATTCAAATAGAAATAGGAGTAATTAATATGTATATAAAGATCCTTGTACACTGTATATTCACATAGTACCAAAATAAATATTATTTATGTATAATTTAAATTTTCTCATTTCAGTAAATATTTACCAATTATATTTTAATCTACTTCAGGTAATACTTAGGATTATTATGGATCACAAGTTACCTGAGGCCTGTTTGACACCCTGGTGAAAGAAGCTTGAGAAAAGATAAGACAGTTTTGAAGAGTCTCTGATGAGTGTAAGTAGTAAAGTAATTATTTTGTTGAGGTGAGGGCCTCCATTAAAATTAGAGAGCATCAATTTATAGTAGACCCAGTTCAATTGCATGTTTTCCTCTAGTTCCATTCTACAGAATGTGAGTAGGAGTGGAGGAAGAAGGAAGAATGAATTGGCCAGGTATAAAGATCAGAAGCTTAGTGAACCTGGGTTGAATAAATGCTCTCTCCTAAAGGCCCTGTCTTGAGACTCATATATTCTGGCAAAGCTAGCAGTCAGATTTTTTTTTGCAATATTATCTGGATCATTATAATCCCAATTCAGGGCCCTAAGGAAATGTTTCATAGTTTCCACTTGAGTCATATCTAGGACCTTCTCCAAAGTAATTCTAGAAAAATACTCAAAGACCTTTTATCTTTTCCGCTAAAAAAAAAAAAAAATGACTCATAGAGTACAATGACAAATCAAAATAGGACCAATACAAAATAGTCGACCAATACAAATAATATTCTTTCTGGACGTTGATACTTAAAATATTAAAATCATGAATCAATTTTTGAGACTACTGATTACATATTTCCTTTTCATTTTGATTCTGTGATGTTTGAGCAATTTATTCAGTCTTTATCTTCTGAACAGTCAAAGCATGGCTTAGATTTATTCATCTGGCTATCATCATCTCATCTGAGAAATTGCTTTAGATGTCAACTTTTGTTGAGAAATTAGCTTCTGAATTCAGGAGCTCTGAACCTCTTGAACCCATGTGATTGCTAATAAGGGGAGAAAAACACATCTTGGGATCACTATTCAAAGACCTGCACTAGGGAAGTAAACACAAAACAGAAGAGGTAGACAGAAACTTGAGCTTTGGTATCAAGCACACATTTTTCTTAACATATGCCATGTTGTGGTACTTGATATAACATATGGCAGCCATGATAGTTGCTAGAAAGAGAAAGTATTTCCACCCTTTGGAGAGAAGTCTAAAGGAAGGTTTAAAGAGTTCTTATTTTTTGAGAGTTAGAGAAGTGACCCCCCCAAATTTCTCTCTCATTTCAAAATGCACTGAGTAGGAAAGTTTTTCTTTCTCAAATGTTGCCTTCTATATTTGGCAATAAGGTGTAGATAATAGGAGTGATAAGAAACCTGCATCATGATCCCAAAATCCAAAGGGAGCAATTTATAGGCCATTCCATCATCCCAAAGTACATAGCTTTCAATCTCAACCCAGAGCACATATCTCTCTGGATGTGAGTTGAACTTAGACATCAACAAATCAGATTAAGATATCAAGTTAAATTATGTGCTTTTCGAGTGATCATCTTGGGAGTACTTTTGGTACATTCATCCATATTCTCAACTCTGGAAAATATCTTTGACAATCTGGGAAAATCATTGCCTCACAGGAGGAATCTCAGACTATTGAATTTTTTAAAACTTAATTAATTTAGTTTTTTTTAGTTTCCCTCATTACATGTAAAAACAGTATTTGAATTTATTTTAATAATATTTTTCCAATAACATATAAAAGCAATTTTTAACATTCATTTTTTAAAATTTTGAGTTCCAAATATTCTTTCTCCTTTCCTCCTCTACGTCTCCCTAAAATGGTTAGTCATTTGATATAGGTTTTATACACACACACACACACACACACACACACACATATATATACATATATATGTAGTCATGTAAAGCAGGGTTATCCAAAATGCAGCCCACAGTAAACAAAGCCAACCTACCACAGAGCTCTCACTAAAATGGCAAATCAAAATATATTTTCTATTGTTTCAATAAAAACTTTTAAGGTTTGACAACCCTGATGTAAAGTAAATTTCCATATTAGACTAATGAATGTCAAGAAATTTATACAGTATAGTTGTTAATGGTCACTTCAGTGACATTTAAAAAAAAGCATAAATTCATTTCACAAAATTCTTGGACAACCTTCTCAGTTTTGTGAGTACTCAGACCAAAGCAACAGTTTACAAAAAATTCTCTTGAAATAAAAATATTTATCAAAGAGTGAAAAAGGAAAAATTAATTTTTGTTTATTTAGGAAAGGTAATTCTATAATAACTTCTCAGAACATGTGAAATTCTCCTAATAGTGATTATGAATCTAGGATCAATTAGAAGTTAATACATTAGCCTTCAGCCATGGAATTGAGATATTCAGTGTGAAAATTCTCCCCTTGGTACCCCTTAGCATGTAGAGAAACATATTTCCCAATGAAGACCTTGATAATTGATAGGATAATTAGGGTGGAAGTTAAGCCAAAATCTCTATAGAAGTCACTGCAATTAAGAGGATATCCTTTTTCTCCCTTAAATAGATCTCTCTCAAATCATAGTAGTCCAAAATTAATAAACAATAAAACTAAAATGCTAGTTCAAAAAGTAAGTTGAAATGAAACCATGTTGATTGAAGTTGCAATGAGGACAAAGGATAACTTGTCCCACAAGAATAATAAGCTGTGGAGAAAATTGTAGCCAGTGTAGAAAGTGGCTCTGGAAGGCATGATTTTGTTGAGGAAGCAGATAACTATAAGGGTAAGAAGATATGAAGAGACCCAAAAGCATCTAAAATGAAAGTAAGTTATGATAATACTTTTATATACTTATAATTACGTATTTTACATATTACACACTAAAATCTCATTATTCACACTTTCACTTGTATTTATGATATATAAACATTTCTTTGGGAATTTGGATATATTGCTGTTGGCAACAATGTAAAAATTTCAGAGATATAGTATATTAAAGTCTATGTATTTTCAGATACCATACATCTTTCTCAATTTTCTTTCCCCATGCTTTTAGAAAAGTATGATTTGGGAATATATTATGCTATTTGAATGAAAAAATGGTACTAAATAATGTGAATAAATTCAACACTTCAAAAGAGAATTAGCCATATATCACATTTACTTTTTATGAAATTATATGAGATTGATAAGAGGTTTATTAACAATTCCTTCAGTTCATCTATGAACTACAGAGTGTAGAGATGTGCAGTGATAGAAATAGCAGGGAACAAAGAGCTGTGATGGTTAAGGAATCTTTCAACCTGTTTTACATATTGATGACAAGAGGCTCGGGATAAAATCTGAATTATAAAGTTTTACATAATAAATTATTATTGATTGATTGCATTTGTGTAGCACTTTATGGCTTGCAAAGCACTTTGTAAATATGTGATTATTGACACAGTACTTCTGGGAAGTAGATGATATTATCACCTTCATTTTACAGAAAAGTAAACTGGTACAACCAGCTAGTTGGTCAACCACCTGGTACATATTTGAGGTCAGATTGCAACTCAGGTTTTTCTGACCCCATATTCTATTCTCTATCTATTGTATCTAAACATTACATAATGACAATGATGATGAGAATGATGATAAGAGTAATAATAATGGTCAATGGCCATTATAAAGCATTCATTTATTTGTAAATATAGTACACTATTAATAGTAGAAATAATAATTAAATATAAAAATAATAAACCATTACTCTCTCCAAAATTACTAATAATCTCCCAAATAAAAATAACCTTTTCTTAGTCCTCATGCTTCTTGGCTTCTGTATATGGCTCCATATATAGTTCTTTGATCTTGTTGTTCACCCTCTTTTTCTTAATCCTCTCTCTCCTTTCTAGGTAGTTAGTTCACCACCAGTTTTTGGTTCTCTTCCTATCTATCTGACCTCTCCTTCTCAGTGTCCTTTGATGGATTCTAAGTCAGGCGATGCCCAATAACTAGATGACTTCGTCGGGGTTCTATTCATTACTGCCTTCTGATCTCCCTCTGTAGTATTTCACTTAGTGATTTTATCAGCTACCATGGATTTAATTATCATCACTATGTTGATAAATCTCATATCTGTTTAACCAGGACTACTTTCCCTTCTGATTTCCAGTCTTGCATTTCCTGCCTTTTAGATTGGTAGACTGACCTATCTCAAATCTCTTCCTGCTAAAATACATCATCCTTTCAGCTGCCAAAAGTGAATCTGAACATGGCAATTCCATGCTCAATAAACTCCAGTGGTTCCTTAAACTTCCAGGATCAAATACAAAAGCCTGTCTTTAAAAGATATTCATGACTTCCAGTCAAGATGGTCAAAAGAAGACAAGATCTTTGGTAGGCTCTCCTGGGTTTCCATCAGAAATTAATCATGCCTCTTAACATATTTTGAAGTGACAAAACCCACAAAGAAGAGAGTGGAATATCTTCCAGCAAGGTCTATCACCAAGTGGGGGTGGAGGGTCTCTAAAGGGAAGGGGTCTTGGAATGGAGTGTAAAAGGAAATTTTGTAGCTTAAAAATATGCATATGTATATGGATGAATGCATTTTCAAACATATTTCAAAAAAAATGAAATATCAATTAAAATGAGAGAGAGAGAGAGAGAGAGAGAGAGAGAGAGAGAGAGAGAGAGAGAACCTCAGAAGTTCCATACTGGTCAGTACACTGAACAACCCCTTATAGTTGCTAACATTCATAGCCATAGGACAGTAAGCAAGCCTCTATGGTTCTAAACACCAAAGTTATTTGAGCAAGTCCCTCGATCAATACAAGACCCTTGGGACAGGTAACACATACCAAAATGAATAAGAAAGGTCAGAGAAAAGTACAGCCTATTGAAAGTTAAGTTGGAGATGAGGATGGACAAAATACGAGTTCAGAAAAGGAGGGTAGGAGGAATGCTACATGTGAAGCTTCAGAGGAGAATATGAAGTGATCTCCAGCCCAGAAACACTTCTCAGAAGAGCTCAGAAAGGATTTTAAAAATAAATCAGGAAAACTGGGAAAAAAATGCAAGAGAAAATTAACATTTTGAAACAAAAAGTGACAGAAGAAAAAATACTTTAAAAATACAATTGGGCAAATGCAAAAAGAAAGTAATTCCTTCAAAAATGCAATTGAGCAAGTGGAAAAAGATAATAGCTCCTTTAAAAATAGAATTAACCAAATGGAAAAGTAGATGCAAAGGCTAACTGAAGATAATACTTCCTTGAAAAATTGGCAAGAAATAGTGGAAGCTGATGATGCCATGAGACATTAAGAATCTGATAAACAAAATATTTTTAAAAGATAAAATAATAGAAGAAAATGTAAAATACCTCATTGGAAAAACAACTGACCTGCAAAATAGATCTAGGAGAGATAATTTAGGTATTATTGAGCTACTTAAAAGCCATGGTCAAAAAAAGAGTCAGGATAACATTCTTAGGGAAATTGTTATATTTCCAGATATCTGGGGACCAGAGAGTAAAATATTCATTGAAAGAATCTATTAATCACTTTCTGAAAGAGATTGCAAAATGTAACTTGCAAGGAATATTGTAACTAAATTCTAGAATTATCAAATCAAGGAGAAAATCGTCAAGTAGTCAGAAAAAAGCAATTCAAATATTGAGGAGCCATAGTCAGGATTACCCAAGACCTGGATGTATCAACATTAAAGTATCAAAGGGAATATGATATTTTGGAGGGCACGGGAACTTGAATTACAAGCAAGGATCAACTACTTCAAAATTGAGCATACTCTCTCAGGGGAAAATTTGGACATTTAACAAAATAGGTGACTTCTAAAATTTCCTGATTAAAAAGACTTTGGAACAGAAAATTTCACTTTCAAACAGAAGACTCAAACACATGAAAAGGTTAAACAGAAAAGAAAAAGACTGATATTCAATAGGATTACAGAATTCTAGTAAGGAAGATTCTTGTAACTTGAGAGTCATAACTCTGTTAGAGGGAGTATACTTAGCCTGATAGTATGGAGATAAGTTGATTTTGATTGAATAATTTTAAAAAAAGTAGACATTAAAAGTGGAGTATTGCAAAAAGACAAGAGGAAGGGGGAGGTAGAATGGGGTAAATTAAAATACTCGAAGAGACACAAATGACCTACTACAGTAGAGGGAAAGAAGGGATGGGAGAGAACCATTTGACTCTTACTCTCATCAGACTTGGTTTAAAGGGAGGGGGAAAGGTATACAATCAGTGCATGAATAAATTTATCTTACCTTTCATATTAGGCAGGGAAATGGGGGTGAGGGATAGAAGGACTGATAGAAGAGACGGAAGAAAGAATGGGAAAAGGAAAAGGGAAAAAAAGCAAGTTTGAGTATTTAAAGTCTCTATTCTTCTGGAAGTTCTATCCTTCCATTCAAAGATGTTTGCTGTTATGCCCAAGATTTTCATCAAAATGAGAAGATATTCTCTCCAAGATAAAGTTTTTTCGCCCAGCATAAGAAAAAAGATGCCAGAATCAAATCAGAACCTAGAAGATGGTATTTACATCTTTTTTTCACAAAACAGATTCATAGGTAACATCACATGAACAGTTACCCCCCAATGTGCATTATTTCAATTGAAAAAAGTCTATCTGTACTTACTGAAGAACAATGCATAAAGAATGCTATTAATTAAAAATGTCCATGAAGGACTGAATTCACTGCATTATTTAAATATAGGCTTCAATTCATTATTTAGGCAAAAATGATTTCCCTTAGTAATACCGTTATTCTATTGCTGACAATTCAAAAACCTTAATGAAAACTTACTTAATGTGATCCAATGAAAAGAATAGTCAGATTAAAAGAACTCAAGAAGTATGCTGAAACACTACATGATACTGGAGATTTCTGTGCAGGTGGGTTAATACATGAGAAAGCAAGCTCTGCTAGAAGTTCTTTCATACAACTAGAAAGAAAAACAAGATTCTCTAATAAACTGATTATCATTTAGATTAAGTAAGTGTGAGTACTTAAAATTTCTCTCAAGAAGAACTATATTTGATGTACTGAAATAAAGGTGGCTGATAGAAGGAGAGATGAATTGGGAGAGGTGGTATTTGGGAGCAAAACACTGGTGAGGAAGGAGAGGGTGAAAGGAGCGGGGGGAATACAAAAAGAGGAAAGATAGCTTGGAGGGTAATAAAGAATTAGTAATTATAACTGTGGATATGAATTGGATTAACTCTCCAATAAAATGGAAATAGAAAGCAAAGTAGATTAAAAAATCAGAATCCTACAACATGCTTTTACAAGAAACACATTTGAAGCACAGAAATACATGCAGAGGAAAGGTAAAAGGTTGTGGAGAATATATTATGCTTCAGCTGAATTAAAAAAAGCAGGGGCAGCAATTTGTATCTCAGACAAAGCAGCTGCAAAAATAGATTCATTAAAAGAGATAAGAAAGGAAACTATATCTTCCTAAAAGGTACCATAGACAATGAAGTAATTTCAATACTAAATATGTATGTATCAAGTGGTATACTATGCAAATTCTTCAAGGAGTAGCAAAATGAGTTATAGGAAAACATAGCAAAACTCTACTGGCTGGGAACCTCAACCTCCTCTCTCTCAAAATTAAATAAATCTAACTATAACATAAGAAAAAAGAAAGTTGGGGCAGTTAGGTGGCACACTGGATAGAGCACCGGCCCAAGAGTCAGGAGTACCTGAGTTCAAATCGGACCTCAGACACTTAATAATGACCTAGATCTGTGGCCTTGGGCAAGCCACTTAACCCCATTGCTTTGCAAAAAAAAAATCTAAAAAAAAAGAAATAAGAAAGTTTAGGAGAACAGAATGTCAGAAAATTTAGATACGCTAGCTCTTTGGAGAAAATTGAATGACAATAGAAAAGAATATACCATTTTTCTGGAATACATGGCACCTACACAAAAACTGACCATGTAATAGTGTATGAAAGCCTCATTAATTAAATAAAGGCAGAAATATGAAACTCATCCTTTTCAGAGCATGATGCAATAAAAATCATGTACAATAAAGGGCCATGTAGAGAAAGAACTAAAAATAATTGGAAACTAAATAATCTAATTTTAAAGAATGAGTGGGGCAAACAACAAATCAGAGAATTAATAATTTCCTCCAAGACAATGACAATAAAAAGACAATATACCAAAACTTATGGGACATAAACAAAGCAGTTTTTAGGGGAAGTATTATATCTCTAAATGCTTAAATGAAGAAAATAGAAGAAGAGATCAATGAATTTGATATAGAAGTAAAAAAAATCCTATAGAAAGAACAAAAATCTTCAAATAAATATCAAATTATGAGGAAGAAAATCAAAACAAAACAATACAAACACAAAAATCAACCTTTCAGAATCTGATGAGCATTTCATAAAAATTATCTCTTATATATTTGTATCTTTCCCTTAATTCTAATTCCTCTTACTGAAAATAACTGATCTGTAAATCAAAAATATCAAAAATTATCAAAAAAAAAAAAAAATATATATATATATATATATGTACAATGGTAACCTGACTGTTCACTGCTGGGGGTGGGGGGTGGGAAGAGAGGGTGAAAGGAAATTTTGTAATTTAAGAATATATATGTGCATATTGATGAAAATAAATAAATAAATATCAAATTACAAATTTTGAAAATTAAAGAAGAAATTAATAGAATTGAAAGTAAGAAATAGAATTGAAAGTAAGAAAACTACTGAGCTAAAAAATAAAACCAAGAGTTGGATTTATTAAAAAAAAGGAAATAGATAAACTTTTGATTAATTTGATAAAAAAGAAGAAAACCAAATAACTAGTATCAAAAATGAAAAAAGAGAATTCACTACCAATGAGAAGAAAATTAAATTAATAATTTGGAGTTATATTGCTTAACTATATGCCAATATATTTGACAGTCTAAGCGAAATTGATAAAAATATGAACTACACAGGTTATAATAAGAGGAAATTAAATACTAAAATAATCTCATCTCAGAAAAAGACATTGATCAAGACATCAATGAACCCCCAAAGAAAAAATCTCTAGGATCAGATAGATTCATAAGTGAACTGCACTAAGCAATCAAGGAACAATTAGTTGCAATTCTATACAAACTATTTGAAAAAAAATAGGTCAAGAAGGAGTTCTTCCAAATTCCTTCTATAATACCAATACAGTTAAAATGTAAACCAGGAAGAGTCAAAACAGAGAAGAAAATTATAGACTAATTTCCCTAATGAATATGGATGCAAAAGTTTAAGTAAAATATTAGCAAAACAATCAGAAAAATTAGGAAATCCTAGCTTTCACTAGGATAATACACTATGATTTATACCAGGAATGCAAGGTGGGTTCAAAATTAGGAAAACTATTTGCATAATTGATCATATCAATAACAACCTAACAGAAACATATTATTATTAAAATAAATGCTGAAAATGTTTCTGACAAAATATAGCAGTTATTTCCATTTAAAACATTAGAGAGCATAGAAACAATTGAAGGACCCTTTAAAATTATGAGCAGTATCTATCTAAAATCACCAACAAACATTAAAGATACATAGCTAGAAGCATTCCCAGTAAGCTTGGAGGTGAAACCAAGATGCCCATTAATCACCATTATTATTCAATATTGTATTAGAAATGCTAGCCTTAGCAATAAGAGAACAAGAAGTAAAAGGTAATAAAGAAACAAAAACCCTCACTCATTGCAAATGATGATGGAATACTTAAAGAACCCCAGCAAATCATCTTATAAAACTACTTAAAACAATTAGCAACTTTAGCAAAGTTGCAGGATATAAAATAAACTCACATAAATCATCAACATTTCTAGATGTTAGAACAAGACATAGCAGCAAGAAATAGAAAGAGCAATTCCATTTTAAAGTAATAATAGAGAACCTGAGTTAAATTCTGACCTCAGACATGTATTAATTACTTAGCTGTGTGACCTTGGGCAAGTTACTTAACCCCATTGACTTGCAAAGAAAAGGAACTGTAGACATATAAAATACTTGAGAATCTACCTGCTAAGGCAAACTCAGAAACATGGAAATAACTACATAACACTTTTCACAGATATAAAATCAGATCTAAATAACTGAGCAGATGCCAATTGTTCATATTTGGGTCAAGTTAATATAATAAAAATGACAATTCCTCCTAAATTAAATTATTTTTTCAGTGCCAAATCAATCAAACTTCCAAAAATTACTGTATAGAGCTAGAACAAATAGTAACTAAATTCATGTGGAGGAATAAAAGGTCAAGAGTATCAAGGGAATTAAGGAAAAAATGCAAAGGAAGGTAGCCTAACCAATTCAGATCTAAAATTATATTGTAATTTTAGTCATCAAAACTGTTGTGTACTGACTAAGAAAAAGAGTGATGGATCAGTGGAATAGATTAGGTGCAAAAGAAACAGTAGTAAATGTCTATAATAATCTGCTTTTTGATAAACCCAAAGATTCTAGCTTATGGGATAATAACTCACTCTTTGATAAACACTGCTGGGAAAACCGGAAGATAATATGACTGAAACTAGACATTGAGCAACATCTCACATCCTATACCAAGATAAGGTCAAAATGGGTACAGAATCCAGACATAAAAGGTAATATCATAAGTCAATTAGAAGAACAAGGAGTAGTTTACCTATGTAAAGGGGACCAGTTTTTGACCAAAGAAGAGATAGAGAGAATTATAAAATGCAAAATGAATAATTTCGATTACATTAAATTGAAGTGTTTGCACAAATAAAATTATTGCAATCAAGAATAAATGTAAAGTAAGTTGAGAAACCATTTTTGCAACTAGCATTTATGACAGAGTATTCATTTCTAAAATACAAAGAGAACTGAGTCAAATTTATAAGAATGCAAGACATTCCTCAATTGATAAATGGTCAAATGATATGAAAAGGTAATTTTC
The DNA here is from genome assembly GCF_037893015.1 of Macrotis lagotis. NCBI lineage: Eukaryota > Metazoa > Chordata > Mammalia > Peramelemorphia > Peramelidae > Macrotis > Macrotis lagotis. The sequence goes on from NC_133666.1 coordinate 180,106,839, forward strand.
AGATGAAGAAAATAACTATAGATAATTATATCTATAGTCATATAAAAACATTCTCTAATTCATTATAGATTAGAGAAATGCAAATTAAAACAACTCTGAGATTCAACCTCACAACTATCAGATTGATCAATATGACTAAAAAGGAGAATGATTACTATTGAAGGGGATGTGGGAAAATGAGACACTTAATGTTGGAGGATTTGTGAACCAATCCAGCCTTTCTGGAAAGCAATGTGAAATTACACCCAAAGGTCAATGAAGGCCTTCTGACTTTCCTGACTTCCTTCAATATCCAGCCAAAATGCTTAGCCTCCTTTTGTCTTCTTAACATAGAATCTGACACAGTTCTTTCAGTCACATTCAAATTTGAACTTAGGTCTTCATAAATCCAAGCCCAGTGATCTATGCTCTGGACCTTGATTTGCTTAAAGCTGCTTAAAGATTGGTTAATGAAAGTCAAATCATGTATATATCCAGTTGATAAAAATGGAATAAGAGAAAAGAAATAAAGAAATTCCTTTTAATTTTATTCAAAGAAAATCTGATGTTGATGCTAATTTAATTTTATAAACACACAATTTCTAATTTATATAAATAATTTCATATTATTTTCATTTCAGTGAAAGGCCATATTATCTTAGATTTTGAAAGAAGCTTAGAAAATATACAAATTTGAATACTGGCTTTTGCTTTAGCGATAAGAAAAGAAAAATAAATTGAAGGAATCAGAATTGACAATGAGGAAGCAAAGCTTTTGCTCTTTGCAGATCATATAATAGTATACTCAGAGAACCCAAGAAAAATCATCTTAAAAACTCCTTGAAACAATTAAGAAATTCAACAAAGCAGCAAGATATAAAATACACCAACATAAATCATCAGCATTTCCATATATGAACAACAAAGCCCAAGAACAAGAAATAGAAAGAGAGATTCCATTAAAGTGACTATAGGCAACATTAAATACTTGGGAATCCACCTCCCAAGGCAAACTAAGAAACTGTATGACCACAATTATAAAGCACTTCTTACTCAAATAAAGTCATATCTAAATAATTGGAAAAATGTCAATTACATATGGTTAGATTGAGTTAATATAATAAAAATGACAATTCTACCCAAATTAAATTACTTATTCAGTGCCATGCCAATCAAACATCTAAATAATTATTTTACCAAGCAAGAAAAAATACTAACAAAATTCATCTGGAGTAACAAAAGATCAAGAATAGCAAGGAACTGATGAAAAAAAAATATAAAGGAAGGCAGCCTAGCTCTACCAGATCTAAGACTACTGTAAAGTGGCTGTCATCAAAACTGCCTGGTACTGGTTGAGAAATAGAGTAATGAACATGGAAGGAATTACAGGATCTGATGTTGAGCAAAAGGAGCAGTGAGAAGATCATCCCTAATAGATACAACTGTTTTCAGCAGGACAACCCTATCAGAATGGCTATGGACAATGCTATCTCCATCTGGAGGAAGAAAAACAAAACAAAACAAAATCTTTCAGAATCTGATGAACACTACATTCACTTTAAAAAAAAAATGTCTCTTATGTACTTCTTTCCCTTAATTCTAATTCTTCATACCAAAATAGCTAACCTGTAAATATGTTTAATAAAAATATGTAAATACAATAATAACCTGACTGTACACCACTGAGGGGAGGGTGATGGGAAGGGAGGGTGGAAGAAAATATAGGCATATGGATGAATGTTAAAAAATTTATAACATGTATTTGGAAAAGTAAAACATCAATAAAAAATAAACATATATGTTGTGGAAAAAAAGAAATAGAGAAATGGATCCATGGATTAGGAAAGGTTCAAAAGAAACAGTAGTTAATGACTACAGTAATTTACCATTTGACAACCCAAAGACATTTGCTTTCTGGGATAAGGATTCACTATTTGACAAAAATTACTGGGAAAATTGGAAAATAGTATGACAAAATTTAGGCATACACCCACATCTCACACCTTATACCAAAATAATGGCAAAATGGGTACAGGACTTATACATAAAAATTTCCAAAATAAATAAATTAATTAATAGATCAAGAAATACTCTATCAGATGTATGGTAACAGGACAAATTTATGTCCAAACAAGAAAGAGTACATTATAAACTATAAAATAAATGATTCTAACTAAATTAAATTAAAAGATTTTGCACTAATAAATTCTATGCTGCCAAAATCAGAAGGAAAGCAGAAGACTGGGAAACAATCTTCATGATTAGGAGTTCTGACAAAGGTCTCATTTCTAATATAGAAAACTAGATCAAATTTATAATGTTGCAAGTCATTCCCCAATTGATAAATTGTCAAAGGATATGAACAAAACTAAAAAAATTGTTCAGAATCTGACAAACATTATATTCACATTTTTATAAACATCTCTTCTTTCCCTTAATCCTAATACCTCATACAGAAAATGACTAATTTGTAAACATGTTCAACACAAATGTATATATACAATATTAACCTGACTATTCGCCATTGAGGGGAGGGTGGTGGGAAAGGAGTTTGGAAGGAAATTTTGCAGCTTAAAAATATACATATGCATGTAGATGAATGTTGAAAAACTTTTATTTAACATTTATAATATGAATGAAAAAGGAAAAAACTGACTTTTTGAAAGCTAAATTAAGACTTCTTTGTTGTATAATAATTCATAATAGAAAAAAATGGAGACCCAAATTATTATGTATAGAGAACAAGATCCTTGATAAATAAAATTATATACATAAAGGAAAGTGACCATTTTGGTTATAACCAAGTTATATTATATATGTATATGTATATATATACATATGTATATATATATATATATATATATATATATATATTATTAGCCCTGTCAAAAAACCATACAGAAGAAAAGAATATTTACTACCAAAGTTTCAAAGAATGCTCAAAGCATCTAATTAAATTTAAAATCTGGACTAGATTAGGAAATATGAAGGAAAGGTAGACACTGACTGTAGTCTAAATTATATTTCTGAATATTTAAGACTTACAAAACATAAACTAGAGACCATAATTTTTGAAGTGTAAATTTTTAAAATTTTTATTATAGATATCAAGAATATCTGGAGATGTTCATCATTGCATTGGCTATAGGGTAAAATTTTTTTGATCACAGAAATTTTTAAAGACCCTTTACCCTGTAATAGAAGGGTTGCATGATTGGTAAAAAATGAAGGAATACCAAACTTGTTGAAATCACATATTGAAGTATAATTAATTCTATTTTTCCTGAGTAGAAAAATTCTGATTTTATAACTTAACAGCTTCTCATTTTGTTTTAATAATTTTAACAGCCTTTTCTTTATGGGAAGTATCCAAAAGGAAAAGCATTTCTCTGAAGATCACATCCAGGAATTAGTTTACAAATCAATAAACAAAAAGGATAGTCATTTGGAGATGTTTTAAAAAACAGCTCACACTAAAATAAGTCTGGCATGATATAAAGAAGTGGTAAGTCCTCTTACAATAAAGCCAAATAAAATCTTTCCATATGATGAGTACAGCTCATGAACTTTCTCAGAGGAAGATATATTCATGGATGTTTTAATCTTATATTTGTTTCTGGGTTTGTGCATAAATATTTAGAACCTATATTAATAGCTAATAAATAAACGTACATACATTCAACTTTATTAACCAAAGAGAGTTTATACATGAATACTCTAGTTACAAATTCATTTTGACATGTCATTTATTTCATTACTACTATTACTTCTAATTACTCTTAAGCCTAACTTGTAACATTAGAACAATCAGAAAGGAAGAACTTCCCCCATTCCAGTGAAAGAATCAGTCAACAAAAAATAAAAAATAGCTTAAAAGGAATAAATTAAACAGCTAGAAGATCCCTTCATTTCGTCATCCTCTTTGTTTTACAGATGAAGAAACTGAGAATCAGAGAGGTTAACTGAAGCAGAGAATAAAGACGTAAAAGTTTCAAAAATGTGAAATAATGATTTTGTATTATGAAAATGTAAACATATTTATAGCTATATGTTGATTGTATATGCATATGTTTGCATAAAAGCAACTGAAGTTAGTATTGAATTAGAAGGAATTGAATAAATGGAAGATACTGATAATAACAATAATTTCTGAGTCATTTATTAATATAATTAAATAAATTAAATGGAATAGAAGAGGGCAGGAGAATTAGATATTAATATCAATTACTTCTTGTATTCTTTTCATGTCATGCATACAAATTTAATTACCCTAATAAATCAACCAATGACTATTTTGAAAGACATATTTTGATAGACTCACTAATACATTAAAAGGTCTTTTTTTTACTGCTTGTTACTGTTATCATTGTTGTTGTCATTATCACTTTTTTGTCATCATCATCATTGTTAACATTTATATCCAGTTAATATTATACTAATGGAATTACAATTACTATTTCTTAAGAGTTAATTATATTATTTACTATAGTATTGCCATTTGAAACATATTATAGAATAATGGTTAGAGAAGTGACCTCAAAACTAAGAGAATCTGAGTTTTTGTTCCTCTGACACATATTTAGTATATGATCATGAGCAGATCATTTTAACTCTCAGTGATCTAGGAAACTTTCCAAGACAACAAGCTATGAGGAGAAGGCTAACTGTATAGTGGAGAGTTCTTCCTTCCTTCTTTCCTTCCTTCCTTCCTTCCTTCCTTCCTTCCTTCCTTCCTTCCTTCCTTCCTTCCATCCTTTCTTTCTTTCTTTCTTTCTTTCTTTCTTTCTGTGACTTGCCAAAAGTCACACAGCTAGATAATTATTAAGTGTCTGAGGCTGGATTTGCACTCAGATCATCCTGACTCCAGGGCTGGTGCTTTGTCCACTGCACCACCTAGCTACCCCTACAAGTGATATTTTCAGAGAAACAAAATCACAATTTAATTCCCTATTTTTTTTACTAACGTTTCTTGAAATAACAATCATAACAACCAAATTCATCCTTTTCATTTGCTTTCCCTTAGATTTTTTTCTGGCAAAAATTGGCAAGAAATACCTTTTGAGGTTTAAAAGTCATTATACAACTTCTAGATATTTTATCATCTAAGTCTGCATTCTTGAATATTTATCAAACTTGGACTTAAGATTAAAATATCACCAAGTCTAAAATAATTAGTTGTAAAATTTGGAACCCTCTAGTTGGTTATCATAACTAATAAAAAATTTCAGTTTGAATAGTTCAACTCTAGTTTTCCTAATTACTCAATTTTGAAAATCATACCATTATAGTGAATTGTATTATACCCATTTTAAATACTTGTCAAGAAATTTTTCCATCTTTCACTAACCTTATTCAAGGTTTCATTATGCATAGTGCAGCTCAAATTTTGATTGGTCTTACCAAACTGAATAAAAACTAATATTGTTCAGTAACAAAATATGGAAGACATTGGAGATTATGTGTGCTAGGCAAGGGATTTTTCAATTACTAGAAAAAAATTCTATATGTATTTTAGAAGGTATATTTTTGGTGTTGTTGTTTAGTTGTTTCAGTTGGGCCAAACTATTTTGTGTTCTCATTTGGGGATTTTATTGGTAAAAGTAATGGAGTGGTTTACTCATTTGATAGATGAAAAAACTGAGGCAAATAGGGTTAAATGACTTGACTAAGCTTAAACTTTAGGACCTAGTAAGTATCTGAGGTAGGATCTGAACTCATGAAGATGATTTTCCCAATACTCTAGTCACTGTGCCACTAAAATGGAAATGTTAATCACAAAGTAATTAAGACACTTTCATCAAAATTGACCATGTACTACAGCACAAAAATCTTGAAATTGAATGTAGAAAGGCAGAAATAATAAATACACTTCTCAGACCATGATGCAATAAAAATTACATGTAATAAAGAGTAAGGGAAAAATAAACCAAGAACTTATTGGAAATTAAATAATTTTATCTTAAATAATAGGTGGATCAAATAGCAAATAATAGACTTAATAATTATATTCAAGAAAATTATAATAATGTGACATCATACCAAAATTTATGGGATGCAGCAAAGGCAGTTTTGAGGGGAAACTTTATATCTCTAAATGCCTATATGAATAAAATAGAGAAAGAAGAGATCAATGAATTGGGTATGCAATTGAAAAATCTAGAAAAAGAATAAATTAAACAACCCCAATTAAATGTCAAATTAGAAATTCTGAAAATCAAAGGACAAATTAATAAAATGGAAAGAAGAGAACCATTGATTTCATAAATAAAACTAAGTGTTGGTTTTATGAAAATGTCAATAAAATAGGCAAACCTCTCTGGTTTATCTGATTTAAACAATAGAAGATAACCAAATTACAAGTATCAAAAATGAAAAGGGTGAACTAACCACCAATGAGGAGGAAATTAAAGAGATAATTTGGAACTATATGGCAATAAATTGGACAGCTTGAGTGAAACAGATGAATATTTATAAAAATACAAACTGTCCAGATTAACTGAAAAGGAAATGCATAACTTAAATAACCCTATTTTAGAAAAAGAAATGGAAGAAACCACCAATAAACTTCCTAAGAAAATGTCTCCAGGTCCAGATGGATTTACAAGTGAATTCTACCAAACTTTTAAGGAATAATTCAAATTCTACATAAACTATCTTAAAAAATAGGAGAGGAAGGAGTTCTGCCAAACTTCTTTTATGATACCAACATGGTGCTGATATCTAAACCAGGAAGAGCCAAAACAGACAAAGAAAATTATAGACTAATCTCCCTAATGAATATTGATGCAAAAATCTTAAATGAAATTTTATCAGTGAGACTAGAGAGAGTTATTCTGAGGATAATATATCATGATCAGGTAGGATTTACACAGGTAGTTAGTAGTAGTTGGACATTAGGAAACATTCAACATAATTAAACATATCAATAGTAAAACCAACAGAAATCATAAGATTATCTCAATAGATGCTGAAAACGTCTTTGATAAAATACAACATCCATTCCTGTTAAAAACACTAGAAAGTTTAGGAATAAATGGAGTTTTCCTTAAAATAATGAATATTTTCTTTCCAAAAATATCAACAAATATTATATTTAATGGAAATAAAGTCAGAGCTTTTCCAATAAATTCAGAAGTGAAAAAAGGATGCCCATTTATCACTATTACTATTCAGCATACTTTTGGAAATGATAGCAGTAGCAATAAGAGAAGAAAAAGAAATTAAAGAAATCAAAATTGGCAATGAGGAAGCAAAAACTTTCACTCATTGCAGATGATATGATGGTATACTAGAGAACCTGAGAAAATCATAAAAATACTACTTGAAACAATTAACAAATACAGCAAAGTAGCAGATATAAAATAAACCCATAAATATTAAGCATTTCTATAAATGAACAACAAAACCCAAGAATAAGAGATAGAAATAGAAATACCACTTTAAATAACTGTAGACAATATTAAATACTTGGGAATCTACCTCCCAAGACAAACCCAGAAACTCTATGAACACAATTATAAAGCTCTCCTCATCCAAATAAAGTCAGATCTAAATAATTGAGAAAATGTCAAATGCTCATGGTTAGGTTAATATAATAAAAATGATAAAGCTACCTAAATTAAATTATTTATTCAGTGCCATACCAATAAAAATAACAAATAAATACTTCATTGAGCTAGGGAAAAAAGTAACAAAATTCATCTGGAGCAACAAAAAGGCAAGAACAGCAAGGGAATTGATAAAAAAAATGTAAAGGAAGGTGGTCTAGTCCTTCCAGATCTACAACTAAGCTATAAAGTAGTAGTCATCAAAACTGCCTGGTACTGGTTAAGAAATAGAGTAATAGTTCAATGGATTAGGATAGGTTCAAAAGAAACTGTAGTAAATGACTACAGCAATCAACAATTTGACAAACCCAGAAACATCAGACTCTGGGATAAGAATTCAGTACTTGACAAAAATTGTTGGGAAAACTGGAAAATAGTATTGGAAAAACCAGGTATAGATCCACATCTCACACCCTTTACCAAAATAAAGTTAAAATGGGTATAGGATTTAGAAAGTGTGACACCATAGATAAATTAATAGACCAAAAGATTCTCTTATCTATCTAATCTATGGAAAAGGGATAAATTTATGTCCAAACAAGACTTGGAGCACCTTATAAACTGCAAAATGAATGATTTTGACTATATTAAATTAAAAAGGTTTTGTACCAATAAAATCAATGCTGCCAAAATTAAAAGAAAGCAAAAAACTGAGAAACCATCTTCACAACCAGGAGTTCTGGTAAAGGTCTCATTTCTAAAATATATAGAGAATTGCATTAAATTTATAAGGTCACAAGTCATTCCCCAATTGATAGATGGTCAAACGATATGAACAGTTTTCAAATGAAGAAATTAAAATTATATATAATCATATGAAAAATTCTCCAAATCACTATTGATTAGAGAAAAGAAAATTAAAATAACAGTGAGGTATCATCTCACACCTATTAGATTAGCCCAGATAAGAAAAAGGGAAGATGATCAATGTTGGGAGGGTATGGGAGAATTGTGATACTGGTGCATTGCTGATGGAGTTGTGAATGGATCCAACCTTTGTGGAAAGCAATGTGGAACTATGCCCAAAGAGCAATAAAACTGTTCATATCCTTTGACCCAACAATTCCAATTCTAGGACTACATCCAGAAGAAAATGCAAAAAATGGGAAAAGTCCAAAATGTTCCAAAATATTCATAGCTGCTCTTTTTGTAGTGGCAAAGAATTGGAAATTGACGGGATGCCCATCAATTGGGGAATAGCTAATCAACTTATAGTACATGAATACTATGGAAAATTATTGTTCTATAAGAAACCATTCTTGGATTCTAGAGAAGCATGGAATGACTTAAGTATCTGATGCTGAGCAAAGGGAGTAGAGCCAAGAGAACAATGTACATACATCAACAATATTATGAGATGAACAACCTTGATGGAAGCAGTATCTCTTAACAGGACAGAGAGCTAGAACTGTATTAGACTGGTAATGATCTATAGTATCTCTAATCAGAGGAAGAAAAACAAAGCAAAACAAAACACACAAGAATAAAAACACCCCTACCGAATCTGAAAAACAATATTATCTTTTATGTATCACTTTCGCTTAATCCTAATTCCTCATGCCAAAAATTAATAATTTGTAAATATGTTTAACAAAGTACTTATGTAAAATGTTAACCTGACTATTCCTTACTGAGGAGAGGGCGGGTAGGAAGGAAGGGTGGAGGGAAATTTTTTAACTTGGAAATATGCATGTACAAAAGGAAGAAAATTTTTTAAAAAAGCAATTGAGAAAGTCATGCCAGACTCCTCTTCCTCCTTTTCTTATTCCTCCTTCTCTTCTTTTTCCTTCTCCTGTGAGATATGGGAAATAGTTCATAAGAAAAATATTTCAAGGATTTAGTGACCCTCAATTTTATTTTGAGTCAAGAGTACATTAAGGCAACCAAAAAAAGTTAATGCTGATATTGGTTGCATTAAGAAACAGTGTGCAGAAGAGAAGATATACATGAACTACAATTTGGAAGAGTATGTTCTAAGAGTATCCCAATCCATTTCAGTTATTTTGACATTCACAGATGGACCATGCAGGCCATTAGTAATGAAAAATAAAGGCAGTTACCACAGTCCATTTTAGTTCATACAAGGAAAAAATCTTAAAACTTACGCTAGACACAGTGGTATAGAAAGATAAACCTGGAGGAAAGGAAAGCAAGTAAAGTTTACAGTTCTCAGTTAAAATTGTCTTTAGATAATACTATGAAACTAAATTACAAAGAGCTCCAGAGACTCAATAATTTCTTAAACTCAAGTTATTTGATTATAAATATTTCATTTTTTCATACTTTGAGAATACATTGTTTTCTCAAGAAGTATTTTGTGCATGTTTATATTTATAGGAAAATACTTTATATTCATGAAAAATAATAGTGAGTACATTGAGAATTAGTCTCAAAATCAGAAAGATGTGGCTTCAAGGCAGGTCTTTGACATATAATAGCTATATGATCAAGAGCAAATTGCAACCTCTTAGTGTTTCTCCTAGCTCTTTAAGACTGCGAATTACTGATAAAATATGAATTTACATTGGTCAAGACAGTTTCCAAACCCAGGAGTTCCCTATAGCAATGAATTTAGATCTGAACCATATTCTGGACATTAGAACTCCGTTCTCCAAATGTCACCATAGAAGTATTTCTATTATAAAGAGTATTTGTAAACTATTGCTAGGCATTATAGTGTTATCCCTTTCTTTTATTACACATTTCTTCCAATTATTCAGAATCTTAAGTAATTTAATGTGGCTTTGGCACTACTAACAGACTAAATTGGCAGCTATTTCTCCAGATCTTAGATTCTGTTAAATTATGTTTTATAAAACATGAGGATATGAAAGGAAGTGCATCTTGGATTGATTATGTATTACTCAGGAGAAGAAAAGGTCAGGTTTTTTTTAAATTCATCTTTTGTCTCTCATCTGATATAACTATAGTGAAAACTCTAGCTAATATTAAGATTTGCCCCTTCTCTATCATTCCTTCACTTATTTCTTATCTATTCAAATAAAATTAATATAATTATTATATCTGTCTGCTTAAATATACTATAACAATGAAGCAAGATTATTACAATTTCCATCCATAGTTTGCTGATAGATGCAAATTTCTTTTCAATCCCTTGAAGAACTATCCACTCTCTCATTGGTATGTCTGGAAGGAAAATATTCTTATGGCATGAAAAACTCTAATTATATTTCCATCCCCATCTGAATAAAACATAATTAATGATTTACATATCGAAAGTTCAATATAAGAGGATATGAGCATTTATGTCGTACCTAGTAGTTGCCAAGCACTGTTCTAAAAGTATTATCTCATTTAATTTTTCACAACCCATGGAATATATAATGTGCCCTTATTCGACTGAAGCAGACAGAAATTAAGTGACTTGCCTACGCCCACATTGTTAGTAAGCATATGAGACCAGATTTAAATATAGATCTTCTAGACTCTAAGCCCCACAATCTTTCTACTATGCTACCCGCTGCCTATATGATATCAGCTAAATCAATTTATGACAGTAGCAAATATGAAAGATAAATTCAGTGTTTTATTAACTTCCTTTTCCTTTATGGAAAAGGGTAAATTCACTCTAGATGTTCTCTATATCACTGAAATCAGACTTGAATCACATTCAGATGAGACTTGTAATCGCAAAATGTTATTACCTAAAAATAACTATTGTACAGAGTATTTCAAAAATCTTGGGGTAGCTGTATTATTAGCTCTTTATTTTGTTGAATATTTCTTTTAACGTCTCAGGATTTTAGGTTGGTTATATGATAACAAACATGTCACTATTATTAGAGACTAAATTGGTAGGTATTTCCTCACATCTCAAATCTTGTCTCATTATTTTTAGAGGACATGTAGGTTTTAGTGGTCATTTTGGGTCGATTCTCACATGTTACTTTGTTTCCAGTGGATTTGGCCCTTCAGTCACTCAGATTTGATTTTACTTTAGCTTATCCATAATTTCCATCTAACACACAAAGATTCTTTGCTGTTCTTTATATTTTTTTCATTAACAAATGTATTCATCACTGTTAGTCATAGACTAAAATCTGTTTCACTTGTCCATGATGATGAAGAAGGAAAAAAATAGAGAAGAATGGAATGATGGGATAAGATGTGTTGTCAAAGTCTCTAAGAAATGGTAACCTTTTAATCAATACATCCACTTTTGTAGATGATTTCATTGAGTGCTTCGCTCCTATGACCGAGGTCCCAGATTTAAGAATTATAAAATATACTGTTCTCTGTCTCTAAATATTTTGCATCATACTAAATCATCAGAATGTTAAAATTATTTGATTTTCCTTTTAAATAAAGGGAAAATTCTGTTCAGAAATCAAGCACTGTCTTAGCTATTACATTTTCATTGGCTGTAGTAGCTTTGTTTCCATCTATTACTATATGCTGGTAATAGAAACAGAGAATTGAAAGGAAGATTAGTTTATCATCTTTGGTTCAGGCAAGTGTATACCACCCATATGTATCTCTGACAGATGAGACTAACATGATTTTAAAAGGCATATAATGTCTTAGCAACTCATTTTTAACAATCTTAGTATATGTATAGCCTTCTTTAATCCTAACTATATCACTCACTATCCAAAGCCTAGTTAGTGAAGCTGACCTTGGGATTTCATGAATGACATCTGATCATCATTTTGATGAATAATAAAGTCACCTCTCTACCTCTTCCAGTGAGGTTTAGGTGATGTCCAACTTAAAAACAAACACATAAAAAGTTATTTTCTTAATTTTCAATCATTTGTTTATTTAGTCAAGCTCTTGATTATTTTCATATGTCCTTTCTCTATGTTTTCCATGCTTTCCTGGAACATGAAGCCTAGAGAAAAAAATATATTAGTAAATGCTTGATCTTTGTTCAACATAATGACAAGGTTTCTATGTTAAATATGTCCATTTATGATAAAGATTTTTTCTTTTTTTTAACAAAAGCATACTATTTCCTTTGTTATATATAAGTTCAATAAAATGTTATATTTTATGTCATTAAAATAATCAGTTTTGTCATTTGAATGTCACATATTTCTAAAAAGAAACATCATTAAAGTACTTTTTCTTGAGCTTTTTTCCATAATCAATTTAACTTTTAGAGGAGAAAAATGATGAAAATCAAAAAAATGAATGGATATTTGTGCTTATTTTTTGCCACTGAAAAAAAAAAAGATTTTTACAATTACATACCAAATCAACTAAAATTAAAAATTATGAACATTAAGAATTGAAAAAGCAAATAATTGAAATATAAATTCATAATACTTGATAACATTGTCATTAATTTCCAAATTCACCTCTAATATCAGCAGTTGAGAGGCGACATTTGATTCTGAAAAATTTCAGGATTCAGATGTGGTAAAGCAAGCTTAATAATTCAGGTTAGCTGGTATGAATCACAACGATAGACATTTAAATTGATGATTATCAATCCTTTCTTCAGTATCTAACCAGAGTCAGAATGGCAACACAATATCTATTAATAATACAGATACTGCTAATTTTTGAATGAATTATTGTAGCATAAGAATATTTTAATTCATTTGAATCTACAATCCTATGTTTTAATTTCATCATATCATTCAACCCTATCTCAGAGCAGTTGTCCTCTTTATAATTACACTATTCAATTTTCTCTCCTGAGGTATTTATTACATTAAAGGTAAGTCTTAAGGATAGGCCCCACTTGTATACAAAATGTAGGAAGCATGATCACAAAGAAAATAAAAAAAAAACAAACAAGCATAAAATCTTCTTGTCAATACTTACTATCACCTCGGCAAAGCAATGGCCCCAATTTATAAGCTGCTTCAGAGTTTGGTCGGTCTGTATCTGTAATTACTATCTGAGTTACTGGCAGATGTTCTTTATAGGAAAGGAATCCAGTATCATTAACCCTGAAAAAAGTGGAAAACATAGCAAACCATCCTTAAATCAGCCTGATTAACATTCATGTCATAGAAACAAAAAGATATTTTCCTTATACTCTCAAGATCTGAACTTGCTCACACATACCAGTAAAGGATCAACCATTCCTCATCTGAAGACTTGTAAACATGATCGTATTTTTAATTAGGGTATTTAAGAGCACAAAGACTATTTTTCATCTAAATTACTACATAGTAGTAAGTAGGTTGGTCTCAAAGTGTGGTCATCTGTTCAAGTGTGAGATTACATTTTTGACCTAATTAATTAGCTAACTGCTTTCTAGATTTAGTCATTGTACAGTTGTTATTCAATATTTTATGCATGCATAAATTATTGCCTTACTGAAACGTTAACTCATTGGCTTGAAACTAAGTAATTTAATTTAAATTCCAGCTATTTGACAAATTTACTTTATGATTTTCATTTTTTTGCTTTTCATTGATTAAAAAAGTATAAAGTTGATTCTAATTTTTGCTCAAGCAGTAGCTAGCTAAAGGTCTTCAATTAATAACTCTGTGTCTCAGTTTCATAGGCTAAAAAGTGAGAGATTTAGATTAGATCATCTCCATGTTCCTTTTTAGCACTAAAATTCCAGTATTAAGTTATCTTACATAATCATTTATGAGCCTGGGTGAGTCATTTGACACATTACAGACAGAATCTCAGATTTGAAAAGACTTCAGAAGTCATTGGATCAAACTCATAGGTCTAATGGTACATCCTTTACAACAAACCTTTACCATCTCTATAATTGTTTCTTGTTCTATAAAATGAGGGAAAATGCAAAATAAAATAGAATAGTGTTGTTCAGTCATGGCCACCTTTCCACTAGGGTTTTCTTCACAAAGATAATGGAATGGTTTGACATTTCCTTCTCTGGCTCATTTTACAGATGAAGAAACTGAGACAAATAGGGTTTAGTGATTTAACCAGAGTCACACAGGTAAAAAGGATCTAAGGTTGGATTTGGAATCTGCAGATACGTCATCCTAATTCCAGGCCCAGTGCACTATTTACTGAGCCATCCAGCTGTCTGTTCATTTAATCTGGGTGGCACCTAAATCAACAGAAATCCCAACTAGTAACAGCTTTTGTCTCCATTACAACTGTCAATATAATAGACACAGTACATTCAGAATTCCACTTTATCTTTGTGGATTTACAGTAATGATATGAATGCATAAATATTTAATTATTCCAGTTCTACTCTGCAGCTAGATCCAGACAGTCTATGAGAAGAATCCAAAAAATTTCAGTTTTCAAACAAGAAGATTTTTTTTTGGTCAACATGATTGAAAAGCCATATTTTTGACTACTCAGATGCCTTATATTAGTGTGAAAGAAAGCTCAGGTTGAGAAAACTAAGCTAATTCAGGATTCTATTGTGCTTTCAGATTTACATGGCACTTTTTAAAAAGAAATTTATAAAAATTTTAGGTGACTCAAAGGATTTTTATTTCCAATTAAAAAAATGAATATAAGAGAGGTAACCAACTAGAGTTCTCAGCAAAGCTATGCTGAGAGCTCGCAAAAATTATATATATACATATATATCCTTTTTGGAGAGCAATATGGAACCTTAACCAAAGAGCAATATATAAATATATATATAAAGTTCAGGCTCTTTCCATCATGTCATACCACCAATAGAGAACAATGTTTGGGAAGTTTAAAGTCAAATTCAAAAAACTTTGAATATTTCTATGGTGATATGATTATATAAGTTGTTCTAGCACCAGATTAAGTTTGAAAAAACTCAGGATCACAAAACCAGCACATAGTTGGCAATTTATTTTTTTAGTCACAGTAACTTCTATTAACTCTCAACTGAGGCATTACATTTCAAATTACATTAGTAGGAGTCCTACCTAAAATGATTAAATCACTGCTCTTTGAAAACTTTAAGTATAAAATGAAAATAGACTTTTCAAAATTGTCTAGGTTTCTATCCTATAAGATCCAATTAAATTTAAATAGTAACATGGAGAGCATATATAACATAGGTGGCATGCATACACAGACCTATTTGTAGAGATCTTTATAAACTCATATGAGTACATGTATATATGCATAAATGTACATGTGCTTCCTTATGCACATATTCTGTGCATGCATGAGAGCATATACATATGTTCATGTGTGTATGACATAGGTATGTATTTGATATATGTCTATATAAGATATTACACAAATATACATGTACCTATTTGTATATATACCTATATATCTCTTTATATATATGCATAGATCTATGTATACAGGTGGATATATATATACGTATATATGTATATAAACACATGTATATATACAAATATAGGCATTCTGTTGTTGTTATTGTTGCTACGTTGAATCATTTCATTTATGTCCTACTTTCCGTGACCTCAATTGGGGTTTTCTTGGCAAAGATACTAGAGTGATTAGCCATTTCCTTCTCCAGCTTATTTTACAGATGAAGAAATGAGGCAAACAGGGTTGCATCACTTGTCCAGAGTCACAGAGCTATTAAGTGTTTGATGCCAGATTTGAACTCAGTTCTCTTGACTCAAGGAACAGCACTCTAGTCATTGTACAACCTAGCTGCCTGCATAAAGGTATATATACACCCATACTAACATACACACACAATGCATGTTACTTGTAGTCATATTGATCTGCTACTATATAAACATATATGTTTGCATATGAGTAGATCATGTGTGTTTATGTACATTGTGTCACCTGTAGTCCATATACTACATGCTAAAGTACATAGAAGCACATAAACATGTGTGTGTGTATATATATATATATATATATATATATATACATATATATTTACATTTGTATATATCAGGATTATGTATCAGGAAGTGTTTCTGAAAAATAAGTAACATTCCATTGGGAGTATCATGGGATAAAAAAATTCTGTCAAGTAAACACATTGCTTTATCCAATTAAGTCTGGATTATTGATGCTATTGTGGGGAAAACACAAGGCATTTATTCTAATACTATGTATTTGAAAAGTCTTAGTGCTCTTAAACTTAAGATAGTATTAAGACTTTTGGTATACAGTGTATATTAATGATTGGCTTTGGAATATATTGCATGAGTTTACTTAAGATATTTCACTTATCTATTTTATTCTTAGTAATATTAACTTGCAATGTTCCCTGAGCAAACAGCTAATAGAACAAGCTGGTACATGAATGTGTTGAATGAAATGCTATATTAAAAATGAAAATGAATATAATTAGGTAAATATTAAAATTCTTAAAATTTTAGAGAACCAAAAAGGAAATGTTACTTTACCCCCAATTGTAGGTGAGTGGAATAGAAACCTATTTAGATAGATATAAACATACATAATATACATATATATCCACTTTTCTATATCTATTTAGAGATTTAGCTATATCCTTGATCCTACTTTATAAAAGCATTACTACCAAGGCAATAATCTATCACTAAATTTGAACCTTTATAAAAGTATACAGGGTACTAACAGTTGAAATGTGTAATCAAGACCACAAAATACTTTTATTTCTACGTATTAATTATTTTAAAAGCAAAAGAGCAGATTCTTTCCTTGACTCAAAAGGGCATATAGTTGAGAATTTCTAAGGATGAAAGAAGGACATGCACCCTTCCCCCCACAACGTCTCCTCTAATATTTCATTTGATAGTCTCCACTAATGGTTAATAAAGGCAACAATCTATGTGCAGCTAAAATGCTTGTATTATCAATTCTATAAGAGCTATGTTAAGGATTTTATTTTTTCCAGCTAGGGTAAATATTTTTATGCTTTCCCAATGAATTGATAGGAAATTATCTAATAACTGTCACTTTTATAGTGACCTTGGATTTTATATGAAACAGAGTTTTGTATGAACTCAGAAGGATGGAGATGATGGAGGGATGATGTTATATCATATCTAATTTGTTTGTAAATGCTCTCTAGAGAAACGAACATCATTATCAGTATTTACAACAAATGGCTAGATTTCTGAAGGACTGTGCGTGCCTTAAACCCAAATCATTCTGGTAATCATTGACTGGCCAGCAATCAAGCTCTACTTGATCATTGTTTGGGTCCTGATTGGCTCATAGTAAATGTAAATAGCAATTGAATCAGTTTGGGTGGTCTCTCTCTCTCTCTCTCTCTCTCTCTCTCTCTCTCTCTCTCTCTCTCTTTCATTCTCTCTCTCTCTGTCTGAACCTGGTAGAAGAGGCCATTCTTTGTCTCATTTCTTTCTTACCTAGCTTTAATCATTGAATGGGCAGCCCCTTAGTCAAACTGAGACCTGGTAGAGATGGTAGTTTAAAAAAGTCAGGTCTCCCAATGCATTCTGGGCTCTATATCTGACCACTGGACCCAGATGACTCTGGAGGAGAAAATAAGGTTGGGAACTTTGCATGGCCCTCCTTCACTTAATTTCAATTGGCTTGCATGTCATGATTTCGCCTCTGTGAAGTCTTGACTCTCTTTGAGAATAAAGGAAAAACAACAACAATGTTGACCTCCTCTGAAGTCACTCTCAGGACAAGTAAATAATGATTTTGAATGCCTCTATAGAGTATGAGGAATAGCCTGAAAGCACTTTAAAATAAGATTTTCCTTGGTAGTTGTAAGAAGCCTTAAGCCAGTTAAATCACTAAGATCTTCTTCTTTAAGGGTGGTGGAGCCAAGATGACAGATCAGAGACAGCAACCAGCTGAACTTTTCCAATATCCCCCTCCAAACCACATTAAAATAATACCTTGAATAAAATTAGAGAGCCATAGTTATCAAAAGGTCAAAGTGAGACATTTTAAAGAGACAAGACAATTAAAGAGATAAAGGGGTAGAAGAAAAATTGGGGGAAAAATGAAAGTTGGGGGGGACATGAAGGGATTAGGACAGAAAATGTTCATTTGTGGGAAATTTTGTGAATGACATTGACTCTATTATATGACTGAAATTTCTCTTAAGAAAATAATTCCTTAAAAATTACAATTGAATAGGTGAAAAATAATGACTTTAAGAGATGCCAAGAAACAATAAAATAAAATTTAAAGGATCAAAAAAAAGAAGAAAATAGGAAATATCTCATTTGAAAAATAATTGATTTGGAAAATAATTGGAATAGAGATAATTTAAGAATTATGGGAGTTCCTCAAAGTCTAAAAATCATATTTTAAGAAATTGTCAAGGAAAAATGTCCTGATATCCTAAAACCAGAGGGAAAAATAGAAATTGAAAGAATCTACCAATCATCACCTCACACCTACCTACCAGATTGGTCAAGATGAGAAAAAGATCAATTTTGGAGAGGTTGTGGAAGGATTTGGGACATTGATGCATTGCTAGTGGAGTTGTGAATAGATCTATCCTTTCTGGAGAGCAATATGGAATCTTACCCAAAGAGCAATAAAACTGTTCATACTCTTTGACCCAGCAAGAAATTCCCATTCTAGATTTATATCCAGAAGAAATTATAAGAAATGGAAAAATCCTACATGTTCCAAAATATTCATAGCAGCTCTTTTCGTAGTAGCAAGGAATTGGAAATCTTGGGGATGTTCATCAATTGGGGGATGGCTAAACAAGTTATGGTATGGTACATGAATATTATGGAATATTATCATTCTATAAGAACCCATAGATGATCAGATTCTAGAGAATCATGGAATGACCTACAGGATCTGCTGCTGAGCCAAGGGAGCAGAACCAAAAGAACAATGTACACATTAACAACAACATTATGAGATGATCAACCTTAATGGAAGCAGCTCTTCTCAACAGTTCAGAGAACTAGGACAGGCTATGGACAATGTTATCCCCATTAAGAGGAAGAAAAATAAAACAAAAAAAAAAGGAAGAAATACCAACCCTTCAGAATCTGTTGAACATTTATAAAAATTACCTCTTATGTATCTCTTTCCCTTAATCCCAATTCCTCATACTGAAAATGAATAATATATAAACATGTTTATTCCAAATATGTATGTACAATGCTAACTTGACTGTTTGCCAATGAGGGGGAAGAGAGGGTGGAAATTTTGTAACTTAAAAATATACATGTGCATATGGATGAATTTTTTTGAAAAAAAGAATCTACTAATCATCTATAAAAATCCAAAAATGGAATTTACTGGGAATATTATAGTCAAATTACAGAGTCCCAGTACATGGATAAAATATTGCAAGAAGTCAGACAGAAACAAATCAAATCGTGTGAACCCATAGTCAGGATCAAATGAGATTTAACTATAAGAAAATATGAGGAACATTATTTCAGAAAAACATAGCAGGATGAATCATTGTGTTTAGGGACAGAAGAGATATAATGTGAATGACTAGGCTACTCTTATCCCTACAGTGATCCCAGACAATTCCAAAGGATGCATAATGAAAAAATGCTATCCATCTCCAGAGAGAGAACTGATGAACTCTGTGGGCAAATTGGATTATAATATTCTTGCGTCTATTTTTCTTGCTTTTTTTTGCAACAAAGCAAACATGGAAATATTTTGAATGATTTCACATGTATAACTGATATTATATTTCTTGCCTTATCAGTGGATGAGGAATAGAAATTGGAACTCAAAATTTAAAAAGCAAACCACATTAAATATAAATAATAATTTAAATTATTTTTGAAGCTAAAAACTGCATTACTAAAAGGGAGGATAATACTATTTCTGTAAAATATTTATTTTGATATTCATTTTAGAAAAAAAAATTTGTGACACAATTGAATTATATGTTCATTTGGGACCTTGCATTCCAATGGACATATTAAATTTATGTCCTTTTCTAAAAGTTTTGATCACAGTTTATTGTTGTGTGTCCAATAGAAAAGATGTATGAGGGGTTTGAGGATGATGAAATATATAACCAAAGAATCCTGAAGGAGAAGAGGAGATTAAAAAAAATCAGTACAAAAGAACTCTAAAACAAAAAGAGGAGATAATATGTTCACATGATGACAATTATATGGCCAGAGAACTCTATTGGAATTCTTCTGAAATCAGGAAAAGCAAAGGAAGGTCTCAGATGTTCCCCTCTCATCAAATTTATTAGAGTACATGGACAAGAGACAGAGGCAGACATGAATGGGCAGCAATCTTTATCTATGGAGGAAACTCTTGAATGATGAGATCATAGATACATTTGAGTGGTTGAACATGGTTTTATATTGTGATACAAAGCTAGGTAGCACAATGGATAGAAAACTGAGCCTGAAGTCTGGAAGTCTTGAGTTCAAATCCTGATACTTACAAGCTGTATAATGACCCTGGTCAAGTCACTTGATCTTTGTGTATCTTAGTGTTCTCAACTTTAAAATGGGAATAATAATAGCACTTACCTCGCAGGGTTATTATTAATATTAAATGAGATAAAATTTGTAAAATATTCAGCACAATGTCTGATATATAGTAAATACTTTAAAAAAATTTATTACCTTTGAAATAGTATAAATCGATCTAATTTGTTCTAAGCTGATCCATATAAAGAATATAAATTTAAAATGTGAATGTTGGGAATTTTTTTCCATGTAATATACTTTTTAATGATGGCTTGATAATCCCTTTAAGGACACATATGACAAATGGAGATCTATTTTTCATCATTACTTTCTTTTTTAAAAAATGCATCTTTATATTAAGGATAGGAAAGGAAGTTTCCTTTATTTCTCTTAAAATTAAGATTAGCTGCAAAATGCTTTCAACTAACACTTAATAAATCTCAGTTTTGGATTGGATTTTGCTGAAGGTTAATACTAAGTAGAAACTCCTAGTCAAAATTGTCATATTTCTATTTGAGCCCAAATTGTGAAAAATGCTGAGCACTTTTAATACTGTGGATTTCCTTTATTTCTATGTCCCTGTGTTATAGTTCAATATTTTAGATATTTTTGTAATGATCTTTGACTTTCATTACAAACATATTAAATTGAATAGAGAAAAATTCTATTATTAAAAAATAGATAGGGTCATTTCATTTATTTCTATGGGTCATTTCACTTGTGTCTGTGTCTTCTTTTAGAAGACTTTAGAAAAAAGTAGGAAGGTTTATATGAATAAAATAAGCTAAATCAAATATATACAATAATGTAAATAAAAAAGACCATTAAAATGCAGTATTTTTTAAACAAAGTCCTGGAGTAAAGATAATGAAACATCTTCCTTCTAGGATAACTATGAAGGCAGACAGCTGTATACATTGTCAGATGAGCCACCTTATTGGATCTCATAGAATTATTTTTCATTAACTCAAGGGAAGGTTCAATCAAATATAAGAAGATTATAATTAATGTCATTGAATGTAAGCAACTCCCATGATGGTATAGGGAATAATGTGCTGGACAAAAAGTAACATGGTTTAGTCAATAGAATGAGTTTTAGAGCTGGAATCAGGAAAACATGGATTCAAATTCTGTCTGGGACCCTAACTAGCAATACTACATGATGATGATGATGATAATGATAATGTTTGTCTTTCATTCTCAAAGATGACCATGACATCAGGGAGGTGATATCATGACAAGTACATAAATTGGATTTGAATGAGGGAATTCTATGCTAAGTCATCAATCTCACTTTCTCCTCCAGAGTCATCTGGGGCCAGTGGCTAGATATGAATCAGGATGATTGTAGATGGCCCTGGTTGTGAGGTAATCAGGGTTAAGTGACTTGTCCAAGGTCACATAGCTAGTAAGTGTCTGAGGCCGGATTTGAACTCTCCTTCTCCTGACTTCAAGACCAGTGCTCTATCCACTGCACCACCTAGCTAGTAGTAAACAATATTACTTAATGAAATTTTTCTTACCCAAATTTTGTAGATGGGGAAATTTAGACTTTTAGAAATTAAATAAGTAATAATGTCTAATAGGAATATTATGAAGATAAAATAAGTTAATGAATGTATAAGGCTTTTCAAATCATATATTTTAAAAGGGGTGGTAAATATAGGGGAAATGAATCCAGATATTTATATTGTTTTCAATATGAAAAAGGAAAACATAAAAAATATGCATAGTTCACTTATTACTTCAAATCCTAATTAATTGGCAATTAAACACCTCAGCTTTCACCCCCTCCCCCCAAAAAACTTGAAGAATACTTTTCAAAATTTATATTTTAAACTTAAATAACTTAAAACTGCACTAAGATTTTGGGTATACTATGTATGCATATATCTGATGCAGAGATTTATGACTATGGGAAATTTATAATTAGAAACAAATTCTGTAGTCTATCATACTGCTAAATTTTGTCAACGTGTGGAAGGCTGTTTGTTCCTGAGATGTAAACTGACCCCTATTGTTTCATGCTAAATGTAAAATTTGTACCCTCTCCTCATTCCTTTCACCCAGATGCGAGTTCCCAGTTACCTGACCTTGCCCATTGACACAGATGTGACAGGAAATGACATGTTGAACTTAGAGGTCGCACCTTGGGATAGGAAGGATCAGTATGTAGCTTGCCATTGGAGGATACCTGGGTCAGGTGCTAGACCACTCCCCAAGCAACACCCTTTGTCCAACCCTCTACAGAAGTGTATTTAAGAAGAAGCAAAGCCTCTTTTTGTTTCTTTTTGACTCAACCTTCCCCCTTATAGGATGGTTGTCTCTCCCTCTCTTTCTTATGCCACATGCTACCAACTTAGTCTCCTGGAGCACCATGGGCCTTCTCCATGCCATATGGCACCACTAAGTCAGCCCTCATGACTGCTTGTCCTTTCTCTCTCTCTCTTTCTCTCTCTCTCTCTCTCTCAAACCACTAAAACTTCACCCAGCCTGTTCTGAGAGTGCTTACTGCTTTTCTAGGAGTTTAACCTGCATACTTTGCAATAATTTATAATAAAATCCCAGGGATCATGAAAATTACTTCATTTTCAGTAACCCTTGATTTCTGTCTTTATTTGGCAACCCCTAATTCTCACCTGCAACATTTCCATGTCTGTGAATAATAGGTATATATACATTCATATACATAAGTTTATAAGTATATATATATATATTTTTTCATCTGTTATATCAAAATCATGCATTATACATAATTCATTATTCACAAATAACAGGGATATGAATCATTAACATTTAATTTTTAAACTAATCATGTCATATTAATCTAGACTTACATTTTGAATTTTTTTTAGACTTAACTGTGGTATGTGAATTACCTAGACCAAGCAATAATTTATATATAGTTTCAATTTGTGACATAAAGTCAACTCAGAACCATATTGAGACAAATTTAACTATCTCAAGCTTAAATTAATTCTATCAATTGGGTATGGAATTCATCACATATACATACATACATACATACATATATATGTGTGTGTATGTATGAGTGTGTGTGTGTGTTTTATTGTTTTTTCATTGTTATTTGAATCCTATAATATTTAACAATCACAATTATTTTTAACTCTCTCAGCAAAAGAAGGGTCTAGGTGGCTGTAACTGACAACACTAACAACAGAAAAAAAGAGGTCAGCAGTAGTCCACCTAGGTAGCCAAAAGGATTTTTTTGGTTTATTTGTATGTTTTAGTAGCTAGGTGATTCATTAGACAGAAAGTTGGGTCTGGAGTCAGGAAAACCTGAGTTCAAATCTGGACTCAGATAGTTAGGAGCTATGTTATTCTGTGTAATTCACTTAACCTCTTTTTGCCTTAATTCACTAGAGGAGAAAATGTCAAACTACCTAGGATCTTTGCCAAAAAATCCCAGGGACAATAATGTCCCTGAGGTCATGAAGAGTCTGACATGACTGAGCAACATAACTTTTAGGAACACACTCAAATCACTCTTAGAGATATTGCCTGCTGATCCTGGTTAGTGTGGGGAAGTTAAATATTTCAAGAATCATTCAAGCACACAATAAGTTATACTGAAACTCAGAGTCTACCTGCAAATGAAAAAAAAAACACCAAATCTAAGAATTGACAAACTGGAATACATACCCTTATTAGTACTAAGGAAAAATCTAACATCTTTAGGGACCAGATAGTTTTTGGTTCTTCTAGCCTCAAAAATCCAACCTTTTAGATCTAAAGGGACACATCTTCCAAAAAAAAAAAACCACCCTCATTCAGAATTCTATACCCCTTCATGAATACAATGCAGCTCCCACCACCAAGAAGCACAATAGCAAAAATATTATGACCTACTAGAAGAAGATCAAGTTGTAGAATGGACACAAATGAAGAGTACTACTATAAATTTGAAGACCAGGGAGAAGACTTAAAAGAAAAATAACTGCTAACCACAGATGGTAAGCTATGACATTTGTCATGGATAAGAGAAAAAAAATTAGTGAAACAATTCAGTTTTTCATTCAAAATTAAGTCAAAATTGTAGTAAAAAGAAATTTAAATAAGTCCATAAGAAATAGGAATCATTATCAGAACACAAAACATTATCTAAAATATTTTAGAATTTTTTTTCTTTCAGTGGATAGGAAGGTTTATACACATTAAAGGAATGAGAAAGAGAGAGAGAGAGAGAGAAAGAGAGAGAGAGAGAGACAGAGACACAGAGAGAAACACAGAGACACAGAGACAGACTGAGAGGCAAGAGACAGAGAAACAGAGAGACACAGAGAGATATGATGGGGGAAAATTGATCTGGCAGTTTCAAAAAACCCACATGGAGAAGCAATAATGAAACATCATCTTGAATCATACTACATGTCATAAAAGTTTTAGAAATATATTTAAGTCACTGAGATAAATAATCTTCAATGGCCTGGAAATTTACCTAATTTAAATTCCCCTAAAAACATAAAGAATATATTCAATTCTATACTTGAAAAGATGAATGATTCATCAAAGGTATACTTAATACCTAATACAATAAAACTTTAACATATATTAAAAATCTTGTTTCCTTAACGTCAAACTGTGTAAAACAAATGAACGTTGCTAAATAGAAAGTACTACATATCAAATGTTTTTAAAATATAAAAATGATGAAAAGAATAAATCAACCTATTAATGTTATTTTACTTCATATTTAAGTGTACAAATCACTGTAGTGTAATTTGTTTTATTGAATGTGGTAGTTTTTACATATTATCCACAAAAATTAAATAAAGATATTATTTCAAGAGGGAAAGTGTATTTTGTATAATATAATCATATAGAAATCACCATTCATTCCGATCAGCATCACAGTTGCAGTAATACTGAGAATCAATGCAGTTTCCTTCTATTCCACAAGTACACTTTTGAACATCAGGCAAGGAACCTCCCCAATATGTCTGTGTTTCATTGGTTCTTCCAATCCACCAGCTTAATGGTATTCCATCTAAAAGACAAATAAGCAAAGTATATCTGATTTAACCCTTTATGAGAAACAATTTTCTATTGCTAAACTTTCTTTTCTTCTTTGCATAATTTTTTTCCTGACACTTAAAAGTATCAATTAATTTAACATAAACACACACAAATATACATATATATATATAGTATGCATATCAAACACAAAATAAAATGCATACAATTAAGAAATATGCATATATATTTCCTTTGATACATCATTGGTTTTATACACACACACACATACACACACACACACATGGATGCTTTAGAAGTAATTTCATCTTACATTTTAAAGCAAGCTATTCCTTTAAGAATAATATCCAAGTAAATTTTTAAAATATCTCATTACCAATGATTAAATGAATGTCACAATTTTATACTTTCATTGGAAAATGAACTAGATATTCTTAACTCATTCAGGCATGATATTAGAACAATTTATCTTGAAAAGAATTCTTATGTGATTTCTTAAAATAGAAATTAAAAGGAAATTCTATCAAATCTGAAGTCAGGATAATTTATATAGTAAAGCAATAATCTGTTAAAGATTATGAAATATCCATTGAAAAAATTAAATGTTTATATATAGCCATTTTTTTTTGCATATTCCTAAAAAATGTATTTTTTCATATTAATATCTAGGTATTTTTTTTGAGAGATGTAAACAAATGTCAAGAGAATATGGTTTTGCATATTCAAGGATATGAGTATTGGGACAAGTAAAGACATTCATTGGACTAGAGGAAAGGTGGGGCTCCTTTATTCTGTCTTTAGAGTATATAGAAATATATTGTCTTACAGTTTTGAAAGTCATACTTTAGGAAGGAAAGTGATAACCTGAAGGATACTTGAGTACTATTGCTAAGATTGTGAGGGCACTTAGAATTCTTAAGAGGATGAATTTAAGGAATTGTAAGATTCTTCATGGTTCTGAATGGGGGGAGAGAGATTGAATGGGAGGAAGAGATGAGTCAAAGCCATATGAGAGAAGTGACACGAGATGAGTTTTAAAAGCACCTAGGGATGCTAAGAGACACAGATAAAGAAGGAATGCATTCTAGAATCTGTGTAAAGACAAGAAGGCCAGATATCAGGAGAGTTTTCAAAATGAAGGGCTATCATATAACCCTCATGAGTGAGAGTTTAAAACTGGAGTAATGTCCACCAGGGAGAAAAATTACAGCTTTATTATTTATTTGTTTATTTCCTTTGTGATCTTATGCATTTAAATATATTCTTAAGGAGTCCCTATATTTCTCAAGACTACTAAAGGAGTACAACAGAACCACACAAAAGATTAAGAGTTACTGGTTTAACTACTGGGTCTGTATCTTGAAGAGATCAGGAAAAAAGTTAAAAAAAACACATGTACAAAAATATTTGTATCATCTCTTTTAGTCATGGTAAAGAGTTGGAAATGAAGGGGATGTCCATCAATTTGGAAATGACTAAAACAAATTGTGGTAGATGTATGTGATGGAACATCATTGCTCTATAAGAAATCATGAGAGGGGCCATCTAGGTGGTGCGGTGGATAGAGCAGTGGCCCTGGAGTCAGAAAGACTCGAGTTCAAATTGGCCTCAGACATTTAATAATTACCTGTGGGCAAGTCACTTAACCCCAGTGCCTTGCAAAAAAACTAAAAAAACTAAAAAGCTAAAAAATCATGAGAGACAGGATTTCAGAAAAGCCTGGAAAGATTTACATTAATTGATGTTGAGTGAAATAAGCAGAGCCAGAAAAAAACATTAAGCACACTAACAACAATGTGGTGATGATCAACCATGATGGATGTGTTCATTTCAGCAGTACAATAAAGGAACTGTGGAGTTTAAATGGAGACCAAAGCTTGTTATCTTCAAATGACATATATTATGTCATTTTCTCTCTCTAATGTTTTCTTTCTTCTGTTTGGATCTGATTCTTCTCTCAGAACAGTATCAAAATGAATCTATATTTGGCACAATTATAAATGTAGCCTATATCAGATTTCTTTCTGTCAGGGGCAAAGGGGAGGGAGAAAAATGTAAAACTTACAACCTTGCAAAAGAAAATTGGTAAAAACTACCCTTGAATGTAGTTGGAAAAACAAATAAAAAGAAAAAAAAAAGAATTCCTGATTTAAATTCTGTTTGGACTGCATGGAAATTGGAAGAAGTTCAATTTACATTAGTAAAGCTTTCCTAGGGATAAGAGCATATCAAAAATTAAATAGGCTGCTTTGGGAACCAATAATAAGGAGAAGCTATAAAGCCTCTTACCAGGGATACAGTAGTTGTGATTCCTCTAGAAAAGTGGAACCTAAGTGACTTGAATTACTTTTCAGGTCAAACATCCTATGGGTCTAAATAATACTGGGAATTTTGCAAAGTCCTATGTACAATTTCATAAGATCTCCACAACAACCCTGATAGTGTTGTTCTACACACATTACTGTCTCCATTTTACAGATGATAAAACCAAGGCTGAGAAAATTTTGATTTTCCCACAGACGTACACAGAGACAGAGGTAAGGTTAAAACCCAGATCTCTCCTGACACCATCTAATATATTATTCACTTGCACCACCCTGCTTCACTAAGCAGAATTTCTCAAAGTCTATTACCACTCTCATCACTAAGAGTTTTATCTACTCCTCAGAGTGTTTACAACTAAGTGATAAAAGCTGAATATTGCCTTAAATCTATAGTACTGCACATTAAGACTAACAATGTTTCTAAATACCAGAATGGGAAATACACATAATATGTAGGAAAGGATAATGAGGGACATGAAGGAAATCTATCCTTGAAGAAGCGAGGGCTTGAAAGATGAAAACTGAAGCAATACAAGATCAAGCTATGAGGGGCATGTCTCCTCACAGATGTTTGGACATTTTCATTTGTTCATTCAAACTCAGTTGTTATCATCCTTAGGCCACCACTGAGAGTTTGGAATGTATCCCAGTTTCTTTCTTAGGTAACAGCTACCACTGTTTATTATTAGTCATTGTAAGATAAGACTTCTGCTATGTTGACAATCTCCTAGCTCATAAATGTACCACTTCATTCATTAGCAGACAACTGTCAGTTCAGCAGGGTGCCTCAAAAAAGCACCAAATTCAGTTCTGGGAAGAATGGATATAACAGCTTTGAGAACTGTTATTGTCAGTATCTTCAGTAGGTCCCCCTCCAAACTCTAATACCTCCTCCTCTAAAAGCAAAAACTCATCATTGAAATGGAAAGTGGGTAATGGGAGATATCGAAAATACTTAAGAAGTATTCTGCAAAATACCACTTTAAAAATTAATTGCTCAAACATGATGTTTATATAGTTTTAAGATAAAGTAAATCATTATAGCTTAATGAATAACTATGTTTTTGTCTATGTTGTACCCAATTTCTCTATGAAGTAGGAACATGAAAATTGCCTGAAGCATTTTGAATGATATCATGCACCATCTGGCTCCATTCACAATATTCAAGAGTATTTGAAGGAATTTTGAAAATATATAAGAAAACCAAGGAAAGGAATTATCTGGAAGAATGTAAATAATGTGATAGAAAAAGTAGGGAGGAATTACAGATGCTTGTAAATAGGGAAGATCAGGGTGACTCTGATGATAGTACTTTGGGATAAATAGGACATATTGGACTGAAAAGGGAAATTAAATGACTGACCATGGTCAAATCATTCTGTTAAATCATAAAATGTTAAATGAAGAAACCATGGATAGCACTCCTTCATTTGAAAAATAAGAAATATAATACCCATAAAAGTGAAGCAATTTACCCAAGGTCACATAGTTAGAGAGTGTCAGAGGCAGAGACTATCCAGCGCTTTTTTATATTGGTCCAGGGTAAATTTGAATTGCAAATCGTTAAAAATAGCTTTTGTTTTTCTTTTGAGTAAGATACATACAAAACATGTTCTCTCTTCAAAGCACTGCTATATTGTATTCATTATGGTTGACCCCAATAGTTGTGAGATTCTTGAGGGTAAGGACTGTTTTGGGCAATAAGACACTCTGTAAATTTATTAGTTGAAGAATTGGTTTATTTAATTAAAGAACTATGCATTTATGTCCTAAAATTATAAAACTGATCATAACACTTCTTTGATTAAACAGGATTCTAATATTTATTCAGAATGTTGATTGAACAGAGGATCTAGTGTTATGAAAATGATATTTTAATACTTTGTTTAGTACTTTGTTGCTTCCTCACAGTTTAATATAACAAAATGATAGATCCAGATGTCAAGTTCAAGTTCTGTATGCATATGTACATAAATACCTTCAGTTGCATTTTATATGGAATAAGGTCATAAAGACTTTAAGCAATTACATAATGAATTCTCTGTTGTATCTGCCATGGTCCAAAAATATCAAAATGATACTTCACATATAAGGTTGGAAGGGAACTAATTCATCAAAGAGCTTGGTCAATATAAAATGTTTAAAGCAGTAAGAACTGCTTTATAAAGTTCCTCCCTAGATTTGAGAGACCTGGCAAACAGAATCATTTTCTGTTGAGTATTAAATCACTTGACTTAGATAAATCTTTAACTAAAGACAGTAAAGTTAGATTCATAAAAGTTGGATCCAAATTCAGGCTTTGTCACTGATTAGATATGTCCTTGGATAAAATGATAAACCTTCCTTGGGACTTAGCATGCTCAAAAATAAAATGAGAGAATTAAAAAAGGAAAACTGATGTCTAACATTCCCAAATCTATAAGTTTCAAACAGATTATATTTGAAATTTTCATTCAAAGGAATTAGAATATATTGGAATACAATAATATAAAGTTCAGTTCAATGAATCTTCATAATAAACCTACTGCTTAACAAGGCACTATGCTAGGTGCTGGGTCTACAGAAACGAACAAAAAAAAACAACAAACAAATCCTTTCCTTAGTAATTTCCATTTTATTGGGGAGGGGGGAATAACAAGTGTACTAGTTTATGAGTTTTGGGTAAGGACAAAAATAAGTGGAGAGATCATGAATGGTCTCATGAAACAAATGATCCAAGAACTCAAGTATTTAAATAAATTGGATATTCTAGAAAACAGGAAAAGAAATTGACTACAAACCAAACATGAAGAGCAGCCTGTGCATAGACCTGTATATAGGAGATAGAATGCTATGAACAAGGAACACTGAGTAGGTAAGTTTAGTTGTAACATAAAGAGCATGAAGAAATTCAATAGACCTGAAAATGTATAGAGGGACCAGATTGCAAATGGCATTCAAAGACAAACTGAAAAGTTTACATATTTTTCTTTTATCAGAGAAAATAGAAAGCTACTATACAGTTAATATAGCAAATTAACAGGATTAGGTCTGTACCTTGCTGAGGTAATTTTTTATATGTATTAAGTGCTTACTCTATCCAAAGCCCTATGTGCTCAAGGAACTTGAATCACAATGGGGAAAGGGAGATAACACATAAAGGAACTTTCAGCTACCAGATGAATGGAAAAGTCCACTGGTCCTTATGATCCTTATAGGATA
Organism: Macrotis lagotis; assembly: GCF_037893015.1. NCBI lineage: Eukaryota > Metazoa > Chordata > Mammalia > Peramelemorphia > Peramelidae > Macrotis > Macrotis lagotis. Next base: position 180,138,169 of record NC_133666.1, read on the forward strand.
GAGAGATAGCAGTGGAAAGTAATCCAATTTGGCTGAAGAAAAAAAGGGAGATAAAGGAGATGAACAAAGACATCTTCTTTGGTATCAATTCAACTGATGAAAGGGTTAGGGAAAGGACTTGTAGATATATTGGTTTTGTTCAGTTTGAGAGGGAAAAGAGAAGAGAGTAAAAAGGAATATGGCTATATAGAAGTAGAACGAAGGGCAATGGGACTCACTATTTTTCATAAGGCAAGGCAATGACTAAACAAACTATAATATATGAATGTAATGGAATATTACTGTACCATAAGAAATTATGGAAGAGGTGATTACAGAGAATTTGAGGAGTATTAAATGCAGAATACCATGAGTATAATTAGGAAATGATTACAACAAGGGCAATAATATTGAGAATATTATTGAGAAGAAAAGCAACTCTGAAAAAATTAATAATTCTGATCAAAACAATGATCAACAAAAAAAGGCAAACTTAAGGAAACTTCACAATGAAATATTATCTGATAAATGATGAATCTCCCAGTATAGAAAGAGATGTACATTTGAAATATCATTGCTTTGGAGATCCTTTTTTTAAAAATTAACCAACATTTTTTGTCCCATTGGATTTCCTTTTTCTCAGTTTTTATTGAGAATGGAATGAGGTCAAAGTAGAGAGGAGAGTGAATTATTTGTAGTAGTGATTTTAAAAATAGATTCCATTTGAACATTTTCATAAGGGAGTAGAGAAAGAAAGAAATAAGGAAGAATAGAAACCAGTACAATTTTGAAAGATGTATGGAGTTCATTAAGATACCACTGGTATATGTGAAGAAAGCATTTTCAGTTGAGTGATGAAGTAAAAAAAATCATACTAAAAGAGACTGAAAAATAAGAAAAAATAAGGGTAAATAGCTTTGTTTTTTTTTTTTTATTTGTGTGTATGTTATTAGGAATTTGATCATGAGAGGAGAGATATATGATGATGGTTTGAGGGAATGCTAGAGTCATACAAAGTTTTTCTCTTTACCTGTTTCCTTTATTTTTTATAGTGGAATAGATCATATTCATGGGCTACAAAAAAGAAACCTGTAGATAGGAAGACCTATGAAAGAGATACGAAGAAATTTTCATACCTATTAGTTCCTTTTTACCTTCACTAGTGCAAAAGTTTTGGGAAAGAGTCTTCAAGGAAATAAGAATAAATGAGTATTATAACTTTTATAAATGTAAATTTAATGACCTGTAATGTAAATCTGATTTTTTTTTGGCCAAAGTTGATAAACTGATACATAATCACAGAGAATAATTTTCAAAATGATTTATATTCCAGCTGCACATGAAACCAGAATTAAAAAGTCAGAATTAAATAGAAGGATCAGTTTAAATTATTCTAAAAGAGAAGGCAACAGGAAAACAAAAATTCTTAAAATACCTATTCATCTTGCCTTATATTCTATATAATGAACACAAGTCATGATAGAGAAGGGAAAGGTGGTGAAAAATACATTGGAAAATATGCTATGGGATCAAAGAATGAAAGAATGCTGTTGATTATTAAGAAGTCTCGTACCTAAATATCATAAACACTTCCTTGAAGATGAGAATAGAAAGGTACAGAACATGGAGAACTCCAAATGATATCAGAAAAATAATGAAATTTAAAATATTTGAACAGATAGAAAATTAATGTCTGCAAATATGGGAGTAATTTCAAAGTCAATTGTTTTTGTGAAAACAGACCATCATTGATTAAAACAAAGATTAAAATCACATCAAATTCGATTAAAAAGTAAGCATGAGAGTACACTGAAATTACAGGAATTTCAACTCAAACTATTGAAAAAAATTAGAAATTAAGGGGAAAAAATTAGATCTGATAATCGCTATTTGTTAAAGGAGCAAAGTACATCATCGCCTGAGTTTAGTCCAAATGTAGGTAAAATAAGAACTATGACTTAATATATTTTGTTACCTAAAAAAATTGTTAAAAAGCACACTGCCTAATATAAAATTACTAACTAGATGAAATTTGTCTTTGGTGCTCCCAAGTCAACTTCTTTTTTGTCTTGTCTCTTCTTTCTGTGATATGCCTCCAGTGCCATCTTCAAGTACCCACTAGCTCTTCTGGGTCACATTGTCCAACAAGAACTTGTCAATGGACACATATAGAATTTAATATTTATTTATTCAATTAAAAACATTGAATTTATTTTATTTATTTCATTAAATTAAATATGTATTAAGCATTTATAATATTAAATCCTTTATGAAGCCTTTGACAAGTTTTTTTGTTGGGCAATGTGATCCAACACAGCCCTATAAGAATGTACCCCTAGAAAAGGATTTTTATAGTTGTCATTTTATAGTTCAAAATATATTTCTTCTCCCAGGAAAAATTATATCAAAAAAGCAATCATTTTTTATTATTGATTGAAACACTTCTTCCATAATAAAAGAATTTCAAATATCAAGTAACAAAGTAGCAGAGCTATTTTATGTTTGGGAAAACTTCCAAGAACACTCAAAGTCATGACACATATGGATAACTTTTAGTTTATCTATGTGTAATACAAATGCGAATATATATTACCATACATTCCTTTAGAAAATTTGCAAAGGGTTAATTTAAATATTATGACACTGTAGCTTTTCTGGGGGAGAATATGCTTCATGAGGCATAGTTTTATATATTTATATGCAGGACCAGAAATGATCATGGGTATTGTCAGTTATTTGGCTTATCAGAGCTTGAATAACAATGAATATACTTGGAACTAATTCACTTTGTTTGGGGACTGAGGGAAAATAGTGTTGGGAAGAAGCATAGCACAACCTGTAGCTAAAGCACAAATATAGGCATATTAAAGTTTGGTTCAAACTCCTAGGAAGAATGGGGAAGATAAACCTTGGGAGAGAGGTTCCATGGTTACAAGACTCTCAGTTTTCCAGCCTATTTGGGGTTAATAATAGGCCTACTATCTTAAGTGTAAAGATAATGGATGACAGTATCTTGGACCAGAGTCATAATCACTGAGTGCTAGTTACAGTTTTCCGTCTTTTATTTTTTGGAAAATTAACTTGATTCTTTTTTTCTCAATTAATATTTTTCTTTTTCATCCATCTAAATACCAGTTTTCCCATTAGCATTTCCCCCATGTGTAGAAGGATGAGAAAACACACACTTGTTAGTGAATTCACAGGTAAATAATACTTAAGCAGCAAGGGATAATAATCTTGATGTTTTCCTTCCTCATTCTCAGGTATCTCTCAATAAAATAATTGATAATGAAATCAATACAATGAATGTCTCTAGAAATTTTATTTAATTGGAATTGAGTGAGAGGAGAGATCCATTCAAATGAAAAGTTCTCTGCCAAAAAGGACATATTATTTGATGAATATATTATCTTTCCCTTTATTTATGTTATCAGTAAAAGTATGGGATATTACAGACATTTGAACTAGATCACTCTAAGAAACCAACAGGATTCTAGTTTCACTAGATAGTGGAGGAAAACTCAAATTTAATCCTCCTAAGTTACTTAATCATTTTAAGAGGTACTTCAAAACAGGAAGGTAATGTTTATTTGAGTATGTCAATGGTTTGAAAGAAGTAAGTAATTTCACAAATGTACCGCTGGGAAAATTGGATATTAAATATTAAAGGTGATTATGTCACTTTTTTAAAAATGTGAAGCAAATATTTTAGACTTAGCTTTCTTAGTGCCCATGATACTTTTCTGTGGTAATGTGGGGAAATTCAAGAAACTAAGTCTTTTAATTTTAAATATTTCCCCCATTTGATTGTCAATTTTCCTTTGAAAATGTCTAGTTTACTAACAAAAAATGAGTTAGAATGAAGAGTATTGGGTACTGAATTACTAGTTTAGAGAATTCCACAGAAAGTACTAAGAGGGAGTGAGTGATTTCAAAGGCCAATCTTAGTTTTAAATGTTAGTTCCAGAGACTAACTGAAAAACAATAAATACTTACAAAACAAAAGAAAATCCAATTTATGTCTGACAAGCATTGCTTAGATTTTAAGGAAGGAAGCTTTTATGTTCAATTATTTGATAGAGAACAATTAAGGTTTCAAAGAACCTCATAAAGAATTGACCTTGGTTTTCTTCTTTGAACAAGGGACTCTAAAACTTCCACAATGAGACCTGTTTGCTAAGTAAACAAGAATCTTGAGAATCAAATAGCACCATGCCATAACCTTAAAAGAATTAAAATCCATAACAGCTAGTTGGATAAAACACATTATACAACATAATAAGATTCTTCAGCTTTACTCACCTCGCTTATTTAAAAGCCGGGACTTTTTGCAGTGGTAAGCAAGCTCCTGTTCACAGTGTTCTGCATGGTTAATTGTAGCCTGGAGCTGTTCGGTATTGGCAGTATACTTGAAAAACACAGTATGAGGGTTTTCTCGATTGGAACTTTTTACTCTGGTGAAGTCTGAGCTGTTGTGCTGTATAATGGTCCATGCAGTGTCTGAAGGAATGCAGAAATTAAAGGAGGGAAAACAAGAGTATCATCCTGCTGAAAATGTTTAAAAACAAAAACTATCTAGCAATAAAGCAAATATTTTGGTTAAAATGTAAAGGAATAAATAAGCACACAATTAATAAATAGTTGTCCTGCCAAGATAAATTAGGGTAGCATATATTAAGCAAGAAAGTTATAGGGAGAAAAAAAATACTAAGTTAGACTTAGATAATAGATAACTAATTTTCTAGAATAAACAAGAAAATTGCAAAATTCTAATAAATTTATTTTCTTTATTTTTGCATTTCTTCAACTTAGCTGCAAATAATAGCCAATCATTTTTCAGCATTTCCCTATATATAATATTTTTCTCTCAAACTCTACATATTTAGGGATAATTAAAGAAGACTTATTTTATTGTTGGTTGGTTTACACATCCAAATAGTAGCATTATAACTTGCACAGCTTAATAGTCCTGGCCTGACTTTGTGATATCCACCATAATTATTGTTCCTGGGGAAGCTGGGGTTCAAATGAGGTTAGAGAAGGGATAAAACCCAATTTCACAGTTGCTTTACATCTGGCACCAATATGGTAGGAAGGGCCCACAAGACTGTCTATAGAGGGCCAAATAGGCTCAGTTTGGAAATGGCATAAATTAAAGCTCCTCCCATGCTGATCAATTGTGGGATATAGCCCACAATGGTCATTATTTCCAACCAGTATTAGGGAAACCTAACCTGAGAGAGAGTAAGAGGGAGAAAGAAAGATATACAGAGAAACAAAGATAGAGATAAGAGAGAGAGAGGGAGAGAGAGAGAGAGAGAGAGAGAGAGAGAGAGAGAGAGAGAGAGAGAGAGAGAGAGAGAGGAGAGAGAGAGAGAGAGAGAGAAGAGAGAAGACTTCATTTAACTTCTGGACATTACAGATAACCACTATAGTGGTCACCACATCATTTATGCTATATTTTTGCTTTACTGATTAACTTCATGTATTACATGAGATATGATTCCATAATATTTAGGATGGGCAGAGAATTGTTTTGGGGAAGAAATATTTTTTTTAGCCACCAGGGCATCGAATTCCTGAAAAATGGATCTGATGAAATGATACATTTCCATAAAGCAGGGTTTTTTTTCCAACTTAGAAGGATAAGGGTCATCTTGAGTGGACTGCTAAAGTAATCATGTTAGGAAGATAAGATTTCGAATTCAGTCTCAAGGACTTACTATTATATAGAATCTAATTTGATCACCACAACAACCCTGGAAAGTAACTATTATGATTCGCCCCTCATCCCCACATTTTTTCAGGTGAGGAAACTAAATTTGTGAGATATTAAGTGAACTGCCCAGAGTTACACAGGTTAGTCAGTGTATGAGGATAGATTTCAGTTCAAGTCTTCCTGACCTAAGTCCAGTCTAAAAGTCCAGCCACCTCACTGCTTACCTAACTGCCTGTAAGAAAGCAAACATTTGCTTAAGAAAGTTGAGATGATTTTACTAAGACTACATAGTCAAAATACAAAACTGGATCCTCTAACCCCAAATCTAGCAATTTTTCTATCGTTGTAATGCTTCACCCTATGGGCTTAAGGGCCTGCTTTGTCACTTGTGTATGAATTCTAAAAATTCTCAAGGGAGTTCTTTTTCCCACATGTGGCCAATTACCATTGCTTGGGCACTCATGACTAGAGGTTCAGGAAAAACCACTCTGTGACTGATCTTGGATTTCAGAAGAGTTGGGAATAAATTTGGTTTAAAATGTCTCTTGAGTGCTCTATAAATACGAAGATAGCTATAGAAAGATCCTCAGGGCAAAATATGAACAAAAGTGAGCAAAGCAGTACTGAAATCAATGAAGAATAAAAGGATTTTTAGATGCCTTGGTCCACTATACTCACCACAGGAAGCTGAGAGTGTTTCCACAGCAAATTTAAAATCTACATGTTCTTATCATCATCATATCTGAATTGGGAATTTTATTTTAACAAGTTTGTGGAAAATTATTTAAATTACCCTTTTATTATTTTTGTCCATTTCCTAGTCAGTATTCATCTTTGACGTTCCTTCTATGAAAGGAATGAAGTATAAAGGGAACCTTGTAAGGTACTGAATTAGGATCTGAAGCTGATCAATTATAATGTCATTTTTTGTCATCTAGTTCCTGGCTTTGCAGCACACTGGAAGAAAAATGATGCACTCGAATAGTTCATATTGGCTGGTGGTCAGTATGATAGATTTACAGTCATGCATGGTTAAAATGTAATAATAGAAAACTTTCTCAAGGAAAGAGAAAGGAAAAGGTTGAGTAGACAGCTGTAAGAATACTTTTCTGAAGGTCAGAATAATAAACTGGACACAATCTTTCACTTCCACCTATGTATACACAGTAAAATTCATTTCTATTATACACCTCTATAATATGACTATTTCAAAGCCCCAGGCAAGGGTATATAAAATTACTTTATTCTTTTCTAATATTTCTGTGCTTTTTAGTATCACACAAACTTAGAGGAGGAAGGAATGTTGGGATCATCTAATGTAACACTCTCATTTTAGATATAATGGCATTGAAACCTAGAGAAAGTAAGTGCAAAAAAAAATTCACCAGGTGTTGATTATAAAATTATAAAAAGACTATAAATCATCATATCCTGGGTTTATTAAGAGTGAGCTTATATACTACTGAGGAGTCAGAGTTTAAAACACATTTTTCCTTCTAGTCCATTAAGGACCATCTTAATGGTCTTTTAAAAATGGTATTATTGCTTCTAGGCAGAGTCCCAAATTCCAAGAATTAGTCAAATAGACATGTCATAATAAGACAAACTAAATGAAAGTCACAGTTTGATCATATTAATCAGTTTATATATAAACACGGTCTAGATTTTCAGTTTCAATTTCTACATATATACAGTTAGAAGACTCTCATCCTGTAAAACATGATAAAATAGTGAAGAAACAATAATTTTAAAAAGTATTACCTTATCTATCTTGAAATCTCAACCAATTAAAATATGGCTAAAAACAAATAAACAAAAGGAGGTCTCTGAGTGCATTTCAGAGCATTAAGTCTGCTTTATACAGGAGACAATCCAGTTCTCACTTAGTCAGCATCATTAAAAATAAACTTCTAACAATCCTGGATGACTTGTTTCTAAGATCACAGCAGAAAAGAAGCAACACATTAAGATGGCAAAGTGTTGGTAGAGCAGGAACTCAGATAATATCCCAAAATGATGAATAATGATAAAAGAAGATACTATAATTTTATTTTATAAAGATACAAGAGTTCAAAAATCATAGCATAAATTAATAGGATAAATTAATGTCAGGAGAAATAATCCTATATGACAAAAAGTCATGAGAATATAACTATGATATAATACAATGCAAAAAATAATTCATTTATAATGTAGTCATAAGATCATAAAAGAAAATTAACTATGTTCACTCAGCACTGGTGAGAAAAATAGGGTTTCATTTGCATGTTAATATTTTCAGCATAATATTTATAATTAAGTTCATTTGGGATTATAAAGAAGGGAAGGATAGAATTATAAAAGATGATAAGATTATGAAATTTCAGAATTCATAAACATGGAAGTGTAAATTTTGTTGGTGACAGTAAGATCTTGGAAAAGCAGGTCATAGGGAATGAATCATGTCCATTGGCACTTTTGTTCATTGACTCTAAATAAACTACATGAATTTAGTAGTTATTTATTTCTAAATAGGTTAGATTCAGTTATCTGAAAAATTCTCTCATGAGGAAATTTTCATTTCAGGTTGAAGGCAGAAAAATAATAAATTCTTCTATGTTTTGATTCTAGAATGAAATGTCCTATAAAATACAATGTAGATCCATTCATTCATAGAGTCTACGTAATTTCATTGGATTAAAAACTATGGTTTGGATAATTCAATTCGTCCAGAATGTACAATGTTCAAGGCACAAAGCAATATGCACTTAGCAACAGAATATTTTAGGTTGTAAAAGAATTTTTAAGAACTTCTGGTAAGATGGTAAAATGAGAGGATGAGATCAAGCCCAACTTTTGATAACTGATTCAAAAATGATCAAAAATGGAACAAATGAAATGAAAAAAAAGACTACCAGAATAAAGCAGTTTAAGAAAGAAAAGTTCACATGGAAGCCTCAAAGTAAATCTGAAGTTGGATTATAAAAAAGAGTAAACAAAAAAAGGGATCCTAATAAGATGAAGAAATTCTATGGAATAAAAAGTTTGAGGAGAAATCTCCCAAAGAAGGAAACAATCATTAAAGAACTATAATTAGAATACAAGAAATAAACATTAAATAAAATAGGGGTGGCTAGTTTGTGCAGTGAATAGAGCACTGGCCTTGGAATTAGGAGTACCTGGGTTCAAATCCAGTCTCAGACACTTAATAGTTAGCTAGCCGTGTGGCCTTGGGCAAGCCACTTAATCCTATTGCCTTGAAAAATCTTTTAAAAAATGAAATAAAATTGAAATCCTTAGAATAGCTAAAAAGATAAAATAATGAATATTTTAAAGGAAAAAAAGGAAGAAATTTGATTTTTTAGAATGAACTCAATATTCTTAATAAGTTAGTGGATATATTAGAAAAGAATTGCTAAGGATCAAAGAAATGTAGATTTCAATCAATATTAGAGCAAACTTCAAAGATAACAAAATTAGAAAAAAATCTAACTTCTCGGTTATTCATTTTCTATGACCTACTCCAAGATTTTGCCATTACCAATGAGTTACACTTCTGTGTTTATGAACTCCAAAATTTCTTTATCTGATTATAATCTTTTATAATTTGATTTTTCCCTTTCTTTACAATCCCTAATCTTATTTTTCAGTAACAGTGATTTCATCCTTTAATTCTTTCCTTGGTATATCACTCCTGCACTTGCTATATTTTCCTCCATTTTCCAGTTTGACCTTTGGTGTATCAGCTCAACTCTACTTTGTCTTCTTTACTTAAGACCCTACAACATTATCCTCTCATGCTTCCAAACCTTAACCATTGAAGTATTCCCCCAATTTTATCCTTCCATCTTCCCTTGTTTCCCTCAAGTCTCAGTTAAAGCTTATATTCTACAAATCACTTTACACAGTAAAATCCAGTTCTCCTTAATCTTAGTGCCTTCTTTATATTTCTATGACTTTTGTCTTAATCTTTCTGCCACTCTCCAATCGCACATGTCCTTCTGGGCGTCTCAAACTGGATCTTAAAACTCTATATGCCCAAAAGAGAACTCAATTTCCCCCCCCAAAGTCTGTTCAGTTTCTACCTATCCTATTATTGTAAAAGGTTATATTACCACTCTCCTAGTCTCTCTCAGGCTCATAAACTTTAGGCAACATTCTACACTCCTCACTATCTCCAACTCCCTATATCCAAGCTGTTGCTAAGGTCTGTCTACTTCACCTCTGCAACTTCTCTTGAATATGCCCCTCCTCTCCTTTGACAAGGCCACCAGCCTAGTGTAAACCCTAATCTACTCATGCCTTTATTATAACAATAGCCTGCTGGTCAGTCAACAAGCCATAAGTCTCTCCCCAATTCATTCCATACTCCAGTCACCAAAGTAATATATGTATATGTATGTATATATGTACATATTCCTAAAAACAGATCCCCATCAGGTCATTTCTTATCTCATAAACTGAGATGGCTTCCACTTACTTCTAAGAGCAGTGCAGAATACTGTATGGCATTCTAAGATCTGTCTAACCTAACCACTTTGTACCTTTACTCCTAACAATATACATACTCTTCTATACTTTAGAATCCTGGTTGTTCCTGGGGGGAAAAATAAACACAAAACAACAACAACCAATCTGTAATCTTTTAGCTCTAGGCATTTTCTCTGCCTGCAATACTGCCTCTCTGCCACTGTGACTACTGAACTCCCTAATTTCTTTAAAATAGCAACTAAAATCCCATTTTCTACAGGAAGTCTTCTTAATTCCAGTCCTTATTCCTCTGTTATTTCCTACTTATCCTATAGCTTGCTTTTTATATGTATTTGTTTGCATGTTGTTTCTGCCACAAGACTGTAGGTTCCCTGAGGACATAATCTGACTTCTGTCTACTTCTATATCCCCAGTGATTAGCACAATGGTCAACACAAAGCAGGTGCTTAGAAAATGTCTAGAAATGGATTTAATTTATTATAACATTAGACAAGAAAACAAAATTGTATGATATGTCACCTAAATGAAAATGCATCTAAAAACCAAACAAACATACGCCGAATATAAATGAGGGCCTAGAACAAAATTTATTTGTGCTTTAGATGAGTTCAAATAAATAGGAGTTGCAATCATGAAAAAACATTTACAAGATTAAAAAAAAAAAAAACAGAAACAGTGTTAGACTGAAAAAAAATCCTAGACAACAAACCAGCATTGATATTAGCTTTATATGCTCCAAATATTTTAGTATTTACAAGCACTGATGTAGAATGGAATAAGTAAAGCCGAGAAAACAATATACTCAGTCAACAAAAAAGCAACAGAAGTGGATATTGTAAAAATTACAAAAAAATAAACATGACCCTAAAGAAAAGATATAAGAAGTTATTCTTTTCACCTCAACTCACTCCCTTGCAAAAGTGGGAATCTCATACACACATACAATATTCATTTATGTATATAGATATAGATATACACATATATAGAGACTTTTAAAATGCTTTAATGGGTTTTACTGAATTTCTTATCCTTTTGCATTTTTTAAAAAAGTATTTATTTATTTATTTATTTATTGGGATAGTTTTCTGGAAGGGGAGGAATAATTGGAAGAATTTTGTTTGCAAAAGTTTTAAAAATCAATAAAATTTATTTCAAATGCAAATGAATTAATAATTAAAAGTAAAATTTTAGAGATGAAGACTCATGAAACCCCCATTTGGAATTGGGAGAGAAATGTTTAAAAAATGAACACAGTAGTAAAATAAGAATAAAATAAACCATAATTAGACAGAAGGAAAGGGAAAGAGGAGCATCTATTGATAAAATCCAGGAATTTTACTGAATGGGCCAAAAAATAAAACTGCAAAATGTTATACAGAAAGATAACTAAAGTAAAAAAAAAGATCCTTTCAGAGTTAAAATTAGGTATTTATATAAAATTATTGACATATCAAATGAATAAAAGACAGGAACAAAAATCATGATCTTAAGGAATATAATTTAAAGAAAGGCTTTTCAAAAAAAAGGAACATGTTAAAAAATAATAAAATGGGAAACTATATTATGCTTAAAAACACAGAAAGCAATAAAATATAAATATTAAATTGATATATACTGAATGGAATAGCAGGTGACTACTAATAAAATTAAACCCTCCCCCAAAAAAGGTAGACTGTGAACCAGTAAATAATTGTAGGTTACTTTAAAATTATGCTTGTAAATCTAGAAAATCTATGATAATTATGAAACTGAATTTTAATGAATATTTTAAAAATCATTTCATGGAAACAAAAAATTTTATATTCTAGACAATAAAGTTCATAAATATATGCAGAAAGGAAATATACATACATATATACATAAGTATGTATATAATGCTTTACACACTAAAAATTCTAATCAATTCATAAAGGATAGAAAAAAAAATCTGAAAAACAGAAACTGCCAGACATTGCTTGTCCATGCTTGGAATCTCAGTTCCTGAGGAGGATGAAATGAGTTCCACAGTTTTGAGCTGTTATGCAGATAGAGTATTTGTGCTAAGTTAGCTACCAATGTATTTAGACCTGGAAATGGGAACCCTAAGGTTGCCTAACGAAGCACAAATTGACCCAGTTTAGAAGCAAAGCTAGTCAAATCTCCTGCAAGGAGTGGAATCAATTTATGTGTAGTCTGTGTATTTCCAGTTTAGATGAGATAGGGAGATCCAGTTTTTAAAAAGCAAGCAAAAAAAGTATAAATTAAACAATGTAATACTAAATTCAGACTGGTTCAAAGAACAAGTTGGAAAAAAATAAAAATCTGTATTAATAATATTAGAACTTAAATAATATAGTACCAAATTCAAAGTAGTTCAAGTAACAAAGTCATAACAAAAAAGAAAGTCTATGGACTCCTTTCCTGAATAATGCTCTTAAATTCATATAATAAAATAAATAGAATTGAACATAAAATCAAAAGCAAGTGAAGATATAAATGAATTTTTCCTCATTTAATTCCATGCATTCGTTGAAATCTTTCCAAAGACTACTTGAGTTCATTGAGCCCATATTTAAAAATTCTGCCTTAGAAGAAAATTTATCTCAGAATATGTAATAAAAAAGGAAGAAAACACTAATGAATTGAACACATATTATTTTCTGATTATGATTATTTCACTCTAAATCAATATCTGTCTCCCTGAGCACTTCATATTTATTGTTTCCTAGAACATAGTAATATTACATTACTATGGAATTACCAATTTGTTTAGTCATTTGCTAATCAATGGGGCATTTTATATAGGCTCTTTCCAGAATATATTCAGGAGCTAGTATCTCCCCTCAGCAAATTACTTTATCTTTCTCTTATTTTGTATATAATCATATGAGCACATATACTTAAATATTCATTCTTCAAAAAAATGTAATTTCCTTGTAGGAATGAATAGTTTCATTTTTACTTTTGTATTCCTGGTACTTAACATACTGCCTGGCACACATTAAATTCTTACTAAATAATGCTTGCTGATTTATGGGTACAGTCAGTATTTATAGCTTTTTACTATGATAGATATTTTTAGTAAATGTGATTTTTTTCCCTATCTTTGATTTCCTTGACATATCTGCCGAGCATAGGATCTCTGAGTCAGAGTATCCATTTGGGTCACTTTTTGAAAATGCTTTCCAGGATGAGTGGATGTGATCACGGCCACATGAAAAGTTGATTGGTGTGACTCTATCTGCAGTTCCTTTGACATTACCTATTTCTATCTTTTCCCAGCTTTGGCAATTTACTGGGTGTGTAGTAAAATCTCAAAAATGGATTAATTTCATTTTCTCTTATTCTTAGGAACTTGGAATAATTCTATACCTGCTGTTAATGAATTTAAACTGCTCTTTTTTTCATAAATTTGACTATTCATCTAATGGGTAATTACAATAGCTGTATAATCTGAGGGAAATCACTTAACCTCTGTTTGACTTCGTTTCCTCATCTGTAAAATAGAAATAATAATAGAAACTCCCTCCTATATTGTTGCAAGGATAAAATGAAATAATTGAAAAATATTTAACACAGAGTCTAAGTACATATGTGTTAGTTATAATTGCTGCAGTTATTAATTTTGTGCTAATTTCCTTTTAATCTAAAAAGATTAGACCTATCTCAGGGGTATTTCAAGAATCAATTTTTCTTCCTAGATTGTAAATTTCATTCTTATTCTAAATGTTGTAAATTTTAAAAGAAAAGCTTTTCAATTTTATGTAATTAAATGATCTATTTTATCTTTTCTGGTATCCTGTATGAGCTAATCTATGCATAATTATGAGACAACTTTAATATTATTCAATTAAAATTTTTTTGACCTTTTCTTTATAGTTAAATTTTATATATTTGAAACATGCCATATAATATACAATGTAGGATATTAACCTATACTAATTCAATCTATATCTAAGTATTCAATCATTCATTCATTTGTGAAACTTTTCCAATTTACTCAGAAATTTTTGGTATAGAGAGACTTTTACCAATTAGGTTATTTTCTTGGTTTTATCAAATACTTGAAAATTTTATTTAATTTTTCTGACTCTTTCTTATTTAGACAGAAGTAGCAGAGGAAAAACATGATATGATGGAGAAAGTAAAATTGGAGACAAATGATCCGAGTTCAAAACCCATCTCTTTCATTTTTAATCTATGTTTATTTGAGCAATTAATTTAACTTTATTGGGTCCCTTGTCATCACCTGTAAAAGAAGCTAATGAGATACTTTTGAAGTTTCCTTCCTATTAGGACTATATGATCTGAATCTGTTTTACTAATATGCTTTTCTTTTTAATCAATACTATATTGCTTTAATGATTCATGCATTACAATAATTTCAGACCTACAAATTAATTTCCCAGTCCTTATGACTACTTTTCAAAATTACCTTGAGGATCTGGACTTTCTGTTATACCAAATTAATTTTGTTGTTCTTTTATTTGCCTCCATAAAGTAACACTCTGATAATTTGGTATAGTACTACTAATAAAGGAAAATGTTTAATATTATCAATTTTATTATTTTGATATAATCAAACCATGAGCAAACAATTCCTCATAACTATTCATATACTCTATTATCTTTAAGGACCATTTGTACAATCCTATTTATAAGATTTGAGTCTGTTATCATAGATATGTAATGAGTTTTTTTGTTATTTTCAATGTGAATAATTGCTTGGGCTTCTCTGAATTTCCAAGGCAGAGACAACTTGATAAGGTAAATGAACAGTGTAAAAATTCTTTGGCACTATGTTAAAGGTAATTCTATATTTAAAAGTCTATAAAGGCTTCACTGGTTTAAAAATAGAAGAAATGATTCTCCATCTGGAAAGAAGTAAGAGACAAAATAGTTAAAGAGATGTGATTTTGTGTGGTACAGATGTTCCTGAGTATACCAATGACATTAAAACCTAGAGTCTAGAGTTTTGAGCTATCCTGAAAACATTGTCTTTCCTCTATTCTCTGCTTCCAGGATAAGATTCTGTAAGTGTACATCCTTTTTCTCCTGTGACATAAATTTACATATAAATTACATATTTATTATTTCTTAATTTGCTTAATCTTATTATGTTGAGATACTATTTTTTTCCTTTTGTCTCATTAGTGGTTCTTTATATAAATGGAAGCATACCAGGGGAGGTTCAAGAGTTATATTGATAAGACTGAGTGTGTATGTTCACACCTCTCCCCCAAAAAGGCTAGCTCTTGCCAAAGAGCTTAGACCAAGAACTTAGACCTCTTAATATTAAGGTAGGATGAGTTGAGTTAGCCAAACCAGAGGGAAAGTTAACTCTGCAAGTCCACACTAGTACAATCTCATGAAGGTGCTACATAAGACTTGAGTGCTTTAGTAGAGTGATTCACAGGTAGTTTATGAATTCTAAACCATTTTCAGCATAATTTTTGTCAATTTTTCTTAGTTTTTGACATGACTACATAGAAAAGATGGTGATTTCTTTTAGGTTTTTTTCCAAGGCAAATGGGGTTAAGTGGCTTGCGGAAGGCCACACACCTAGGTAATTATTTAAGAGTCTGAGACCTGATTTGAACCCAGGTACTCCTGACTCCAGGGCTGGTGCTTTATCCACTGCACCACCTAGCTGCCCAAAGATGATGATTTTGATGGTTTAATTTTGTATTCTGTGACTTTGCTAAAGCTATTAATTACATCAATTAACTTTTTGGGGATTTTATAAGGCATCCTATCATTTCTAAAGAGAGATCATTTTTTCTTCCTCTTTATAGATGTTTATGCCTTAATTTCATTTTCTTATTTCATGACTATCACCAATATTTCTGAAACTCAATAAAATAGGTTATCATTCTTGTTTTATTCACATGTGTTTTTAGAAAATCTTTTAGTGGTTCTCCTTTGCAAATAAATTCTAACTTTTAGTTATATATCTGTAAATATATCTATAGATGTATATATAATAAACATATAAGAAAGACTCTGCTAAGTTTTATAATGTGTTTAGCATAAATGAATACTGCATTTTGTTATATTTTTTCCAGTGTTTTTCAAATCTCTGGTCTCTTGTTTCTTTTTTCTATTAAGATTAATAATTATGTTAATTGCTTTCCTAGGACTGAACCATCCTTCTATCATCATTGTATATTCACTTTTATTCTTAGGGAATGATTTTTCTGGATATGTAGCTGCAGCTTTTTATTAGGATTTTATTTATATTTTTGGCATCAACATCCATTAATAATTTTGATTTACTGCTCTTTTTTATCATTTTATGTTAAGAAAAAATATGTTTTCTTCACTTTGGATTAGACATTTGGGTCATATCATCTTGTAAATCTTGTAGATTTTATTCTTTTTCATATTGTGAGAATAATTTGTATAGTATATGGCATTAAATGTTCTTTATAAAGTTCTTTACAAACTTCAGAAGTTTGTTCTAAAACATGTTTAAAAATATTTTTGTGATTTTTTTCAATATTCTTTTTTGTAAATGGTTGTTAAGATCATCTCATGGTAATTTGAGCTGAGAGTTAAAAGTCATTTCCTTTAATTTTCAGTTTTTATGAAATATAACTGTAAACTTAGATAATTTTTAAAATTCAGTTATTTCATCTTAAAAATTAATTATGATTGGTCTCTCCGTTCCAAGTCTGTCCATTTTAATCCATTCTCCACTCAGTTATCAAATTGCTATTCCTAAACTGATCATATCACTTCCAGGGTTATTCAATAAATTTTAGTAACTTCCTATCACTTCTAAGATCATATATTAAATCCTCTACTGATCTTCTAAAGCACTTCTCATAGCCTACCCTTTCCCACCTTTCTAATCTTCTAATGCCTTTTTTTACTTCAACATACTGTATGAACACTGGTCTTTTCTTTCTCTTAAAGATTCAATTTCAGGGTGGCTAGGTGGCACAGTGGATAGAGCACTGGCCCTGGAGTCAGGAGTAGCTGAGTACAAATCCGGTCTCAGATATTTAATAATTATATAGCTGTGTGGCCTTGGGTAAGCCAATTAACCTCATTGCCTTGCAAAAAAAAAAACAACCTAAAAATACCCCCCAAAACAAAGATCCTTCATTTCTTAACTGTGTATTTTCATTGGCTGTCTCCATGCCTGAAATTATGTCTTTCTTCTTTACTGATTCCTTGCTCCCTTCAAATCAGCTAAAATCTCACTCTCTTCAAGAAACTTAACCCAGTAGTTCTTAATTCTAGTGTCTTCTTTCTGAGATTTTCTCTAATTTATCTTCTATATGTCCTATATATATGGCAGTTGTCTCATTGTTATTATTATTTTGCAAGTAGCTATTTATTGTCATTATGAATTACTCTGACTCACTCATTGTTCAGAATGACATTTTAAAATCTCCTTTTAGGACTCTATCTCTAGTCTCTATTACTGAAATAGCATAATTTTATAAAATCTTGTAGTCTTCAAAGGAAAGTTTAGCTTATCTGTTTATAATTTCTCTGGATTGCAGAAAATAGTGTGCTTTTTCAAGGTAACTTTTTTTGAATAATTTGTATTAATGTTCCTTTTCAGAAAAATATAAGACTTTTCACTGTAACTTTTCTAATACTTTCCTTAACATTATATTCCGTTTTTGTTTTTCTTTTCATTAGATACATTCAACTACAAAAGTAACATTTAGTTTTATGTGTAGCCATAGTCAAAAATTAATCATCAATTCACTCATGAGTTTTTAAGATGTTTAATTAATATGATCCTGAGAAAGCTGAAGTGGTCTATTCCAAAACTATCCTCAAAACTTTTTCACTGTGGAAGAACTTGCCAGATCTTATGCTCTGTTGGCTTAATCTTTGAAGAAACCAGAGTAAAAGTTGGCAAAAGTCAAGATATTTATTATGTGTACTTTGGAAAGTACAAACATATAAAAGGTGGAATTAGAAAAATTGTGATGATTTAGGAAAATACAACTAATATCTAAAATCTGATGCTTTAAATCGCTAGAGATTGTTATGAATCTGAGTCATTTTACTAATAAACAAGTGATTTAAGAACATGAAAATGTGATTTAAAGTAACTAACAACCAACTTATTAAAATAAAAAATAAATAGAAAAATTTAAATGAAAAGAACCCTGAGATATTGCTTCACATAGTTGAAATCACCAAAGATAGCAAATAATAGGAAATCTCATTATTTGGTATTTCTTAGAACTCAGATTCCCTGTTAGTAAAACTGTGAAAAAAAATTGGAATTATGCAAAAAAAAATGTATTGAATTGCTTAAAAACTTTGATCTGGGTATTCCATTGCTTGAACTATATTTCAAAAAGGAAATTGATGGTTTATTAAAAAATCTATCAGTAAAGCACAAAGGGCAGCTACATGATCCAGCAGATAGAATGGTGACTGGAATTAGGATGACTCAAGTTCAAATCCAGCCTCAGACATTTACTTAGCTATGCGACATTGGTCAAGTCACTTAACCTGTTTGCCTCAATTCCTTCTCTGTGAAATGAAATAGAGACGAAAATGGCAAACCACTCCATTATCTTTGCCAAGAAAACTCCCAGTGGAGGTCTCAGGACACAATAGAACTGACTCAACAATAACAACGTGAAGAACAACAAAGCCATTCAAAGTAAGGTTCATGGTAACAAAAAGCTAGAAACTAAGCATGTGTCCAATGACTGAGGAATGAACAAATTTTAACATGTGAGCATAATAAATATTATGGCTTACTACAGAATGAGAAAGATAGAGAAATAAGAGAAATACACATTGGATTGGTTGGTATAAAATTCCATAAGGTGAAGAAAGAAGACCGAAATGAAAAAATATGCATAATGACTGCTAAAATACAAACCTCCAAATAAAGTGAACAATTTGCTACCAAATTGTTTTAAGTACTGCTCTTTCCTTTCAGTAAGCAAGGAATCAAATACATTAAATCTATTAAGTGATTTTTTTTGCTTAACTATTTTCATAGAGTGTAGGAAAATTGGTTTTTGTGTTTGTTGGCAAATGTCTATTGTGAAAAAGAATTGACTTTAAAAAGATAAGTACTTTCAAAGTGTATTTGGAACAAAAATAATCCTTTGACCCAGCAATATTTTTGTTATTCCATTATAAAAACTAATTATTTCCTCAAAACTCAGTTACTATATAAAGATGATAATAAATTTTTGAATTATAGAATGATTTGATATGCATTTTCTTTAAATGTAGCTATAGCATTTAATTTGTTCTTAAAGATAAAGGTAGCAATGTTAAAGCCTGATGTTTAAAATGTCTCAAATTTAGCCTAAACTTTCAGACCTTTCATTGCCCCTCTCTGTGATATTTTAACTTATTTTAAAATTGAAACCAAGCAAGTAGCTTTCTTTCTATAGTGTAAGAGAACAGGTGGCTAGCTATAAAGGAAAACAGACTCTTATTTTACACATCAGTTAAAACAACACAAAATTTTTAAAGGAAGCACATCTGCTCTACTTATCCTGTTATCCCCAAGAGGAAAAAAAGAAAGAAGGAAGGGGAAAAAAGACCCCATCAAAGAAAACTGATGTAAGTGTAATTGGCGGATCTATCACTCATGATAAAGAAAACTACTTAGAAAAAATTGAGGGAAAAATCAACTTCATGGTCACATCAAAAGAAATTTTTCTTTGTGTTAAAAACAAAAACAAGATAAATTTTAAAAAATCTGTACTGTAAGAAATTTATCCAGCTGCCATCATTAGTTCTGGTGGGAAAAGGGGAATATGATTCATGAAGAAATTGGAAAGTAAACATTCATAGAAGATTTAACACGTCACATTATGTCTCTAGATAAAGAACTGATCAAGGAGATTCACTCACTATGTTGAATAAGGGTTGATGGATGAAAATATCAGCATCTGCTCTGGGATGCACATAAATAAACCAGATACTACATTGTGCCTCTGAGGATCAGAGTCAGATTTTATAATACTGAATTAATTTCACTCATGAAGATATATATATATATATATATAATATACATATAGCATACATATATATACATACATACATATATATATATAATATATATATATATATATATATATACAGAGAGAGACAGAGACAGAGACAGAGAAAGAGAGAGACAGAGACAGAGAAATATAGAAAGGAAGAGGAAAAGAGAAAAAGAAAAATATAGAGAGACAGAGGAAAGAGAAAGACAGAAGGTAGTAAGTAGTTATACAGTGGCCCTTGGAGTCAGGCAACACAAAATAATGAAAAGTTCACTGTCTCTAGAATCAGAAGATCTGTGTTGAAGTCCAGACTATTATATGCTTTTTGATCAGGAAAAAAAATCTTAATCTTTCAAGGTATTCAGACAAATCTCTATGACTACAAATTATATATTGATGTTGGTAGGCAGAAGTAGAAAGAATCTCACTTCAGAATTTTCAATCAGTGAACAGGTTGAAAGCTTAATCATAGTCTACAAGTAACATGTTCTTTACTTATTTTCACACCTTGAAGAGTATTGAACAAAATATTTTACTCTTGTTTTAACTGAATTGAATTAATTCTCCAGAATTCACATTTTGCATTCCCAATTATACTAAATAAAATAATAGTAGAGAGAACGATTACTCTCACCTCATACTTAATTTCTTGAGAAATCTCCCAGATTTTTCTCTTTAAAAATAACATTTTTTTTATAATTTTGACATTTAGTAAATATATATATAAAGAAAACTAGAAGGAATTCCAGAATTCATCTGAATTCAAATTTCTTATTTTGAAGATGAGGAAATTGAGATCTATAAGTTACTTGCCCAGAGTCAGACATGTAATAAGCATTAAAGGTAGGATTTGAACTTAAGAAACTTTCATCCAGAAAAAGAAAAATTTTAAGAAAAAAAGGTCTTCCAAAATAATGTTTGTTTGATCCTACTTTTTTAAAATAATTGCAGTGTGAAAATAGAATATTGTTCATATAAATAGTCTTCAGGAAACAAAAATAAACCTAAAAAAGTAAAAAAAAAAAGTTAAATCCCTTCTCCATGCCTCCAATTCACAAAAAAAGGACAAGAAAATAATAAAAATAACATTGTATATTTATATGATATATACAATTTAAAATTAGGATGTTATATTTGCTAAATAATGCTGTAATTACTCTGCAAATAACTTTATTTTCACTAGTGCATAATGTTATTTCACATACAATGTGTGAGGTCTTTTTAATTTTACTCTCTGATCTTGTCATTTCAGAAGTTTCACTTGATACTAAACTACCTTCTGATACTTTAAACAAATCCAATAGTATGTCAGTGTTATCAGCCTTGATAGTTCTTCATGTAGTGATGCCTACTTGTTAGAAAACAAAGTGTAAAATACATATTTTGGTAGATTTTTTTTACTTATTTGAACTATAATCTAAGAATGTCCATCAATGCTCTTCTTCCTTTTGTGTGAGGAAATGTTTTAAAAGTTATTTGTAAATGTAACAGTTCTAAGGTACAATTTGTTCATCACTATATCAGCTAATATTTATAATTGCAAGCACATAGAATTGTTATAAATTTGAGTTCTGTATTTCAGAACTTCAATAAGTAACTTAAACTTTTGTCCATCTTGTAACAACCATTAGTCTACTTTAAAATTTTTTTCTCATAAAATATAATTGCACTAAATTTTATTTCTTATTAATTTTTTTCAAATAAATCCTCATCTATGCACATGTTATATCCAGATCATCTTGAAAGCTTTCCTCTTTTTTTTTGCAAGGCAAATGGGGTTAAGTGGCTTGCCCAAGGCCACACAGCTAGTAGGTAATTATTAATTATCTGAGAACGGATTTGAACACAGGTACTCCTGACTCCAGGGCTGGTGCTTTATCGACTACGCCACCTAGCCGCCCTGAAAGCTTTCCTCTTAAAAACTCTGTTTTAATTCTTGGTTTAGTAGCATACTTCCACAACTGCTTAAAACTTCTTTTCTGTTCTAATGACTATTATGAATGTTGAATAAAATTTCTGTTACCATTCTGTTCAAAGTAACATAATAATTTGCAAAATAAAAATATATTATAGCTTTCTGGATTAGTATTACAGCTCTTTTTGGAAGGCACCCATGTTTCATTAAATTTTTAAGAAGCTTTTGAGAATTTATTTTCCAAATATGTTATGGTCCATTTGAAGTGTGTATTAATAGCATTATGTAGATATCTATTGTTTTAAATGAGTTTCTCCCATTTAGTTTTGATTTCAGAATGCCAATGTCTTTTAAAATATTAAGTCAGTGTCTTCTTTCTGGTTTCTTTATGTTTAATATGCTTTGCCTGAATGAATCTAAGATATTGCATTTGTTACTTTCTTCTTTGGTTTAATGTGAGTTCTAGATTCAAGCAAAAAATATCTGAAGAGCCTAGTTCAAATATTATTTTAAGAATTTTATACTTTTTAATTCCAAAAATACATTTTGATATGACTGAAGAAAAATTCTACAAAATGGAAAAACTATCTAATGCCTTTATTTTTACTTATTGGAAGAAACCATTTATATTGATCAAATGATTGATTAGATGCTTTGTTTTGAATCCTTTAATTTATAAGTCATGTGAGGCATTACTTTGGTGAGATTTATGAAGATGGATTTAAGGATAGGCAAATGAACCATAATGGATTTTTAACTATCTCCTAAAAAGTGGTAGTTTTATGCAAGTTGTTTTTCAAGCTATTGTTTTTAGTGTATTATAAATAGATAACAATTTTTCATTCATTTATCAAATACTTCAATACCTTCATTATCCTTGAATCTAATACAGAGAAATAGATAGATACTGATACTGATGTATAGATATAGTTTGTGAAAAATCGTTTGGACAGCCTATGCAAATATTGCCAAATTGATGTTAAGTTGTTCTTTTATGTCTTTGAAACCTATTTTCTTTTTCTTTATTGTCACTGAGATCCCCTCTTTTTCTTTTTCTTAAGTGACTAACCTGTGAATTCTTAGCATAATATACATAAATCAGTAACAAGGATCAATAATGTTTTTCTTTAGTTAACAGATATGTGATAAACTCTAGTAAAAAATAAAGTTGAGATTATTTACATCTAGTAGATCAAGTACCTGATTAGCAACATCTATACCTTTATATACACATGTTAAGAACTTGTGGTACATATAAACAGAAAGTTTTCACAGGCCCCTTCTTTAAGTATTTTGCCTTCACTCTCAGGTGAAGTTTTTGAATGATATTGAATTGTTTGGCCCTTTTCACTTTTTTGACTCCTTATTTAAGTTTCTTCTTCAGGCTTCCTTTTATGCTGCCTTTAATTAGACCATGTGGCAGTTACGTTTCCTACAACATATATCAAATCAATATTGGTATAACCTTCCACCGATTGACTTTCTGCACAACTTCAATAGTTTTAGTTATTTTTGACAAGATAAAGTTTGACATCCATTCTTGAGTGTTTCTTGATAGTTTCATTTTCCTTCTATCATTATTATCATGTTAATAGCTGCTACATTTACTTCTGTATGTAGACCTGGAATGTTTTTATACTTTCTTTCAAATATTGTGGAAGAATGGATTCAAAATTTTTGAGCTAAAATGAAATTTTTTGAATTTGGATATTCTATATTACTCAGCAATATGTTTAGTGTGACTTGAAACTGGGATTGAAGTTCTTGCCTATACCTAGTTAGATTTGATTCTAGTTTTTCTCTGATATAATGTTAGCACATTGTCCGAGAATTTATATTGTTACTGTATCAATTGTACTGTAGCGTTAGTCCCTACCTCCAGTATGGTCACTAAAGAATGTTTGGAACCTTTTTATGTTGTGAGGTCTGTTCCCACCTACTAATTTTATTTGTTGTATTAAGTTATGAAGCATAAACTGTCTAGGTAATCAAGCTATTTTCTTTTTTTTTTTTAGTATATAATATATTAACATTTTATTGCTTTTCTTGTTGCTAATGAGTAGTTCTAATTGACAGCAACTGATTACAATTAAGATAACTATCTGTAGTTATCTAGGTAATATGAGCTGTCTCTTCCTGGTCATGATATTTTCTCTTTGATCTCTTGACCCTGGTAACTATATTTTGATGTGAGTTATTCTCATATTCCTCCTATTGGTGTTCCATGGATTCTATTGATTGATACTTTGACCTTTGTTTCCCATAAGATCATATAATACAAAGTAGGATGACATTGGATCTAGAAGATATTCCAGAAGCCATCTATTCTAACCTTTTAATTTTATAGATGATTAAACAGAGCCCATAGAGTTGAAATGATGTGCCTAAGATCATACAATGTGGTTTGGTTTCAAGTCTTCCTGCTCCAATGTCAACCATTTAATACTATTAGAAATGTCCATTTTAAATTGTTTAATTAATCTTTTTAAAATATAGAATTCCCATCATTGCATTGGGGGAGGGTGGAGTTCTTTAAGCTCTCTTCTTTGGATTAATGATCTTTTTTCCTTGTTTGTAAAGATCCTGTGAGTTCTTTTTTTTTAATTTTGCTGCATTTTCCATGACTTTTTTTCAATGCACTTTTCAACTAAATGACTTTTACTTCACTCCATTTTTATCTGCATTACCTCAATCCATGTTCCCTGGGTGACCACTGCTTTGTTAACACTATATTTTCATTTAACCATAAATTATCCATTTGCTAAAGTCTTCTAATATTACTATCATTTCTTTAAATCTTAATAGAAACCATTGATGTTTTTAATTATGCAATCTTGCAGTTTTTATAACTCTCTAAAGTTTTAGATAACACAATTAACACAAGAAGCTTTAAGTTCTAATCAAGCATTCCCCTTAATTGTTGCATATAATTTACATAGTTATTTCATTACCTTTTCTTCCCACACAACTTGACTGTATCTTGACTGTATCTGCTCCTTCATAAATTTAGCCAGGATTTACTTATCTTTATGTATTTTTATACAGATAAGTGCAGGAACAAGGTATTATTAGTATTATTTTTTAATTTTTTTGCAAGGCAATGGGGTTAAGCGATTTGCCCAAGCTCACACAGCTAGGTAATTATTAAGTGTCTGAGGTTGAATTTGAACTCAGGTCCTCCTGACTCTAGGGCCAATGCTCTATTCACTGCTCCACCTAGCTGCCCCAAGGTATTATTTTTTCAAGAAAAGTGAATACTTTGTGAATTCTCCATAGACAAAGATGGAAAATAATATTCTGAGAGAAAACAAAATTCATATGTGAGTTAAAACACATCAAAATTCTCAAATATCTTTCAACTCAGTTCTAATGTAAATGGCTTTGATTATGACAGATGCTGTTATCTTATCCTGACTCTCTTAGATACATTACTTTTAAACTTCCTTGTAGCAAACATTTTGAATAGGAATCAATTTCAAAGGGAAAGAGTTTTAATCTTGCTTCTAGAGCAGGAAAGTGAACCTATTTCAACATTTTAGCTTTTGTTTCTTCCAGGTGTATTAGGGAATCTGCCAAAGAAATTTTGTCCCTTTCAACCCCCAATTTCCCAGTTCATCAATTTATACAACTCTGGGAACCTACAGTTTTATTCCGTAACAGACACTCATGAGGATGGTCATACCTTAGATCTGAAAGTAAAGGATATAATATTAATTCTACTTCTAGGAACAATTCTTTTACACTGACATGAAGGGAGGGCTAGTGAAATAGCTACTCCTTAGAATTCAACATTTATATAAGCAACCTAGGCAAAACTGAGTTGTTTTACATCATTTATACTTGATAGACATGATAATCACTTTGAATTTCTAGTATGGAATCTCTTTTTGGACTTCAGTACAATTTCTGTATGAAGGTATTCTTTATCAGTTTAGTACCCCATTCCTTGTTTCTATCTAGTCTAAAGGGTATAAATGAATACCTTCAAAATTTATAATTTGTGTTACTATTCCCCAAGGATATTAATATCTTACAATTTCACATGACTTGTTTATTTATTCCTATACTGATTAAAGTGCACATTCTATGAAAAATTTAAATAATGGAATAAAACCTTTTATTGTATAAGCAAAAATTGCTCCTTATAGCTTCTTTCCCATTTCTTTTTTTCCAATTGAAAAACAAATCTTATCTTTAAAATCATTTTTATAAAACAAAGGCAAGCATTATATATAAAAATAAAAACACTAGAAACAGCTAGATTGTATAGTGTAGTCAGCAAGTCCTTAATTCAAATATGCCTTTGTACATTAGCTGTATGACCATGGGCAAATCATTTAACCATTATTTGTCTCAGTTTCTTTATCTGAGAAAGGGAGATAATAACAGTAGCTACATCATAGAATAGTTGTGATTTGTAAAGTACTTTAGCAAATGACTGGCACAGAGCAAGCAACTAAATTCTTGTTCATTTCCCCTCTCCTGACACTTTCTCACTAAATGGAAAAGTAAAAAAAAAGGTATCTAAAACCCACTACTTTCTGCTATATAGTTCTATGATGCTAGTAGTAGCAACAAGAAAAGAGGAAAAAAAATTAAAGTTATAAAACTAGTCAAAGAGGAAGTTAAAAACTATCCCTATTGCTACAAATCCAAACTGATTCAGTATCTTGATCCCCCAGCAAAGATTTACCTCAAAGAGGTCCTACAATTAGTTCCTCCCCAAAAGAAAATCATAGCAGATATATGAAAAGCTTCCAGGGGAGGGAGGATTCCCCAACTCAGCCCTTGAAGAACTCTGTGCTAAGGCAACTACATAAGACTGTCTAAAATATAACATTGGAAGAATGACCAAACAAAGAGGAACAGCTTCTCAGAAAAAGAGGATACCACCCCCTTCCACATTGCAGGAATTAGGGGCATGGCACTCTGTGATTTGGAAAATCCATGTAAACATTTTTTGGTACTCCTTTGAGTCAGAGGAGATGCCTAAATTATTTTACTATTAAAAGATGAAATACATTGATATTGCATGCATATTTTACGCAATTCTGAATTTCTGAACTTTTTCTCTATTGTCTACTGGATTTGGCAGGTCAAATATGCCTTCCACAAAACTCTCCAAAAATCTCCATTTAATTTCTTATGCTGGCTGGTGACATGCTGAAACTGTAATGGGGAAAACCTCTGATGTAGGAGGGATAATATGTGTATTTGTGCATGTGTGCGTGTGTGTGTGCATTGTGCACGCACACACACATACACATTCACACACACACACACACACACACACACACACACACACACACACATATATATATATATATATATATATATATACATAAGAGAGAGAGAGAGAGAGAGGGAGAGACAGAATTATAGAAAACAGAATTGGAAAAACAGATTAGTGTTATGTAAAAATGACTAGGAAAGAGAGTTAAAAGCTTCACAAGATGTATAAAACTGTAACTGAAAACTTTTTTTACCTGATAAGTCAAAAACTTTGATGGACCAAACAGAATTTAATAACTCTTTAGAATTAAAAGGAAATATTTTTAAATGTTTAAAATACAGAAAAATGAAGAGAAATGCTATTTCAAAAATTAAAAAATTGATATGGAAAAGAGATGGGGAAATAATTTAATCATCACTGGACTCAAGTACCTGAAAATTATACCAAATAAGAGGCTGAATATCACACTTCAAGAAATCATGAAAGAAAATTGTTCATATTTATAAGGCAAAGAAATATGAGGAAAAATATAACATTCACCTCTTAAAAGAAACCCCAGAATGAAAATTTCTAAGAATATCATGGCCAAAATTCAAGTTAAAGGTCAAAGAAAAAGAACTGCAAACTACCAGGATGTTTAAGTCCTGAGGAAACTACATGATCACATAAGATTTATAAGCAAGCCCTTCAAGCAAGTAGCACAAAATTCAAAATTACCCAAAGCAAAAGTGAAATGTTTATAACCAAGAATACCTTGAATATAATCCTACAGAAGTGGGGGAGGGGGAATAAAGCATTCCTGATTAAATACTTAGAGTTTAATTGAAACTTTGAAATTCTAAGCACAGGAGTCATGTGATATATAAAAATACAAACACAAGTCAGTATTTGAGAAAAACTTTATATAGATATATATGTATATAAAGTATTTTTAATTGAATGGGGGAAGGGATATTCATAATACAAACATTCCACTTCTCAGGAGAGAGGAACTGGACTGTGAAAATAAGAGTCACTTTGTTTCACCTCCTTCTGGTAATCCTCTCTTAGAAATCTCCATTATGCTCAAAGAGTAATAAAACTACCTTTGACCCAGAAATTCCAGTTCTAGGTCTATATCCAGAAGAATTTATAAAAAAAAATATGAAAAGTCCCACATGTACCAAAATATTCATAGCAGCCCTTTTTGTAGTGGCAAAGAATTGGAAATTGAGGAATGCCCATCAGCTGGGGAATGACTAAAGAAATTGTGGTACATTAATATTATGGAATCTTATTGTTCTAGAAAAAAACTATAAATGGTCATACTCCAGGGAAGCATGGAATGACTTACAGGATCTGATGCTGAGAAGAAGGAAGTAGAGCCAAGATAGCAATGTACACATCAACAACAACATTGTGAGATGATCAACCTAATGGAAGCAGCTCCTCTCAGCAGTCCAGAGAGCTAGGATAACTGTTCTTCCCTGGTTATGGACTATATAATCCCCATCCAGAGGAAGAAAAACAAAACAAAACAAAACACACAGAAAAAAAAAACCCACCCTTCCAAATCTGATGAACACCTTATAAAAATTATCTCTTAGGTATCTCTTTCCCTTAATCCTAATTCTTCATGCCAAAAATTACTAATTTGTAAACATGTTTATCAAAACATGTATGTACAATGCTAACCTGACTGTTCCCTGCTGAGGAGAGGGGTGTGTAAAGGGAGAGTGGAAGGAGATTTTGTAACATGGAAATATGCATGTACATATGGAGGAAAATAAATAAACGAATTTTTTAAAAAACAAAATCTCCACAACAATCCCCAAATTATCACTTTTATGTCACCAGTTTCTGAATTCTGTTGGTGTATCTTCCGGCAATCTGAATTATATTATCTTTTTAACTGCCTTCTTTTTCTTTTTTGAGTCTTCTTCAACTTTTATTTTCAAATTCTTTTGCAGTTTCATCCTTTATTGTTCTTGAATCTTCTTGAAACCTTTTTCAATATGACAATAAAAAACCTTATTTTTCCTTCAATTTTTCTTGTTTCTTAAAATTTTACCTCAAGATGAAGTCTAAATGACTTCATTAGTTCAAATTCCTGCTACTTATATAATTTCTTTTTTTCTTATTTAGTTTAAGTACTTTTTCTCTTCTCCTTGAAATTCTACAACTCTATTAGTATCCTCCCCCAAGCCTCCATATAGAAACCAGAAATAGATATCAAAGGATACCTTTGAAAGGCTAAAAGGAAATCTTTCTAAAGATCAAACATCAAAGGATATAGACATTTTCCAAAAGAAATATAATCCATTAATACACATTATAAACGCTGTGCCAAATCACTAAAAATAAGAGAATGTTAACTCAAATATATTTCATGTTTCATCTTAGCCAGAAAATCAGCAAAGATTTTCTTTAGGGTTTTTTTTTTTTTTTGCAAGGCAATGGGTTTAAGTGGCTTGCCCAAGACCACACAACTAGGTAATAACTAAGTGTCTGAGGTTACATTTGAACTCAGGTATTCCTGACTCCAGGGTCGATGCTTTATCCACTGTGCCACCTAACTGCCCCCCAAAGATTTTTTAAAACTAGAAATCTTTAATTTTAGAAGGACTATAAAGATATGTTCTTTAAGAAATTGGAAATAGATATTGAATTGTATTCCTTTCCTTCCAAACTAGAAGACACTTGGAAATTAAGTGGAAAAAACAAAACAAAGCAAAAAATTAAACAAATATCTACAATCTTTTAGTCATAGAACAAAATATATACCAAATAGAGGGTTTTAGATAAAAGGCTTGGTTTCATATATTGTAAATTATTTCTTAGGGGACAGCAAGGATAATTTGGAGGCTCACTTATTGAGAAGGTGCTACATGACATCATAAAATACAAATGGCAGAATACAGAGAAACATGGGGAAGGCTAATAATATAATGATTCTGAGTGAAATAAGTAGAATTCCCTCTCCCCCTTCAAAATCCCCCCAACATATAATTGACATAACAATTGAAAGAAAAAACTAAAATAAAACTAAATGTTGTATATGTAAAATGATCAATCTTGACTCCAGAGAAGAAATTAGAGAACCCAAATCTCTTCCTTCACTGAATGCTGTAGGCTAGAGATTGTGGGTGTGGACTGTTTAATATGCTCCCAGATACATATAATACCTACACATTTCTACCATTTGTTAATAGAGAAGTTTCATTGGATAGGAAAAGGAAGAAAGGTATATTTGTCAAAGGGGAGGGGTGATGCAAAAACAAGAGGTTTAAATAAAACTTGAAAGAAAATAAAAGAAAAAAGAAGGTAAATCTCTGTTCAAAATGGTTAAATTGAAAATGGGGGGAGGGGAACATTAGTCCTTAAACAACATGCTTCATTTAACTATAAAATTAACTTGTATGCAAGACTGCATATCTTGGAATGAATGGAACATTAGTATAGATAAATTTATAAACTATTGACTTATTTCTAGTATGTTTTGTCTAATATAAAGGACAACATGTGAGTATATCTATCTATCTATCTATCTATCTATCTATCTATCTATCTATCTATCTAATCTATCTATCTATCATCTGTTTAAACAGTACATATTTTCCCAGTAACTTCTCTTGATCTGGAGTTTCTGATTTTCATTTGAATAGAAGGTCACCAGCCTCCGGAGACATTTAGCTGCTTCTTAGCCTGACTCTTGTTCCTTTGTGTGCAGCCCATTGCTTTTCAGGTAACTTTGTATTTTCAAAACAACCCCCATGGCTTGTCAATATTCTTTGTGAATCTGGATTTAACTTTATATTTTCACTCCTGTATTATCAGGACTGTTCTCTGTCTTTTTCTTTCTTTTATGTTACTCTGTGATCTATTTGTGATCTAAATTTCTGAATTCAAGTTTATGAGAGCTTAGTGCTCTCAGGACAATGGACAAAAGACAGATTGAATTTTTGCAGGATTCCTATTTTTTCAGGGTTTCTTTGCAGAAAAAAAGTGTGGTCACTCACAAATCTTATAAAACAACATGTATAAGACAGGCATATAGCCCTAATCTCTTAGATTAAAGATATGCTCATTTGTAATAAAACAAAAAATAAGACATGTGTTAAATATTACATGCCAAACCAAAAAAGGACACTAACTTTGTTTACCCAATTAGTTTTCCATAATTTGTTCATAAAAGATCATCAAATTGTTTCTGTTTATTTAAACTATTGGTTGCCTCCCTAAACTCTAAAAAACACCATTTTTTGGTATTATAAGAATAATTCACCTTTAATAGTACTCTACAAGTTTTTTTACTTTGTGTTTATTTTTTTTTACTTTTTATGTTTATTACACAAACAATCTGATGTAGGAAGTATTACTATTTTTACATATATTTATAGATAGAAAATAGAAACTTAAAATGCTAGAAAATATCATATATAGAATTCAAACCCAAATAGTTTGATGACAAGATTAATGTTCTTTCCATTACAAAACTCTTCTTGGTGTAATGAAAGATGTTAGAAAAACAATCAGTTTTGAAAATTTTGGAATAGATTTTTTGTAAATTATATCAGGGGTCAGAACATATAAAAATTATGACTAACAAAGGTTAATATCATCATTGTGTAAAAAAAAGAAAAATCAATTTCAAATGTATAAAATATAATCTTTTGTCATGATTCAAAGTAATTACTGACTTTCCTTTATTCATTCAAGAACAAGAGTGAATTGAGAGAAAGTAAAAGATATTTTCTACTATCTATTGAAAAAGAATTCTGGTCCTGAAAATATTGAAATCTGCCCCTAGTAAATGTTCAAATTTATAATAAATAATTCAAATCCCCCTAATAAATTTTCAAATTCAAAAATTCAAAAACACATCTCAGGTATTTACTAGCTGTATGACGCTGAGCAAGTTACAACTTCTCTGTGCAACAGTTGTTTTGCCTCTAACAGAATGGATTGGATTTGATGATCCCTTACAATTTAAAATGTGTGATCCTATCATATACTTTATGTCATTTTTCAGTTAAACCTTAAAACTGAAACACAAAATACATTGATAGATGTACAATTATTAGTAAGTTTGCAAATAGACTGCTTTATTTTTATATGTTTTGGAAAATATCTTAAAAATTATTGTATATATACATATATACATATATATGTATAATTTTATTCCTAGGACCATTGTTCAAAATATAGAAGCAAAAAGAGAAGTCATTTTGTCCAACTCCTTCATTGATATGCAACTCTTGCCTTACTCAAGGACGTTTATCAGCGAAACACTCAAATAATTTAGTGATTGTCTAGTGGTCAAGAAGACATGTCAAGATTCCTTGGGATTCATGAGCATTTACATGACATGTGACATGCTACAGTGAGTTCCCAATGCCCTCCAGACTAATGTGACCATAAGTCGCCAAAAAATGCTATTTCATCATGGCTATGATAGCCAGCAGCAAGAGAGGCTAGAAACAATCAGATCAAAACTTAAAGCTAGAATTGGATATTCATTTGCTGACCAAGTTAAAAGCCAGGGGAATCAGAGATGGTGAACTATGACTTGGAGTAACTGTGAGAGACATTAACCTATTGAACAACTTATCCCCAATCCCCCCCTTCACCCAGAAAGAAACAAATTTTTTTCTCTACCAGTAATGAACCTTAACTTCTTGTTCCTTTCTCTTGCTTTCCACAAAGAGTAGGCAAACCACCAACAAAGGGAGGAAATTTGAATTCTCTAAGTCCTTTACTTTTTTATGACTATAATCTTGAGGAAACCAAAAATTAGAATTGTATTTCCAAGAGCAAAGAGAAAGCCATCTCTTATATTAAAATTTTGAAGTGACTAAGGTTGTAATCTTTCTCATGCTACAATATTGTAAATATTCATCTATTTCTTAGTTTTAGTATTGATTTCACTTTCAAATTGTATTTAATAATTTGGGTAATCTTTGGATATTCAAGAATTATCATGTAGGAACAGAAATATGAGAAAATGTGATTTTTGTAGTTGATTATAGTTAACAGCAATATTGGTTAAAAAAGTAAAATTAAACAATTTCAAATGTAAAACATATTAGTTATTATCACATGACACAAAAGAATTACTGAAAGAGTCAGACTTGGAGAAAGAATAAAACAAAATAGTTGCAATGCTTTGATCCAAGACAAGGCCCTTAGTTATACATTCAGTCTAGGTGACAGAAAAATAGTCCCCCCCAAAAAAATAAATCTCCATTAAGTATTTAATTTGTTCTAGTATACAAACAGCATTTTTGAAATTCTAAATTAATATTCAATTTTTTGTTTTGAGAACTCTAATATCTAATGAATTCTTCTCTACTTTTTTCTTTCAATTTTATTTTTCCCCAACCCTTCTGAGGTTTCTTGATGTTCCAGTGATCTCTGAAGTTTCCGCATCTGTCCTTTTTTCAGATAATCTTGACTTAACTTCCTTCATATTATAACATTTGCTGATTGTACTTAGATTTTTCAATGAAATTTTATTTATATTTCATTATAATTTTTAGGATCATCTCTTTTGTTTTACCTATTTTTACACAGAATTTTTATTGATTTTCTTTTGATATCTTTGAAGTTTGATTTTTTTTTTTTTTTGGCATTGCAACCACAAACATTCCTTTCTCTTCACTAGTGCTGCAGGATGTGTTGTTGGACTTTTTCAACCTCCATGGAGATGGGATCTAAGCTAGTACCTTTTCCTGAGACTTGAATTGTCTTTCTGGATTGTTTTGTTTTCAGTCAGTCTGATTCTTATTTCAATTTAACAATTTTAGCAGAATGGGAATAGGGTGGGAACGTTTATCAGGCATCTTTGCTCTTCTAGAAGTCCCTATTCTTTGGTTTTATACCAAGAACCTCACAGAAACCTGCGAAATAAATTTTGTTCATTACTAGTGATGCTTGGGAATGGGAGGCAAGGAGGGAGGATACTTAAGTACTCTTATTATCTAAATTATGATAAATCTTAAACTGAGGAAACTTGTCTTATATTGAGAATTCAGGTCATATTCTTCTTCTGGGTATAGTAGGGGGTTAAGGTTCCCAGAAGTTTGTAAACAACAACAAATCTGCAATCTTGCTTTTCACATCCTCTCTCCTTAAAACAAGGGTTCAGGGGGTGGCTAGGTGGCGTAGTGGTGGATTAAGCACCAGCCTTGTAGTCAGGAGTACCTGGGTTCAAATCCAGTCCCAGATACTTAATAATTACCTAGCTGTGTGACCTTGGGCAAGCCACTTAGCCCCATTTGCCTTGCAAAAATCTAAAAAAAAACCAAAAACAAGGGTTCAGATTTCTCTTCTACCTCCAAACTAAATTACTCCCTTCCTGCTCCTACTTGGAAATGAACTTTGTCTGTTCATAGTAGAGGTATAGAGCAAACCCAGACTTCCTGAAATATTGTCTTTCCACATAAATAGGTTGAGAGCTTGCTTCAGGGATCATACTGGTGACATGGGAGGGAAGTGCAGATATGGACATTTTATAACTGCTTCCAGAGTTTTCTCTAGTTCTTCCACTCTTTTTTTTTATTTGTACCTGGGAGAACAAAGTATCTCTGGGTCTTTTTGTATCTTCAAAAGGACTTGAGTTTTCTCTAGTTCCTCCTTTCTCTTTGTTTTATTTATATCTGGAACAAGAGTCCTTTTATTTATTTTCCTTTATCTCTTTTATTTTTACTTAGAGAACAAGATATCTCCTTTCCTGTTTCCTGTGAAAGTACCGAGTTATAGGAAGAAGGACTTAAGTGTCTTTCTGTCTGTTCTATTCCATTTTAGATTCTGAAAATGGAATCCTCAATTACGGAAATTTTAAAGACTAAGAATGTAAACCCAACATTTTCTGGTTTCTTGAAATCCAGGCTAGATGTTACATCTAACA
The DNA here is from genome assembly GCF_037893015.1 of Macrotis lagotis. NCBI lineage: Eukaryota > Metazoa > Chordata > Mammalia > Peramelemorphia > Peramelidae > Macrotis > Macrotis lagotis. Next base: position 180,173,344 of record NC_133666.1, read on the forward strand.
CAGAGTTGATGCTTGAACTTGACAGGATTGATGCAATATAAAAATTGAATCTAAATTATGAACTAAAAACCTAATTCCCCAGTCCCCATGGACTAAGGTAGCACAGTGGGGAAGGTCAAGGAATAAAAGTAGCATATAATTATGGTAAATGTTTGTAGAGTTGTTGTTGCTAAATTTGTGAAATAAATGTCTCTTTGTTAAAGTTACCTACCCAGTGTCAAATTAAATTAGCTAAATGGAACTGCAGTACTAGTTCCCCCTAACAAATGGGGGGAATACAACCACTGGATGCTCAAGATCATAACAGAAAAAAAATATACTTTACCAACTCTGTAAGGACCCTAGAACCCTGATGTATTTGGTTTTTTCTGTCCCTGCTAAGTTTTGACTGTTTTTGCCCAGCAGGCCTAGAACGCGGGGCAGGGAAATGCTGCTATTCTTATGTGAGAAGATTTCCCTGTTATTTCCCACTCACTAGGTTATTCTTTTAGAATCTGTAAAACTTTTGAGATGGCAGACAGATGCTGTCTGGGCCTGAAGAGACACAATTTGAGGCCATTCTGCAAAAATATCAGCTGCTTCTAATGCTCAAGTACCTTGACATATTGTCAAAAAAGTCATTTCTATTACATTCATATGTAATTTATCAACTCTCATTCCAAAGGATTTGGAAACTTCTAAGTACCACATTTATTCGGTGACTATAAGAGAGAGAATTTGCAAATGAGTTTATGGGAAAAAAAGACGGGTGAATAAAGGTTATCTCTCAGTTCCAGCTACAGTAATTCCATACAGCAGAATTATAGGCCACATTTAATCAACCAGGTAGTGGTGTGAACTTGGCTAAGTAAATTTCTTCATTTGTAATGACTTAGAGGCCTGTATGACTCTCTAACTCATATATCTACAATAAAAGTTCTGAATAAAAGGGATAATCTTAATTTATCTCATGAAATCTTCTAACCAGATGAAACCAATAATGTCCCAAAGATTATCTTACAGGGGCTCACTTTTCATGATCTTTATTCTGCTTCTAGAAGCATACATTTATTCCCTGCAATAAAAATCCATGATAAGGGTGTCACTGTATCAATGTTCTCATTATTCAAATACAGGTCTTTTACAGAGTCACTGCTATTCTCTTGTTGAGAGTCTGAAGAGCACTTAACTCTTTACCCATGATCTAAGTGGAAGAGTATCTCAGAAGCACTTCTGTCTCTACCTCTTTCCCTGTCTGCACAACTTGGAACTAAATTATCCTTCCTATAAAATATTGATTCACTCAGAGGGTATAATGAGATTTAGTCCAAAAATATTAATTGAGATCTTTTTCATTCTTCTGACTCTTTATATTGCCCTTAATTTTTATCCTTATGTTCCTTTTCCTTCAGGAAGATATTCATTCTTTCTTCTACCCTCTTAATTTAATATCTTTTAAAAGTGACTATCATCAAAAACATGAATTTCTCCCATGACTTAGTATTTTTTTGATAATTTGGCATATTTAAAATTCTGTTTCTGTTGTATTTTTGGAAGACAAATATTCTGCTCATCTCTGTATTTTTATTTTTTGAAAGATTCTATTAGATAACTTAAATTTTTAAAAATAGTTAATAAGGACAAACAATATAAGATATGTTATTTTTGGTCACAGATTGAGAGTCTTTGCATTTTTTTTTGTAATAACCTATCCCTTTAGTGCTTTCTGATTTCTTTTCACAATCTAGTAATCCAAGTTTATTTGAATTGAATTTTATTTATGTTTATAAATTCTTCTCTTGCTAAAGTTACTTGGTATGGAAACTAGATCTCCAAAATTTAACAAAGTGCCTTGTACATAGTATGGAAATAATAAATATCTGTTGACTTCACTTCTGCCAATCCTCCCCCATCCCTTCTTTAAAAATAACAAAAAAGAAAATTGCTTTTGTATGTTTCTTTTTTATTTGGAGGCATTTTTGGTTTTATCTTTTTTTATCCTCACATAATTGTTTGTCTTTTAAGATTCTACATTGATCTCTAGGGTGTCTCTAGAATTTTTTTTAATTGGGAAATATTAGTTAATTTTCTTTGTAGTAGAATACTTTTTCAATGTGCTCTGGAATTTTTTGCAGTTTTATTTGTTTTACTTTTTATCTTTTTGACTTCCTGGATTGATTTATCTGCCTCTAAACTAGATTTTTCTTGGATTTCACTTTTGGAATTTGAGTCCTTCAGTCTTTCTTTTGTGCTCTCAGTTATTTGTCTCTGGTTTCTGTTCTCACTTTTTGATCATCCCCTAATTTCCCCACACCCTGATTGCTGCAACAATCCTGAAGTTCAGTGTCCTCAGTTTCCTCTCAGTGAGGAAAAGTAAAAGTCAGTCCTGGTTTCTGGACTAGTGTACATTTTAGGTAGGAAAGTCTAGTCCTATCTAAATTATTATTATCCCCTTTTGTACTCTGCACTGTCTGAGTCTTCTACACAACTTCTTCTAATTGCTTTCCTTTTCTTTGCATGATTGGGAAGAATCAGTGACTGCCAACTCTTCTGGGATGCAAGTCATCTAAATCATAGCCATGGATAAAACAGTTGGAGATCCCTACAGGCAAATTTTGAAGCACAATCACTCAAAGTAACTTGACCTAAGTGTACTTGGCTCACAGAATGGACTTGGAATTTGGGAAATTGAGAGAAGGCTATAAATAGTATAATTGTTCAACCTTATTTCTTGACATTTCTACTTTGCTTTTCTTTTAAAATTAATTTATGTCTTCTTATCTTCTTATATATGGAGTATATGTGGGGTTTGGTGAGATTTATATCTAAGACAAGTGAATTATAGGCTATAACTCTGCTACCATCTTGCAAATCATTATCTAGAATATTTGTATTTTACATGTAGGCATATTTCAATTTTAAGTGTAGTTCATATAACTGAAACCAAGATGGGACTTATTGAAGATTTTCATCAACTAAAATAGATTTTCTATTTCCATGCCCTTGTAAGAACAACTCTTAATATCTGGAATTCACTTTCTTCTTTATGAAGTCTTTTTAAACCCTTTCAAATGATTTTGTACTTAAATAAATTTATATGAATTCTTTAAAAAATGTAATCCTGTATATTTATTCTATACTTTTTCTGCTGTTATAAACAAACTTCTTGAGGACATGAATTATTTCATCCTTTGTGTTTCTATCCCCATCATTTAACAAATAGCCTGGTATATAGTAAGTACTTTTAATTTTTTTTTCATTGATTTGTATTACTATCAACAGGTACAAGTTTAATATTTCTTTGAGTACTGTGAGGTGAGTATCATCCCATAGGTCCTTTAGTAGCTATGTTATTTGGAAACATCATTTTCCCCTCTCTGATCTTCAGTTTCATCATCTTTAAAATGAAAGTATTGGCCTGAGTATCCTTTAAGTTTCCTTCCATTTCTAAAATTCTGAATATACAGGACTGAAGGTCAGAATCCATTTTTAAGTATTTTTTATAAATTCAGAGAGGCATTTTGGTGCAATGGATAGAGCAATATACATGGAATCAAGTGCATATGAATTCATGTTTTAGTGTATGTACTGACTACCAACCAATTACCATCCACAGGGCAGGCAAGCCAACCTAGCTGAAGTAGCAAAGCTCTATAGGAGAGACAGGGTCTATCTTCAGGCATGTCAAGGCATCATTATCATGCTGACCACTATTCCCACTCAGATGCCAGTGGAGACCACTCAGACCCCCAAGACCAAGAACCTTGGGACAGGCAATGCCTCAAGTACAAAATCCACTGCCATGATTCTAGAAAGTATCACCCAGTGAAGATGCATCCTTGCCACTCTTCCTGCGGTATTAAATCGCAGTTACTGATGACCCAGAAAAGAAAACTTCAACATTAGAAATTGATATGACTTTATCAGAAGAAATCACATTAAAGAAGAGACATTATCTTCTGTTTTACCAACATAATATAAGGATCATGGAACCATACCATCTAAGTTGCAAGTGAAAGCTCATATAAATGTTTTGTTTCTCCTATTAGAATGTGAGTTCTTTGAGAAAAGAAACTGTTCTACTTTTTCCTACTTGCATCCATAGTACTGAGAGCAATGCTTTACATACAGCAAGTACTTATTGCCTTTTATTTATTCATTCATTCATTCATAGTAAAACACGTGATTTAGTCTTTCTCAACACTCATTTCTATAAAACAGGGATAACGATACCACCTACCTTAGAGAAGTTCTGTGAGGATTAAATGAGATTATATATGTAAAATGTTTTACAATTCTTAAAATACTATATAAATATTACTTTCATTACTAATATGGCATGGATACAATAGATAGTGTCTTGATTTGAATTTTTTAAATTACCTGACCCAGTTTTATTTTAAGACCTAAATTCACTTCTTAGTGCTACACTCAAACTATAATATCACCTAGCATATTAATCAAGCCTCAAATAGCACAAACATTATTCTTGATAAATTATGATTCAGAGTGTAATGAGTAGACACACAAATAGAACAATGTTCAAAGGAAACTTATTAACTCACCTGTCATATTGCAGTATACAAGAAAAGGTCCCAGGGGCCCACTTCCATCTGAATCAATATAGTAAAAGCCAGAATTGTTCCCTCTGTGCTTATAGGCTTCACAGGACTGCTCATAGATGGCTATAAAGGAACAACATTCATTACAAAAGGAATAGCATCTGTTAACATTTTTAATTGCTGCAAAGTAATATTCAAAACTGAACTATTGTGTGAATCATATATTGCCAAATGAAAGGGAAAAAATAAACGCACATGAGAAATTTATAAACTTTTTTCTCATTATAGTATAAGTAATTATATGTAATTGGAATGGAGAAAAATTATAGTAGGATTATATTTTCATGACATATAATTTTATCTAACTATCTGGTGACCAAAGGAGAATGGATATAAAAGAGTAAAATGATGATTTGGAAGCATTTTCACAGTATGAGGAAATAATGTCAGTATGTAAAGGATTACACTACCACAAGAATATGGAGCTAGACGTTTCAACATATTTACAACGCTATAATTTGGCATATTAATTGCTCTTCTTCTTTAAAGATTAAGTGAGTTTCTAAGGAAAAGGACACAACCCAATAATTGAAATATTGAAAACCGGACATCTAAATTTAATACAAAGCTAAATTCTGTAAAAACTCAAGTTACTGGATTTCTGAATTAAACACAAAATAAAGCAACAAATACTTTCTCTATTATAGTTATGTAATATTAAATTGTACTTTAAATTTCATTAGTTTAATGATCAACTCAAAAGATGTTATTATCCAATAATCATGCTGTAGCTAGAAAAATAAAAAATAATTATACTTTGCACTTATTTAAAACAATTTAAAAATGAAAAGTATTTTAAATTAAAAAAGGACATACTTGAAATGGCAATTTTTATCATTAAAACTTTTTTAAATGGGTTTAAAATACTCAGGTAGTCCTGCAAATGAGAATTCAAGATAATTTGAATTCAGAACAACTGAAGCAATAGTTATATGAAATGTATCCCCTACACAATCAATTCATTATTGAATAGTTTGCCCTGTACCAGTTGAGTGATTAATAGTCAAAGATAACATATTTTATTAAGTTTCATCACTAACTTAAATGAAGGAGAAGTAGGATAACCCCCTTTGTACTCTGCATGTATTTTGTACCACCCTTTTCATTTTGGGTGCCAAAGAGGCATATAAAAACATTTTTTTTGCATTGAAAATTGATAAAATCAACTTTGTAAGAAACAAAGTCTCTCAGATAAAAGGCTGAGGAGAGATACAAAATGTTCTGAGGACAAAACAAAAGCTCTACCAGATGTGAATGACAAAATGGGAGGACCCATTTTAAGGCAGCAATGACTGTGGTACAATTGGAAACAGGGCATTATGATTTATCATTTCAATTGATTATGAATTTTCAATGTGTAAAGGTTGTAATTAATAAAGAATAATAAATCATATAATTGAGTTCTCTGGGAATATTATATAAGAATTATGGGATCATAATTAATAAAAAAATAAAATTCAATTTCATATCAAACATTACAAATTCCACTGCTTATGAGGAAATACATTTGAGGCTAAATTAGTAGCTACAGTAAATGAAGGTAGTACAAGAATGGAATATAAGATCAGAGGAATGGCACACTATCAGGTGAAGAGAGAAACAGGAGAGGCAGCTGTTTAGGCTTTTTACTCACTAGTACAATCTACTGTAGACTGAAAGAAGAGAAATCTCTTGGGACCACCGATGTTGCTTTCCTCTGGTTTAAGAACTATCAGAGGAAGAAAGATGGGTTCTGTATCTGTTTTCCTGAAGAGCAAACTGGCCAAAGCAGAATACCTGGCTATCTGAGGAACTGGATGTTGAAAGGCCTCAAGGTCTTATCATTAAGCTACAATTTGAAAGTGAAAGACACCTCAGAGCCCCAAAGCAGATCTGAGAACCTTGACAGTTCTCTGCCTTAAGGGAAATACTTGCAACTCAAAGAGAATAATACTGTCTCAACTTCTGAAAATACTGTCTTTGTGCTTGTTAAAAGCATGTATAGCAGAGGTAACAGAGAAATGGCTTTGCCTATATGTATAACTGAGAACCAGAAAGGAAACAAATTAGTAGGGAAGTAATTTTGTCCAACAGGTAACACATGTGGCATAGTTCTTTAAAGAAACCAAGGATATCTATTGCCTGCAATAGCTCTGGTGTGGGTCTGGATATGAATCTGAGAGTCAGGTCGGGTAGAAAAATATATCCAAACACCAAAGGTTGGGAAGTGAAAATCTACCAACTTTATTTTTGGAAACTCAGATTTTTTTATAGCAGAAACTTATCTCAGGAACAACCAGTTAAAGGAGACCCAGTTTCACAATTTCCTGAGTAAATTTACCATATTTGTTCTTAGAAATCTGCATACTTCTTTATCAAAGAAAACTTTTATAACTACTTCAGGAGCCACAGATTATCCTAGGTCCAGGGTTCACTGGTGAGCCAACAGATCCACACAATGAGCAATAATCCATACATATCTTTGATGAAGAAGATCACCAAGGATGTGTGAATATCACTCCCAGGGGCTGGCCCTCTACAGATATATCAAAGATGCTATCCAGATTATAACCTGGGCATATGAATTTCCCGACTCATATGACTTCCTGTTAGATTTCTCTAGGAGTACATGCATTCTCTCCTAGAGATCAGCCTCTATATATACAATGGTAAGAAAGAGAGTGTCTCATGTTCATAGATTTTCTAATGAGTAAATGTATAATCATTCCTACCTTGGCTGTCTATTTTAAAATATTGTAATTTTTCCTCATTTTGGATTATTGTTTAGTGAAAGTTTAATAGTTAAAAGTCAGTGGTGTAATGATGAATGATTTCATGAAAATGGGAACCATGCTGGAGAATGTATAGTTAAAGTCGTGAAGAATAGGTGTGTGTCCTCCCTCACACCTACACACACATATATTCTCTCTCTCTCTCTCTCTCTCTCTCTCTCTCTCTCTCTCTCTCTCTCTCTCCCTTTCTGTAACTCTCTCTCTTTCTGTCTCAAACTTTCTGTCTCTCTCCTCTCTCTCTCTCCTCTCTCTCCCTCTCACAGGTTATTTCTTTGGATTCTGAGAAAGAGGTTAAATAGTAGCCACATGATCATAGTAATGGCTATTTCTCTCTGAGGGGTGGAAAATGCTGATTTGAAGAAAGATAAGGGTAAAGGAGACAGCTAGACAAAGAGAGATGAAGGTTACAAAGGTTCTTGGACTGAATTCTTTGTCTATAGTCTACAGCTCAACTTCATTCCCAGGGTACTAGGAATAATGCTGAGAGTAAAAGCATTCCTGTTGTTTATGATACTCAACACTATAGTTCTGAATCCCCAACAAAGTACTTCCACTTACCTAGACAGTCAGCATGACACTGTTGACACTTAAATGTAAAACGTTTTTTAATCATATGCTAAAAGTAGGAATAATCATGACATTTACCATATATCTTGTGAATAAAATTATGCAAACCCAAAGGGAAACAGTTCCAATGAAAAAGAAAATTGATTTCTCTGAAGAGATCAATATGGACCCCACAGGAAACTCACTAATCAATGTAGATTCAAAATGAGATGTTCAGAATATAGAAGAAAGTCTCTAGCATGAAGAAAAAAAATAAGAGTATGGTACAGTCCTATGAAAATAGTGTCAGGAATGATAAAGCTCAGGGTGCACTGAGACACTGATTTCAAAGAAAAAATTCTTTTAACTCTGTTAGGAGAAAAAAAAATCAGATTTAAAGCAGGGCTAGAACTTTTTTTTTTCAGGATATTTTGGACAATGACTGAAGACAAAGACAAGGAAGTGCAATTTTTTTTTATTCCCATTTACTCCAAAAAGGATACCTTTATTCTTGAAAATGACAGAATAAATTTAACTAAAAGGAAGCTGATATTTAAGTAAGGAAATAATTAATTTCCTTTGACACTTTTATTGCTTTTAATGAAATCAAGTCACTTGACCCAGATGAAATTCTTTCTTGAGTCATAAAACCTGAAATAACTTACAACTCTGATTTGTAAGCCACTGTAAGTGACATTTGAGAGATCATAGAAAATGAGAGAATCATTACGAGTTTGGAAAAGGGTAAATGGCCCAATTTTCAAAAAAAAATTGAAAAGAACAAATCCTGAAAACTATATATCAGTGAATGTAACTTTGATTTCTGGGAAAATAATAAAAAGATAATTTTAAAAATTGTTGTTGAACAGTTAGAAAGCAAAGTGATAAGTACAAAGTCAGCAATGTATGAGAGGTCATGCCAGACCTATTTCATTTCCTTTTTTTATAGGATTGGAAAACTAGAAGGTAAGGAGAATGCTGCAGATATGGTCTTTAATTTTCAGAAAAGATTTAAAGTACACACACACACACACACACACACACACACACACACACACACACGCATTGACAGAATTTTCTAGAATTTGAAGAAGTATTAATTAGGCAATAGTGCAATCAGATGGGTTCAGAATAATTTGATGCAGAGCAGTCATTTCAAACCCATTTTTCTGAATTTGCTTAGATGTTCAGACTTTGGGGAACTTTCTTGTGCTATACTAGACTGAATGAAGCAGTTAATATTACTTCCTTTTGGTTTTAAGATTGTTTTTTTCAGGTGTCCTTTTCCATCTTTCTTGGGAAATTTCTTCAGGGAGCTCTAACCTTTCAGATGATCATTTTTACTGATCTCTTATGTCTTCCTCTCCTAACTTCTCCCAAACCAATTTTTCCTTCATTATAAATTCCAGTCCCTCTATCAATCCTTTTTTCCTCAGGCAACCATCCTTGTTTTGATCTCATTTTTCCTCTTCACCATCTTTATCCTTCATTTGACCAATTCAGATGTATCCTTGAATCTCTTTCCCCTTTGTCTTCCCAATTGTTAACACTGTGTCAACATATTTTCCACCTCCACTCTTATGTAATATCCCTGGAACCTGACTAGAGAAAGACACGCAATCATGTCAGTTGAATTCACTCCACATTTCTCTTATCTATATCATCTATAGTAATTCTGCCCTCATTTGATCAAAATAATCCTTTTATTCTTCTCTGGTTGACTTTCAGTTTCCATAATAATTCAATATTTCAGCTAACTGATCTCTCCCCAGCCTTCTCACTAGGGTACCTCATTTCCTACTCTATTATGAAAATAGAGACCATGCACCATGAGAATGCTCTTCTACCCTAGTTCAGACCTCAAAACCCTTTTAAAGAAAAACCCATTTTCTTCTTTTTTTCTAGTCTCTGTAGAAAAGTCAATATTTCTACATTATAGAGCTTTCTTTTGCAATCATTCTCTCTCCCTTTTTCTGTCTGTTTTTCTCTCTTTCAAATCCTTATATCCTAGAGTCTTCATTGCTTCACTCAAGTATATATAACCTCAAAGTCATCTTTTACTTTATCCTGCCCTACACTCCTTATAGATAATTCGTTCCAAGTCTTATTGATTCTACTTCAACAACATATCTCATCCTTCTACTCTTCTTTATTCTTTTGGTCACTGTCCTAGGTTAGGCTTTCATAACTCCTTCCCTGGATATTGCAATATTTTTTTATTTGTTTTTCATCTCCTTTCTTTAATTTATCATTTTTTTAGTTACAAAATTAATATTTCCTAGAACCTTAATCATACATATGACCAAGCCACTTATTTGCACAAGAATCTTTTAGTTATCCTATGAATTTGATTTGGGGGATATTTTTGCTCATTTTTCTCTTTTAAACCTTTGTTAAAAGGGAAGACTCCCTTGATGGAAATGACGCGATTTTTTTAAATAAATGAAGTATAAAACTTAAAAATACAATAAATTGCCCAGCCAAACAAAACAAAACAAAACTATCAGTAGATTCCTGTTGACTTTAAAATAAAATACAGATTCTTTAACCAGCCATTTAAAGCAATTCACAATTCAGTTCCTTGAATTTTTCTATTCTTTTTATTACCAGTGTGCAGTTTATATTCTAGTCAAATTGTCCTTACGTAAATTCAGCATTCCATTGTCCAAACCAGGCTATTCTGTCTTTCTAAACAGCATTCTGCCCTTAACTCTGCCTTTTCAAATCATTAGCTTTCTTCAAGGTTCAGGACAAAATCTTTCCACATCCCCCTAATTTGATCTATCCCTTCTGAAGTTGTCTTGTTTTTATTTATCTCTATGTAGATTTTATATTATTTCTATGTATATTCTATATTGAAACATAAGTTCCATAAGGGTAGGAATTTTTTCCTATTTGTTTATTTTTATAGCCCCAGGGCCAGGTACAGTGATTTAATAAGTACTTTCATATTTGTTGAACTGAAGTGAATGCATATGAATTCAAACAAGTTATAATTTTCTATTAATAGAAAAAGATATTTTATTGCTATTTTAAGGTACATTCTGTACTTTTCACTTATTTATCATTTTCTTTATGTCCAAAGAAATGTTTTTAAAATACATAAGTGATATATTTTCTTTGTCTATGAAGTTTAAAAAAATCCTTTGACAAAAATCATAAAAACAAACAACATTTCTAACTATGTCCAATTGCTAAATATAAATGCTTTGTAATAAACTGCACAAAATAAATTGATTTAAATTCACTTGAATGGAAATATGAACTGTGTGAACTGGCTTTCCATTTGTCCTTTAATTTTATATCAGCTAAGGCAGTCTTTAGATTTATGATTCTAGTATAACTGAGTCTGTCAGTCTAGCCTTCTGACTCATACTATTGTTACTAATCAATCATTATATATTGAGAAAACATTTAGCTCTCTTGGGCATATATTTCGTATAAAACAATATAGTCAGTTCAATTATCTGATCAAATTTGGGTCACTAAATATGATTCTATGTCTATACTCCCACATTTTTTTCATAGGATCACAGAATTTAATAACAGGAAGGGAGCTTGGAGTTTATGTCTAATAGCCTCTTCATTTTATAGACTAGGAAATTAAAGCACAGTGGTTAAGAGTGATGCCCTAGAACAGCAGGATTCATTGACAATTATATTTAGATCATATTTAAAATAACAAAAATTTATTGAGGACCTCATGAACAAAATAGTGCATTAGATAATATAGAAGATTCAAAGATTTTTCAAGAGAAATGCATACTTAAAATGAAACATGCAATAATCACTATAGGAAATTTATAAAGGTAACTTGGAATACCGAAGGTCAAACTATACTAACAAAGGAGATAGTACTTTAATTTTTCCTTGAAAGACTGGGATGGAAAGTGTATAGAAGAAAAAAGCTGCTTGAAAAAGAGGAATGATGATGAGGAAATAAATTAAAGGAGAAGATGGGGGGAGAATATTTAAGGTAAGAAAAAGAAAACTGAATATGGTATTATGATTTAGGGTACGATATATCAAGAGAGCTAATAAGTAAGTGACCTTGTCTAAATACAGATGTCTTTCATGACTTCAAGTTAGTAGTTAACGTCTTAAATGAAATACAAGGAAAAAATAGATGGAAAGGGAAAGAAAGCCTCTAAGATACTGAAGAGAAACCAATTGAGAAAGGGAAAAAAGAAAGTCATGTCAAAAACATGATATAAAAGAAAATGAAATCACCAAAAGGAAAGAAGAAAGTAACAACTATATTCCCCAAAGAGTGACTGAAGTGACTGAAGAGGTTAAAAAACTCAGTAAAAATGATTTATTACAAATTATAATTATATAAATTATGGATCTTAAAGAAAACAAAAAGAAAAATAAGTGAATTGACTTTTTTTTTTTTAGGATTTTTTGCAAGGCAAATGGGGTTAAGTGGCTTGCCCAAGGCCACACAGCTAGGTAGTTATTAAGTGTCTGAGCCTTGATTTGAACCCAGGTACTTCTGACTCCAGGGCCGGTGCTTTATCCACTGCATCACCTAGCCGCCCCATGTGAATTGACTCTTTAGAACATTTCGGTGGAAATCAAAAAACAAAACAAACAAAATAACTATTGTATGCCAAAGGAAAGGGTAGATGAAAAAGCAGAGAAAAATATAGAGCAAAAACAAAAAACAAAAAGGCTGGAAGAATAGACAACTGATCCTGAACACAGAACAGGAAATGATAATCTTAACAATTGCTATCCTCCCAGAAAATGTAATGAAACATGTCAGAATGCTATATACCAGGAAATCAAAAGAAAATTGCAAGAAATACTATAAAGATAGAATAAAACAAAGCTTAGCAGAATTCACTGAGTGGCATCAGACAGATTGAGTTTTACTCTGAAATATTGCCATTAAATTCAAGACATCAAAATAAATAAGAAAAATCTAGTAAGCTGCTAGGAATAAGCATTTTTTTAAAAGCATCATTTATCTCAATCAGGACTTTTATTAATAACTATAAAGGAAAGGAAGGCATGCCTCCCCCCCAAGAAAGAAAGAGATGTACACTATCTCCAATTGTTCTACAGATGTATTGCTATATAAAATTACAAAAATATTTTATAAAATTAGAAAAACTACTGATAAAATTCATATTAAGGAACAGAAGAATAAGGGAGATACATGGGGGGAATAATTTTTTTAAAGATGGAAGTGGCGGGGTGGCTAGGTGGAGCAGTGGATAGAGCACCGGCCCTGAAGTCAGGAGTACCTGAGTTCAAATCCAACCTCAGACACTTAATAATAATTACCTAGCTGTGTGGCTTTGGGCAAGCCATTTAACCCCATTTGCCTTGCAAAAAAAATACCTAAAGGAAGATGGAAGTGGGCTTTATATCATCAAATCTCAAATAAACTATGGCAAGGCAATTAAATAAATCAAACCAATCAGCAAATCAATAACCAAATAAACCACTGGTTCTTAGAATCAGTGCTTAAATTCTATCCCATGTATTCTCTGTGTAGCATTGTAAAAGTCATATATTCTCCCTTGTCTTCAGTTTTCTTATCTGTAAAACATGGGGGAGGGGAGGGTTTAGAATGAATGGACTCTTAGGACTCTTTTCCATATTTAGGTCTATGCAATTATAATATTCTTAATGTCCATTATTCTTATGTGTATATAGCTTATTTTCCCTTTAGGTTCTAACTCCTTGAGTTTCAGATATTATATCTTATTTATTGTTACATTTTCAAAGTAGCCACAGATCATAGATTCAGAACTGTAAGAGACCTCAAGTTTCAACTAGTCCAACCCTATTATAAATTGAGACTCAGAGGAGTTATACAATACACAGGTAGTTAAGTAAAATGAATGTTTCATGAAAAAAAGAAAAAAGAAAGAAAGAAAGAAAGGAGAAAGAAAGAAAGAAAGAAAGAAAGAAAGAAAGAAAGAAAGAAAGAAAGAATTAAAAGAAGAAATGAAAGAAGAAAATAGAAACATGTGCTCATGCTCAAAACTTACTCTTATTCATACTCTTAAAAACATAAAAAAATGAATATCATGGAGTTCGGTAGAAGGGAACAATACAGAAAACAAAAGTGATAACCATGGCAATTGGGACACCAGCAGGCATAAGAAAATATATTTGACTTACAGTAATGACAGGTAGCTCCCATGTAACCAGTATTTGTACAGTTGCAATAGAAACTGTTCCATGATTGTGAGCATTCACCACCATGTTCACAATAGTTAGGTAAACACCTAAAAGGAGAAGCCAATACAATTACTATCTTCCCATATTCAGTTACTGAAATTAGACTGGCTTTATTGACTATGACTATTCTAATGTGAGTGTAAGGACAACAGTAATATCATAAACAATGAAATTAAACATAACTAATAATCTTTGAGCCTTTCACCAAGATTTCCTAATCATACTACCACTCTGCATATTAATAAAGTCATCAGAAGCTTATTTATTATCATATATTGCTGAGAGATGCATTTTCTTCTCTTGCTGAGGATTCTTTCCATAAGCAGCACAAAATTAATTGGGTATATGTCCAAGAATATCAATTGCTCAAAGAACAGAATACTGCTTTGTTATGTTAAATATGTGTATATAAATAGTGTTCTTTTGTCAATTGCTGCATAATTAAAAAAAAGATAAAAAAATACTATCCAAATAATTTCATATCCTAGAGAAGGGCTTGGGATCGACAATTAATCTATAACCTTAGGTAAATAATTAACATCATAGTTGGACCAAATCAAATTGATAAAATATGCCAGAGAGGATTAGTGTCTTTGGAAATTTAGGAAAGGTGAATAACGGAGATTTCAGATAGCACTTCTAACACCTTAGCTTCCCCTCTTATAGGAAATAAAAGCATTGAAAGTGATAACTACAGTTCAACAAGTTAAACTGGTGAGGTGAGAATCTATTATACTTTGAATGACCTCCAAAGAAGGAGACTTCTATTTTCTTTGATAAAGCTAAAAGTTTAATTTAAGTTGGGATTTAAACTATTGTCACAGTTTTCTTTTTCATATATTTTTAATCAATGGCAGGCTAAAATGAGAAGTGAGGCCAGGACAAATAAGCTTTTAAAAATGAGGACTCAATAAATACCCATAAAAAGGACAGTTATAATATTTTGTAGACTGAAAATGATTTAAGCAAATTACACTGGTGCATCTGAGAATAGTGTAATTCTTTTTATTCTTTGGAAATAATATCTTTCTTAATTTAACTATATTTTTCCAAGACTACAAGTTAGATTAATTTTCATTTACCTCATAATTCAGAGTTTGAATTTGAATTTCATAAATTAAAAGTAAAGCCAGGATATACATATATATATACATATTTACATACATGTATGTATATTACCTATATGTATATACTACTTAATATTAGCTGGTTATAACTAATAATAATAGCTAGAATTTATATAGTGTTTTAAGACTTGCAAAATACTTTGCAAATATTACCCATTTTATTCTCACAAAACCTTATTGGCATTATGATTATTCCTATTTTACAGATGAAGGACGTGGGACAACAAAGGTTAACTGACTTGCTTAGCATCACCCAGATAAGTTTCTAAGAGTAGATTTGAAGTCAGTCCAACATTTTATCACTATAACAAGAAGCTGAGCTATTTATTTTCAGAATGGATACATTTTCAAATGTATCTTTATCTATATATTTATATAAGTCATTGTATAGAACATGACTAATTGGCTTTCCCCCACCATCTTCTAAAGGCTTTTCATCTTCATTTTCATTCATTGCTAACAGTTTTATCCACAAATGTTAAGTGATTTACATTATCTTAATTTATACTTATTCGTTCTCCATTCTAATTCATCTTTCTAATGTTTTCCTCAAAATAGAAAGCTTAGGTAAAATGAATGAAAATTAAACTACAGTAAGAATTTTCCAAATAATCATATTTCAGACAATTAAATTTCAATTAAAACTTACTGAGCTTTAAAATCTTTCTTCTAAAAATAATGAAAAGAAGGTTGGTAGGTGTGGGAATTGGGAGGGGGGGGGAATAACCAAAACATAAAAGAATGGCATGAATATATATAAATAAGGTCAAGAAGGATAAATTCATTCAGTTTGTTGCAGTGCTCAAAATAAATGGCTTCCTTAATGACATTTGAAACAAGATAGTGAAGAAAGGTAGGTGATGACTGAGTGGAAGAATATGGTATTATAATAATAGTAATAATGATAGCTAGCATTTATTTAGTATTTTAGAGTTTATAAAGACTTTTAGAAACATTAATTAATTTGATTTTCAAAATAGGTGCTAAATTATCTCTATTTTACAGATGAGGAAACTGAGATTCAGTTGTAATCTGTTGAAGATCATCCAGCTCATTAGAATCTGAGTCAGGTTGTACTTCACTCCAAGTCCATAACTCTATTCCCTATACCATTTAGGTGCTGTAAGATGAGACAGAGAAAATAACGTCATCAACTCCTATCTTAACTCCACTTTTTTATACTTTAAAAGGTATTAACAAATAGGGTTATGGGAAAATTTAAGTCTAAGCAGAAGAAACAAAACACTTGGCTGTTTTCAGTAAGTTGAAATATGGAAAGAAAGATGATTATGTAATAGTTATTGAAAGAACCTGCAAATATGATTGCTGACTCACTGTAAGCATTAAAAATGACATTAATAATAGAGTATGAAGGTTAGAAAAAGAGATACCAAATGATTATAGATGAACAAATTTCATTCTGACTTTCAAAGAGTAATGAAGTTGGCTTCAGAAATAATAGAGCAGTTAAACTAAAGATAGAACACCCCCAAAATTCCATAATAGATTACCAAATGAGTAATTCATGGGGCGGGGTAAAGCGATGATCCTTTGGATCCCAAATGAATTTACAGTACAATAGAATCAGCCAGTTGAATGGAACTTCAGATACTATCTAATCCATCCCCCAAATGAAGATAAATACAATAAGACATTAATTCAAAAGATATTTCTGATACATAATAGTTTAATCTCAATGACTTCCTATAACTATAAAATATTAGAAAAACTGGGCATTTTTATCATACTGGGAGTTTCCTACACCAATAAAAATCAGAGATCCTCTCTCAACCAAAAAAAAGGCAAGATGGAAGTTATGAAAGGCAAACACTATTCACTTTTACAAAATGTTATTTGATGATATTACTGGAGTCAATGTAATATGTATAATCAATAACATGATATATTGTTATATGTAGTAATAATAATTCTTATTTAGGCTTTTTATAAAATGCTTTCCACAAAACAACTCTAAAAATAGTCTTATCTGCAAATAGGTTTATGGAGGGAAAAAATCCCCTAAGATTCCTGTTAAGTGACTTGTCAGAAGCTACACTGCTATTTTTTTTTACCAGTTCTGTGACTCAAATCCAGTTCTTCTTACTTATAAGATAATAAACCAAGCTTCATTCTCATAAATCCTAAGGGATTTATACCATGGTCTTTAAGAAACTAAGTATATTAAGTACCTCTTTTCTGAGTTCCAAATCTACTTCTTAAATTATTGCTAGAGATGGGATGAACCATAATAATTAATAAAGAGAAAGTAGGACTCAATTATTGTTTAGTTTCAGTTTTCTCTGTCATGGGAAATGAAATTTAAAGGGAAAACTAGAAGATAATTGTTCACTGAGTTCATATCATAGGAAAGTGAGGGGCTATTAAGAAAGTACATAAAAGGATCTCATTAAAGAAACCTTATACTATTTAAGGTTCAGTGTAATCATCATAATATTATCCTCATATGCCTATTCATTAGAGATGTTCACTATCTATAGGGCCTCCAGCTTTCATATGACATTTCCAAAGGATGGAATTCCAAAGAGATAGAAGAGAAAACAAAATTCCAGAAAGCTTGGCATGAGGCAGAACTGAAACAGAGTATTTTGAGAGTATTCATGGCTTGAGAACAATAGAATACAGAAGTATTCTAAAAAATATTTGTGAGCATATTGGACAAACAAATGTCTGCTTATTTTTATTCCTTATTTTCTAGTAATGAGGATTACTCAATAAAATTCACTTTGTTACTGATTCTTTCAAAATATTTTGTATAGGAGGCACTTTGTTGAAGAAAAAATTGTAATTATAAAATTACTATTTTTTTACTCAACTGATATAATTTAAATGTATGTGGTACTTTGCTAAATTATTTCCTTGTCTATATCAATAGATGCAGAAAATCATTGATAAGTTTATTTCTCATTTTTGATGATACATTTAAACGTGACCAGAGTTAGTTATACTTTGTACTACCTAAATATTAATATCTTCATTTCACCTCATTAAGTTGCCTTCCTCACCTGTAAAATGAGTGATTGTACTAATTGATTTCAGTATTTTGCCCAATTCAGAATTACCATGAAAACTTCCCATTCTCTTTCAAGTAATATTGGCTCTTCTTTATCTTCAGTGTATATTTGGCTGTTTTAGCTGCTCCCAACTTATCTCCTTAACTGCCATTTACAGTTTCCTTTGCAGCATATTTGGCAAAAGGTAAGTGGAGAACAACTGTGATCATTTCATTAACAAATTAATGAGTCAATTAGTTAGAGAAAAATCAGTTCCATTTCAGTTCTATTTGTTCTCATTCTATGAATCCTCTTGAAATATTTTTGTTTCTGTTCTTCCTCATGCCAAGCTTTCTGGAAGCTTGTTTTCTTTTCCATCCTTTTTAGTGTATTTTTTAAGGTAAGAATGTTTATAATCTCCTCTTGTATTCCTTTGCAATGGTTCACAAATGTTTGTTCTTTAAACTTAGCTGCAAGCTATCATTTTTTTTGACTTGACACTAAAATTATATTTACTGGTTGAAGAAGTTTTTAACTCTTTTGGTTAGCCTTTGTCTTTTAATTGTTTAAACCAGTTAATTTTCCCTATAAAGTAATAACAATCAACATTTATATAGCACTATTGGCTAAGTGCTCTACAAATATTATCAAACATAAAAGATAGATGCTATTATTATTATTATTGTTATTGTTATTATTATTATTTCCATTTCACCATTGAGGAAACTAAGGCAAACTCAGGCTAATGACTCATCCAGTATAACATAGCTAGTATCTGAGACTGGATTTGAATTCAGGTCTTCCTAACTCTAGATCCATACCTCTATCTACTGTACCACCTAGCTACCCTGATAATTACCAATAATTATCAGGGTAGCTAGGTGATAATAATTACCAATTACCAATAATTACCCATTTTCCATTTCTAAGAGTTAGCTAGTTGTTTTAATCAAAATAGTTCTTGGGGACCACAACATAATTCCATGGGGTTCATTATCTGATCCCAAGAATGTATTATTAACCTATTGGAAAGTGAGAAGATGAATACCATTTCTCCTCCCTGTTATTGCTATTCATGGAACTTATCTCTCTAAAACCAAAAGTATTCAATCTATCTCCTTTCTTGTTGGGGTTTCTCTCCTCATAATAACATATTGTAGTTGCTCACCCACCTCACAACAGTAGTTGTCTAAGTGTCTTTGGAAATAGAACTACCCTCTCCACACACAATTATAACTTTACATTCTTCCCAGATCACCTCTTGAATAGGGGGAACTGCACCTAGGAGAAGGGATTAGCTCTGTGTTCTGTAGCAATGACAATAAGAACACTGTCTTCCTTTTTTGTATTATGTTTGGATTAAAGTAAATCATATAGATTGAGCAAACAGATATGGGTTGGACAGTAAGTATCACATCATCTTCCACCTATAACCCACCAAATTTCTGAAATTTCTTATTGCTTTTTTTGGTTTTATTTTGTTTTTTTTTTTTTTTGCAAGGCAGTGGGGTTAAATGACTTGTCCAAGGACACATGGCTAAGTAATTATTAAGTGTCTGAGGCCTGACTACAGGGTCAGTGCTCTATCTACTGTGCCACCTAGCTGACCCCATCCCATTACTTTTGATGACACTCCCTCTACTCCACTTATACTCTTTTACACATATCACACATATACTCTCTTACATATATTAAACTAATTGTCAAATTTTGTATTTTTTATCTCTCACATCTGTCCCTTTCTCTCTACCCACAAGGTCAACACCTAACTCAAGTCATAATTACCTTTATTATTACAGCAGACTCCAGCTCCAGTAAAAGGTTGGGGGGTTACTGACTTG
The DNA here is from genome assembly GCF_037893015.1 of Macrotis lagotis. Classification (NCBI taxonomy): domain Eukaryota; kingdom Metazoa; phylum Chordata; class Mammalia; order Peramelemorphia; family Peramelidae; genus Macrotis; species Macrotis lagotis. The sequence goes on from NC_133666.1 coordinate 180,193,439, forward strand.
TCATTTCTCACTCCAATCTACTCTACACATGATTCTTTTATGAAATCAAACTAGGTAATCTTTTACCTCAATTCTTAAGTTAACTCTAATTACTGAATGGGCATTGCTTCAGATACCTGAGACCTGGAAAAGACCTTAGCTTAAAAAGAACAAAGGCTCCCACGGAATTGGAGGCAATTGGTTGTTGAGTCTTGCTACCAGACTCCAATAACTTTGGAGGAAAGTGAAATTGATGACTGTGCATAGATCTGTCTCATTTAAATCCAATTCACTTACAAGTCAAGATATCCCTTGGTAAGAATGAAGGATGAACAACAACTATCATCTATTTTTGCCAAAGTGATTATTCTAAAGTTCAACTGTAAACATATTTCCCCTACTTAATAAACTCTAATAGCTCACTATTACTTCTTAGAACAAACATCATTTCTACTCTATCTCATTTTTTTAAAGATTTTTTTAAGATTTACATTTTTGTGTAGGCTTTATAATGTTCATAAATATAAGTATAGTAAACATTGTGAATAATATATAAATACACTCACATTTACATGCTCTAAAATATTTTTGTTTATAGGTGATCTTCATTTTGTTCTTTATTTCACTTCTCTACTTAAACTTCCTGATCTCATTCTTCCTGGGGTTAAGGAGAGATGTGAAACTGAAATATTTTTCCTTGGGTAAAGGAAAAGTCTATTTTTTAAAAATGTACAGATCTTTCATTGTTTATACATGGACTTTATCTTTTAAGCCTAAAATTGTCACAGTTACTGCTAAGAATATATATTGAGGATGAAGCTAGGAAGAAAGAATGAGAGAGAGAGAGAGAGGTGGGGGATACATACATATATATATATATATATATATATATATATATATATATATATATATATATATATAGAGAGAGAGAGAGAGAGAGAGAGAGAGAGAGAGAGACAGACAGACAGACAGACAGGCAGAGAGAATCATTAATTTTTGCTTTTACAACTTCCCAGGGAAGAGAAATAATACTTATAAGGAGATTCTTCTGGAAAATGACTAAATTAGAAGGGGAGACTAATAATAAAGATTCAAGGAAGAGATCTGGGCAAGAAATAACCTAGTCTACAAAGGTTGGTGACAGATTGAGGCGGAGAATGTCGCTAAAAGGAGTTAATTGCAAGTAAGAGAGACTGATAAATCTTCTTTCCAGGACAACAGCACAGAACATTATTTATAGAAATTAATCTATATTAAATGCAATTATTAATTAGGTAACACAAAATACTTATAATTACTGATTAAATATTTACTCTACTTGTTCTTCATGTTAAGTTAAAATTTTTCTTTCAAATGAAATATCCATTTCTGAGAGTGTTACACTACAGTGATATACCTGAGAATACTTAAAAATGATTCTTATAGAAAATATAGCATTTCAAAAGGAACCTATTTGTACATAAATATATGCATCTAAGTACAAATTTACACATATATAAATAAAATATTTGTATTTTGTTAGTCTCTAAAATTTTTTGAGGTTAAAATCATTATTTAATAGAAAACAGGATAAGAAGGGCAAACTTTAATTGGCTTAACTAACAGATATATTGTAACATTTGATACATCGTATCCTAAAGGCCATAATGTAGTTGTAAGCTTTAATAACTTATAGCTTCGCTATGAACTTTGGAAAACCCTAATTTTACCTCTTTTGAAAGAATTTTTCATAAGCATAAAAATGTATTTGATGAAAAAAGATATATCAAAATCTTTTTTCCAACGTATTTTTTCTTTTATTTTAAAGTTTGATCATTATAAAAGTTTAAGTGTCTTCATTTAAAATATTTCAGAGTTATCACTATTCAATATAATAATACTGAAAAATAACCTGACCCTGGATGTACCTATATTTTGCTCCAGAATCTTTTATGGTCTAGTATGTTTGCTCTGTTGAGTCTACTTGACCATTCCTCTACCACATATAAGTATGAATTTTCCCTTAGTATACCCCTAAATTTTGTCTAAGGCTGCAATATATTCGATTTTCATCAAAATTTTATTATTGTAGGAAGCATGGCATAGGAGTAGGGGAATGAGTTGGGATAATGATTGGATGCTAAATATGCTAAGTAGCATGGCATAACAAGTGTGAGTTATCATTAATGGAAATGAAATGGCAGCTTTGGCCTCTGCAATAATTGAAAAGTCAAGATCTCAGGATAAAATTATTAACTTTCAAAGAGAGGGGGGTAATATACAAATCTGTGTTTATAAAAACAAAACCAATAAAATCAGCATACTGCCCCTCCAAAACACACTTTAATACAGTTTTAGGGAATCTTGTTTCTTGAATTATTAAGTTTTCATATTTAGTATATAATAAAATCCACTATATTACAACAGCATTACTCATCATTTTATAGACTAAGTATTTATTTTATATAAATATCAAAATACAAGAAAATACTACAAAATACTCTAAGAAAAAGATTAGATTCTCTTATTATAGTTGAATTTCATTTATAATAAATCTTTTTTCCAGTTAAAGACCTTATTTTCTTATTTTTGATGAGTATCAAAATATTCAATTTTGCATTGTACCAAATGAAAACAAAGACTACCATTTCTTTTACCATCCATTTACTTCTTTTGTCTGCCCTCAGAGTATAGAGCCATTTCAAAATAAAGATATAAAGGTGTCCTTACCTGTCTATAAGGCCACACAAGTCTATCTGAAGGTCACTGAAATTCCCAAAGATACTCTGCTGTACCAAAATCAGATCCACAACTTTGTTGTTAATAGAAATCTGTCGCATACAACCCTGAAAACCACCAAAAGGATTTTTACATTCGGAGTCAGAGCTGGTATTAGGACAACCTGAATACAAAAAAGGGCAAAAAAATCATTGTAGTAATAATAGTAGTTTTAGTTGTAGCATTATCATAAATAGTAGCAGCAGTAGTAGCAGAAGTAAGTAGTAATAGTATCTCTTAATTTAGTAATAGCAGTGGTAGTAGTAGTAGTTAAAATAATCATGAAAATTATAGTAATTAGAATAATTATCATATGGTAAAACAGATAATGTTTATGATAGGAAATAATCATTTTCCTTTGTATATAGAAAGTCATTAAAAAATCTTGATTTTTATAAATACATTTTTTCATTTCAAACAAATAATGTAAATAAAAGTTAAGGAAAGCTTATTTTCCCAGCATTATTATTGTCACAACACAAGTTAGGAAGAGTCAAGAAAAGGTTGAATTAAGATCTGGAAGACAGCAGTGTTCATTCGGTTCAGGAAAAATCTGATTTCTATTTAAGAGCAAATCTTAGAAATTAGAACTTTTAAAAATTAACATGCTGTCTATGAAATAAAAGTTGACTTGCAAGTAGATTTAAAATGAGAGAGGCAATTAAAGAACATAATTCTTTTAGGATTTGTGGAAATCACAAGGTTTAGTTTAAATTATTATATCAAGTGTAACCTGATGCCATTTATATGTATATATATAATATATATATATATGTATATGTATGTGTGTATATATATATATGTATATATATATATATATATATATATATATATGTATGTGTATAGATATAGTTATTGGGGTTTTTTGCAAGGCAATGGGGTTAAGTGGCTTGCCCAAGGCCACACAGCTAGGTATTATATTAAGTGTCTGAGTTTCTGAGACCGCATTTGAACTCAGGTACTCCTGACTCCAGGGCTGGTGCTCTATTCACTGTGCCACCTAGCCTCCCCTTCAATATGTATTTTTTTAAGGACAGCAAAATTATACACAGGCTAATGAATCTCTGCACATATATTAATGTATTTTTTCAAATGAACCAAATGAGGTACCTGATCTATACTGTCAGTTCATGATTGGTGTTTTCTATTTCATCCTCCTTTTGAATATTCTTTGTAGGGATTTGTTTAAACATCAACTTGAGAAAAAATTGTAGTCAGAAATTTAATGATGATAATTCATAAACAGAAGGCTACTATCATAAAGGGATTATGTAGTCAGGCCTTTCTTAGGTATACTATATGAAAAACAGAAGAAAGGGTCATCTCATTATATATATAATATATTATATATATTTAAGGTTTTTATATATTTAAAGTTTGAAATCATTACTAGCTTCATCTGAAATACAAATATTAATGTATTACTATACTAATATTTAAAGTAATACCAAACAAGATTAGATTTCTTCTCCAGTGCCCACCTTATTCTCTGATAAATTTCCAGTTCAATGTTCCTATAAAAATCATACATAATTTTATTCAAAGTATTCTTAGGAGAACATAATTTTGCATACTCTAAAACTAGACAAAATTTTATTGTTAATATAGTGTTATTAATCAAAATTCATTTATTAATAAACCATTATTAAATGCCTATTATTTATTAGGCACTGAGCTGGAAACTAAAAAGAAAAATGCCAACAAATAAGTCTCCAACGAGATTTCAATCTATTGAAGAGAATATGTTTGTCTGTCTCTCCCTGTCTCTCTCTGTGTGTGTGTGTATTTATATATAATTTATATATGTTTATATATGTTTTCTTTGGAATCCACACAGTTTTCTGCTTCTTCAGGTGTTAATTGACTTTATTTTGTCTTACAATTTTTATTCATAGATGGACTCTTATTTCAGCTCTGAAGGACATATTCCCTTATATTAACATTTTCAGTGTATTTCTTGGCTTATACTCAAGGTCCTTAAATGAATTTTCTTCTCTTGAGATTTTTGGTAACTTGAGGTTTTGTTTCCCTTATTTCTCCCTTATGCTTAATTTCTGACAACCTCTACTTCCATGTAAGTTTCCCTAAGATTTTAATCAAAATCATTTCAACTTCTTTCTAAGGTAGGCAATTCATAGTTCACCAGCCTCATTCTCTGTCCCAAGTTACTGATGCACACTGGATCCTGGGCTTTTTGTCTTAGGCTTAGTTGAATGCCCAAACTCTCGATTCTTGTGTTCTGTGATTGAGTTTTGTTGGAAGGCTACTGTTGCATCTTGAATAAGTTTTCATCTTTTGGATTTCCAAAGCACTGAGGGGGAGGGGAAGTATAGAGCTGAATTATAATATTTCAATTTCATGAGTTAGCTTGTAATTGGGTTTTTTAATTAGGGTTGTTAGTGTCCTACCTTCTGGAAATAGATGAGTTTGCTTTATCTCTTAGACATAATCCCTGTTCTGGAAAGGCTTTAATCTAGAGGTAGTGAGGATCACAGAAAATATCTTATTGGGGAGAAAGAATGGAGAGAGGGAACATAGGAATGGCTTCTGGGCAGATGGAAAAATATTCTGAGCAGAAAGGTTGATGGGAATAGGAAACAGCCCAGGGCAAGGTAGATATAAGGAATTAGGTGACAGCATTCACTCATTCAGCAATCAGTTCAATTTAGCTCCAGTTCAGTTCCAAAACTGAGCAGATTAGCCACTTTCAAGGAAAAAGGGTGGTGGTGGAGAACATAGTAGTGGTCTCTGTATCATAGAGAGTTCTTCTAGATGAAGATGAAGAAGTATTCCCTACATAACTCACTACATAACAAAGAGCTAATGGACTATAACACAGAATGAGAGAAACATTCAAGACAGGAGAAATTTGGTTTATCAGAATAAACTTATATATATAAAACATAAAAGTTTTTTCTTGTTTTTTTCTCTTTCTACAGGTCTTTCTTCATTCCTTTCATTTCAGAAGGGAGAAAAAAATGTATAGAAATTGAAAAAAATTTAAGACTAATGTACAATAGACTTAGAAAGGATGTTAGATTCAAAATTTTAAGGGCCTTAAAGTTTAATTTGAGAGGTTTGTTTGTGATCCTGAAGACAGGAGGGCATCACCAGGCTCTCTGGATTAGGTTGTCAGACCTGAAAAATTATGTGACAGCTATGTGGACAATGGAGAAAATGGACCAATTAGAAGATTATTAACAATAGTTAAGCACCGAGGTGATGAGAACCTAAAGTAAGGTAACAGTTGTATAACTCAAAATAGGGGAGCAAGGATGGGTGATATTATGAAGGCAGAAATGACAAGATTTGGAAATTGATTTGATAAGCAGGAGAATTGGCTGATGAGAAGATTTGTGCTGTCCTCAACAAGGATGCCATAAAGAAGTAAAGAGAGTTTTTTGATGGAAAGATAAATGAATTTTATTTGGGACATTTGGAGTTTGAGAAGCCTACAGAATGTATAATTGAAGATGTCCAAGAAGAGCACATATATGGATTTAGATTTCTGGATAGAACCTGAAAACAGATAAACAGATCTGCAAGATATCATGCACAAAATTGATGGCTGAACCTCCCCCTTTTACCTCTTTGCCCCGCCTCAAATTAGGAGCCTATGAGATCACCAGAAAAGAGAATATTAGAAAAGCCAAGTGGGTCTAAGACAGAGATCTGGGGAAGTCCATAATACTAAAGAAATAATATTGCCCAAAATGTCAGATCAGTCAATGTAGGTTAGCACATGGAACCTTAAACACTATGCTGGTCTCTATTAGGCTCTCACCCCCCCCAAAAAAAAGTGATACTGAGAATATATAATAGTTATATTAAGAAAAGTTATTACAATAACAGTAAATAGTATATTTGCTTTAAAATTATCTATTTGGAATAAAGGTTAAATTAATCTAATAATGATATATTGTAAAACAAAATTTTTCAGTCAAAAAATGTGAACAAATACCTATAATATTATATTGCTAATATTTCAGAAATTATGCATTTGATTGTCATGATATGACATAGAAGTTTATTTGTATCACAAAGGGAAATGAAAAGATAATTCCAAAGAAATATAAATGCATATCAATACAATGCACCTCATTTATTTTGATTTTAATAATATTTCCTTTAAGATGCTGGATCAGTTTCTTTCATGGTTAACTTTTATATATTTATTTAATTTTCAAATTACTTAAATAATAAAATTGTATTTGCTTGCATTAAACTCAATAGTATCACTGTTGTGGTTTTCAGTTCATGTTCTACATTTCTTATCAAGGGAAAATAAATTCTTATAAAATATTTGGAGAAATACTATGGAGAAAATGTATTTTCATTAGTTTCTCATTAATCATTTATGACTGTCAATCACTATTACAATGAATAGGAATAAAAAGAATTCAGTATTCAGCATGTTCTTAAATCTAGCACAATCAACAATACAATCTGATGTGATAAAGTTGAGAAATTTCCATCATTAACTTTAGAATATCACATTTTTTCTCATGCTTTATAGCTTTGTAACTTTGTATTTCCCCAATCACATTTCTAACACAAATAGAAATTTACATGCATATTTAAAACTACTAGGCATACTGTAGCATTGTATACTAACCTCATAAAAAATATTAAAAGCTTGAAACTCCACAGTAGAGGCTAACTTTAAAAAGCTTCATTACTCAGTTCCCCAATTTATAAAGCTATATGCAAATAGTTGTGCTGTTTCAAGTTCACCTTGGAAGGATGGGGCAATTTTCCTATGAAATAGGTACATTATAGTGTGTATATATTTTTTACTAGAACTCAACAATAAATAAGGAATGTTAAGATAATATGAGGTATAGAGACTTTCTATTACATGATATAGGACAAATTGTAAAGAAATTATTTACTCAGTTCATTTCCCATTCTCCAGATGGTATTTCACTCAAATTATCCTAGAGCAAAAAGATTATGCCTATTACAGTCAAAAGAAAAACAAATCAAGGAGCTGCCAGTAAAGGCAAGGGGGATTTCAGAAAGAAATTGTCAAATCAGAAATATACATTATGCTCATTTCTATTAAACTCAATGAACTAGGGATCAAGAGAGCTAGGAGAGATTCAGTGTAGGGATTGTATCTCTAGCCCATGGTTAACTCTTAAGGCATATCATAAATGAAATAAAATAATAATGAGTTTTTCTTTTGGATATAGTATAAAGTCAATTAAATCTGTTGGAAAAAATGCAGTGTTACTGGGAAATTCTGAAAAGCTGAGTACCTCCTGATGGTTTTGGATACCTTACAGATGTGTTCTCCAGAAAAGAAACAGAGAAAGAAGAATGAGAATGTATTTTTTTATCATGGTTTTACAAGTCAGAGAATACCATGGTCTCAATCTATGGTACAATGAGTAAATTTAAACAAAAAAGTTTCCTTCTGAAGGGAACTTAAACAACAAATAATAATTATTCCCAAATATGAATGTAAAATTATTCTATATACTTTGTGGGAAGGGAATTCATTACTCTGGAATAATAAAGTAGCATATCAATGAAGATCCTCTCCTGTGATATTTATAAAATTTTTCTGCTTCACAGTTTGTCTATTATTCATAGAGAAAAAAATTATTCACGAGGCCAACAGGATGATACCTCAGTTTGTGATATGTTATTTCAGGCTAAAATAGAGATATCAATGCTGGAGACATCTGGAAATGTGAAAGAATGTCTTTCAGCTAAGATACTCCTTGGAGAGTTTGAATAGTTACTGAAAAAGTCAGTTAATCTTTCAGGACCTTAGTTTCCTCATCTGTAAAATAAATAGATTGGGCTCAATTTCTCTAAAGACCTTTTCCACTTTAAATCTATGAGTCTAAGGAAATTCACAAGCCTCTCAAAGAAATACTACAAAACACCTGTGTTTGCATCAATATAGGGTTTCCCTCCAGTGAAGAAAAGTAAAGTCCTCCCATTTAGAAGTCAGCTTACTAAAGCAATCTTTATTATTTACTTTGCCCCAAAACAATCATTATCTAGTGGCCACATTTTTGGAGATGAGACTCATGATCTGTGACTAGATTGACTTTTCAATAATAAACATAGTCTGTCAGTAGGCAATGTCTTTCAATGTCTTTTCACTTTGGTAACCTAAGCTAAGGTTATACTGAATTAGAACAGATTGAAATCCCAGGCTCACCCTCCAAGGCATGATAAATCTTAAGGATAAGAATTCAGTGGAGAAGAACAAAAGAATTTTTTTTTGCATTAAAGGAAACAAATAATGTCACTGAATATATATATGAAAGAAAAAAAACACTATTTAAATATCACTATGATCAGTCAATTTACATTAATGCAATATAATAAGAGAATCAGATAATAAATAATCTTTTTTTCTAGAAACAGTAGATATTCATCATTATAGAATATGTAGTTAATTAAATTGTTTTATTCACTATAATAGAAACTACTTTCATGGGCACAAATTAACATTGACAATAGTAAAAACAAGGAAGTTATGGAATATTTTTCTTCTGTAAGAAACAATAAATAAAATGAATATAGGGAAGCATGAAAAAAACAAAAATTGAGGCAGAATGATGAAAGCAAAGTCAAGAGGATACTATACACAATCATTTATGAAAATGCAAATGGAAGGAATAATAGCAAAAAATTAATTCAAAATGAATGTTGCCGAATTATAAATATTCTAAGTATGATCACAAAAAGTAAATATGAGAAGATATGATTCCCTTAGTCCTTGTAGAGTGGGAAGTCTGTGGAAATAGAACTTGCATTTCTAGATTTTTTTCAATATTTCAATCAGTTTTAATTAACAAATTTAGCAAAGTGGCAGGATATAAAATAAAGCCATGAAAATCATCAATATTTTACCATATGAACAATAAAGCCTAAGCACAAGAGATAGAAAGAAAAATTCTATTTAAAGTAGCTGTAATACTAAGGGAATCAACCTCTCAAGGCAAACCCAGAAACTATATGAACACAATTACAAAATATATTTCACGTAGATAAAGTCAGATTTAAATAATTTGAAAAACATCAATTGCTTATGGTTAGGTTGAGTTAATATAAAAATGACAATTCTATCCAAATTAAATTAGTTTTTCAGTGACATACCAATCAAACTACCAAAAATTATTATTTTTTTTACAGAACTGGAAAAAATAGTAACAAAATTTATCAGGAGCAACAGAAGATCAAGAATATTGAGGGAATTGATGAAAAAAACTACAAAGGAAGCCTAGTTATACCAGGTCTAACCACACTATAAAGTATCAGTCATCAAAACTACATGGTACTCCTTAAGAAACAGAATAATGGGCCAAAGGATTAGAGTAGACACAAAAGAAACAGTAGTAAATTATTTTATAGTCATTCATTACTGGACAAACCCCCAGACATTAACCTCTGGGATACGAACTCACTATTAGACAAAAGATGCGAGGAAATTTAGAAAATAGTATGGCAAAAACTAAGAAGAGACCCATTATCTCATACCCTATATCAAAATAAGGACAAAATGGGTATAGGATTTAGACATAAAGGACAATATGACAAACCAATTAAGGAAGCAAGAAATTATCTATGGAGAAAGGAGAAATTTATGACCAAATGAGAAATAGAGAACATTATAAATTGCAAAGTGGATGATTTTTACTATATTAAATTAAAAAGGTTTTGCTCTAAGAAAACCAATGCAACCATGATTAGAAGAAAGGCAGAAAGTTAGGAAACCATTTTTATAACTTGATAAAGGTCTCATTTCTAAAATGTATAGAGAATTGAATCAAATTTATAAGATTACAATTCATTTCCCTATTAATAAATGATCAAAGGATATGAGCAAGCAGTTTTCAGATGAAATTAGTCATGTGAAAAAATGTTCCAAATCATTACTAATTAGAGAAATGCAAATTAAAACAACAATGAGATACCACCTCACCCCTATCTGATTGGCTAAGATGACCAAAAAGGAAAATGATCAATGTTGGAGAGGCTATGGGAAAATTGGAACATTAACATATTGTTTGTAGAATTGTGAACTGATCCAATTATTCTGGAAAGTAATGTGGAACTATACCCAAAGAGCTGTAAACCTGATCATACCTTTCAATCCAACAATGCTAATACTAGGTCTATATCCAAAAGAAATAATAAAAAATGGGGAAAGTATCAAATGTTCAATAATATTTATAGCAGCTCTTTTTGTTGTGACAAAGTATTGGAAATTGAGGGGGAATATTGTGAATTGGGGAATGGTTGAACAAGTTATGGTATATGAATGTTATGGAATATTATTATTTTATAAGAAATCATGAGTAATCAGATTTTAGAGAAACATAGAAAGAGTTACATGAAATTATGCTGAATTAAATGAGCAGAACCAAGAGAACATTGTAGACACTAACAATACTGTGAGATGATCAACTTTGATAGATGCAGCTCCTCTCAGAGGTTCAGAGATCAAGGACAAATCTGAGAAACTTACTATGGACAATGCCATTTACAATCAGAGAATAACTTCAGTCAGAATACATAGCATGCTTACTTCTTTAAAACTTCTTTTATGTTTTTTTCCTTCCTTTCTCACCTCCCCCCCTTAGTTCTAATTCATCTTTAACAACATGATTCATGTCAATATGTTATACACAAATATATAGGCACAACTTTTACCAGACTGTTAGCCACCATGGGGAGAGGGGAGGGAAGGGAGTATGTGGAACTCATAAATTTGCAAATGGATGAATATTGAAAAACTACCATTGCATGTAATTGGAAAAATAAAATAAAATTTCAATGAAAAATATATTAATCAGTTTTGTTTTTTCCCTCATGTTTGTTTTTCTCTTAAAATTTTCATGTAAAATAATTGCTAGAAGGAGATGTGGTGACAGATAATGGAAGAAACTTGGATTATATAAAAAACAAAATATGTCAAAACTTTTTACAACAAAAGAGACAAAATGAGAAAAACATTTCATTAAGATAATGTAGAAAACATCAGTTAATAGGTTTACTTAGTTATTAGGGGGTATTGCAGTTCTTTGATTTCTTATCTATTTCCAACACTAAAATACTAAACAAAAAATTGAAAAATACTAAAGTTTCCATAAAAAATCTTTGTAGAAGGACCATGAAAATAATATATCAAAGAAAGGAACTTTTTTGCAATCTTGACAAATTGTAGGGCAAAAAGGCAAAATGAAATCAGGAAAACTAACATCAAGATTTAAATCTCAGAATTTCTATTTGTTTAGTTATTTCTTAAGAATAATAGCTAGGGGTGGCTAGGTGGCATAGTGGATAAAGCACAGGCCTTGGAGTCAGGAGTACCTGGGTTCAAATCCGGTCTCAGACACTTAATAATTACCTAGCTGTGTGGCCTTGGGCAAGCCACTTAATTCCATTTGCCTTGCAAAAACCTAAAAAAAAAAAGAATAATAGCTATATTCCCACTATAATTCTACTCAATGTTTCATCATATTGTGAAAATGTCCTTGGATTGTCAAAGTGTATACAGATGGGATTCCTCACTCTGACAGGCAGAAAGGCTTCAAATATAACTCCATTTTTGGATTGGATTTATATTGTCTGAAGACTAACAAGGTATGTTCAGAGAAGGTGAAAACAAGTGTGGCCAGGAAAGTGATGAGATGAAGTTTGAATAACAGTTATTCTCAAAAACCATTGCCAAAGATATAGAGGGGTTATAATCTGTATAAACAAAGGGAATACTTCATCCCAAGGAATTGTCAGACTAATGAAGTATAAATTTTTTGGGAGGAAACAATCACAATGACAAAGCACTTGACTGCAACTCAATTAAACTGTTGAAGAAATAGACAGCTATTGGAGCGGCCTACTATGTCTTTCATAAATCTTGCAAATAGTGACTTAAGAAAACTTCAATAAACTAAAGTTTGTGTATGTCAGAGACTACTTCAACCCACTATTGGTAAGTGACTCCTTTGTCCTTAAAGATTTCTTAATAAGGCAACTTCTGTTTTACTGCAAGATACAGAACCAAAACCTCATACCCTGCATCAGCTAAACACAGAGGCTATCTGTTAACATGGCAATGTATAGACTCCACAAAGTACAAATCCATCTATGCTCTACTCCACCTACTGTTAAAATTTTTCCTGTCTGCCAATCATATTGAAAGACTTTTTGCAGTTTTCCTTCCTATTTTAAGAACTCAAAGGCTGTTTGCGTTGTCCACAACAGCTGGGCTGTGGGTTCCCAACAATTACTAGCTGAAGGGGCCAGGTTAGGGAAATTTACTGACATTAGGATTGACAAATTAGGGCTAGATGGATATCTGTACAAGTGCTTCTGCACTAGCTCCCAGTGTTATTCTTTACATATCTGGGATAATATCAACCCATCTTTGAATGAAGAAAAGTCTTTAACAAATTTTTGGAATTTGATTTTTCTTTGTAATTTGATTAATCTGCTATTTGTTACCACAACCTCAGTAGCAATCAGTACCCTCAGAACATATCTAGCACTTTAGCAATATTAGATGAATCTCTCTTTGGGATTAGAAATGGATACTTAATCATATTGTTGGTTGATTCATTTATTCTACATTTTTGTTGTAGTGGTATTCCAAGTGTGGAGCAAAGGTTTTTTAAAACAAATGTTTTAATTATTTTTCAAATATATGTCTGTCTGCCTCCCACTGTTTGAAATTCATAGCAATTCCCAAACTATGCCTGTTTAAGCAGTCTCCCATAACTCTACTATATGTGCTACAAACAAATTTGAAACAATCTCAAATACCTCTGACGAATTGTAAAAACTTTTGGGAGACATAATCTGGCATGATCTGAAAGCAAAGGCAATTTGCTAAAACTCAGTCTCAGTGATAACCCCTCATTCTCTTGTATTTATTGCTCTGGAGACTTAGATTAGGTCTAAGTGACTCCTTTGAAAGCACAAGGGTTCAAATCAGCTCCTTTACCTGATTCCATGAATCCTATGGCTATCTGCAAAAAAAAAAAAAAAAAAAGGAATATCAATAGGCTTTTGAGTAGGAAACAACATTCCCTCTCCTCCTTTTGTTGGAGGTTTATTTGGAGCATTTATTAGTCTATCTATCCTGGATGAGTAGAGAGGCAGTCTTAGTGACTGATAGTAATAGATGTATCTTTCAACTAAAACCTATTTTCCTCTATCATGGAAGAAAGATCTGGGGCCCTTTTTAAGTCAACTCTTCCACAAATCAGGAAAGTATCCCCAAGTTCAATAAAAATAAAGAAGTTAAAGATAATAGGCTTGGGAGATTTTTATTTTATACTGTCAAGAAGTTGGGGAGAGGTCAGAGTCTAAGGTTACAGTGAAGTAATGGTATTTCAAAAAGTGTAGCACATTGTTTCAGCTGAGGTTGAGAAATAGAAGTTAACAATGGGTCATCAAATAGAGATTTTGAATCAGGTGCTCCAAAAGGTCCCTGGAGAGTGTCTGTATACCAAATCTGTGATATGTCCCAGAATCCAGGAAGCTTAGATAAGTGGATGGAAAAATATCACCAGCATCTTCATGATCATTATTCCTCCTCCTCCTCCCCTTCATGCTCTATCCTTCTTCTACCACTACCACTACCACTACCACTACCACTACCACTACCACTACCACTACCACTACCACTACCACTACCACTACCACTACCACTACCACTACCACTACCACTACCACTACAGGATTTGAAGGTTTTCAAAGAGCTTACAAATAGTATTTCATTTTATCATCAAAACAAAGTTGGAAAGCAAGAACTATTTATTATTTCTATTTTTAAAATGAGGAAATTGAAGCTAAGTAACTTGTCCAAGATATACAACTACTAAATATTTGTGGATAAATTTGAACCCAAGTCTCCCTGACTCCAAGTCCACTTCTCTATCTCCTGAACCATCTAAAAAAGACTAATTAAATGAATTGTGTTCCCTGTCATTCTTGCCTTCTCATTCAGTCAATAAATATTTTATCTTTTTTTGGATTTACTCCTTTAAAGTCAGCTTTCACAACAGCTTATAAACATCCAACTCACTTACATCTGAATCACTCTGGATAGCATGGTACCCTGCCAGGTAATTTGGACTAGGAAGACTTGAGTTGAAATGGGAGGATACATAAGCAAAACTAAGAAGTCATTCTGAATGAAGTATAAGTGTGTATGGAAGGAGGTAGCATAAAACAAAGCTTGAAAAGTTAGTTGGAGACAGATTGTAAAGTTTTTTTTTTAATGGTAAACAAATTTTTATTTGGTTTTGGGGCCTCTAGGTGGCACATTAGAGTGCTGGTTCTGGAATCAGGAAGAACTGAATTCAAATTTGACCTCAGATACTTGCTAGTTGTGGGATCCTGGGGAAGTCACTTAACCTGTGCTTCCCTTGGTTTCCTTATCTGAAAATAGGAATATTAGGGGTACCTACTTCCCAGGACTGCCCTGAGGAGTAAATGAATAATATTTGTAAAGTGCTTAGCAAAGTATCTGGTATACAATAAGAGTAATGTTAAAGTTTGTTTCTTTTTGTTTGTTTTTCATTCAGTTATGCCCAACTTTCCATGATCCTATGGGCCACAACACACCAGGCCTCTTTGTCTTTCAGTATCTTCCAAGTTTGTCCAAGTTCATGATATGAATGTTAGCTATTGCTATTATTTGAGGTAATAGTTGATAGAAGTTGAAATCTGTGCTTCAGGAAAATCACTTTGGCAGGTGTGAGAAGAGTGAATTTAAAAGGGGAGACATTTGAGACAAGGGGACCAATTAGGAAGCTATTGCAATAGTCAAGGTGAAAGGTGATGTGGACTTGAAGTAGGATGTTGACTGCATAAGTAGATGAAAGGAGTTTAATTTGAAAGAGCTATGGAGTTAGAAATGACAAGATCTAGATTGGATATGTAGGGTAAGTAAAAGTATGGACCTAAGGGATTAGAAGAAAGGTAGAATGTTCAACAAAATAGGAAAATTCAGAAGAATGATATATTTGGTAAGAAATAAAAGGTCAATTTTGCAAGTACTGAATTTGAAATGTTTTCAGGATATATAGTTTGAATTCCAAGAGGAAATTGGTAATGAGGAACTTGTATTTTGTAGAGAAATTGTACTAGAAATGATAGATCTTAGAATTATTAGCCTAGAAATGATAAATCCTCTGTGAGTCAGTGTGGTTAACAAGAGTTAGAGCATAAAGAGAAAATATAAGAGTATCCAGTACTAAGATTTGAGATCGAACTAGAATTAGAAGATATGAATGTTAATCTAGCAAGGAGACTGAGAATAAATGGTCCTTCAAATGACCCTAAGTAGTTATAGGGTACAGCTATGGGCCTATCTGGATAACAACTCATTCCATTCAGTGAGACACCTAATACCTTAGTTTAGGGTATACCAGCTCCTACATTATTCTTGTAAGTTAATGCAAAAGTTCTTAAAGCTCCATGCCCTCTGAATATTAATCTTCTGTTTGGCTGCTTCAAACTTTTTTAAATATGGAACTTAATGATGTACAAGAACCAATGTAGGATCTGAATATGGTATAAGTGTTTTGCATTCTTTATTAACATTTTATCTGGAAAACCAAACCTGGAAATTAAGAAGTGTATGAAAAGAACTCTCCTCTTCTTTCTCATGACAAAGAAATTATGGATGTTTTCAAGCATCACACCCTGGACTCAAATATCTTGAGAAAAAGGAAACAAGATATGGGAATATATATAGTCAATTACAAGGAAAGATTTAGTCATTAATGATCTTAGTTGTCTCAAAGAACATTTATACCCAATGGACAAGATGACCTATGGATCTCACATAGGCATAATTAATAGTTGGATGAGTTTCTCCATTCCCTTTCCCTTTTTGCTCTGCTCCTGCTGGTATCAGGGATGATAAGGCCATTTTGTGTTCAGTTCTTTTCAGTACTGTCCTACTCTCCATAGCTCCACAGAGGATTTTCCTGGCAAAGATAGTAGAATCGTTCGTTTGCCATTTCCTTTTTCAGTTCGTTTTACATATGAGAAAACTGAGGTTAACAGGGTTGAGTGATCTGTCTTGGGTCACATAGCTGGTAAGCATCAGAGGTTAGATTTGAACTCAGATTCTCTTGATATCTGGGACAACACTTTATTCACTATCACCTAATTGCTCCAAAAAATGAGCAACAAGGAAAAGGAATTGTTAGTCAGATTTTTACTAAGGTTGTTACTGCAACAACTTTGTGAAATTTGTTCAGGTCTTTCATCTGTGTCTGAATATTTGTGACCCTATTTGGGATTTTCTTTGGCTAAGATACTGGAGTAGTTTAGCATTTCTTTCTCCAGCTCATTTTACTGATGAGGAAACTGAAACAAACAAGGTTAAGTGACTTGCCCAGGGTCACATTACTAAGTGTCTGAAGATTTGAAATCAGGTCTTCCTAATTTCAGGCCCATACTTTATCACCTGTGCCACCTAACTGCCCATATCTAATAGCAAAAGGATATCTCTACCATGCCTGAATAATCCCTCTTCTTTCCATTTAAAACAAGGACCATTACAAGGCTTAATGTCCAGGAATAGGTGAGACCTAATTGGACCTATCATTGCTCATAAAATCTCCTCCAGCCTCACAGGTCTCTGGGTGAAATCAATTACTTCTTTCTTTCAAGAGATAAAATCAAAACTCACAGCTTTAATCATTAAATCACAACTATACAACTTTTAGCAAAATTGTCCACCTTCCCCCATATAACAGTCACTTTAATGAGTTCCTGACCACAAGTGTCATTTTGGACTTCCTTCACAGATATCTTGTCTCTATTATAAGAACTTCAGGCTTGAAAACATGTGTGAAAGTGTAGTGTGTAAAATATGCACAGGGCAGGATAAACTAAGACTATGCATAAAGTTTTTTCCTTCTGAAATATGATGGATAAAAAAAGAGTAGGATGAAATAAGCCTTGAAAGGTAGGTTATAGGCAGATTAGAGAATGTCATAAATGTCAGGCTAAGCAGTTTGCATTTGATTGAGTAGGCAGTGGAGAGTCACTGAAGAAGGTTTTTGAACAAGGAGACAATGTGATTAGCGAGGATGTCATATACTTTAGGAAGATTACTTTCACTGTTGAACTTGATCAAAGAAAAGAGAACCTAGAAGCAGGGAGAAGATTTAAGAGATTATTACAATAATCTAGGGAAAAGGAGAAAAGAGTTTGAACTAGGGTGGTGGTTAAAGGAATAGAAATATGGGAAAGATTTATCCACATACAGACTACAGGCCCCAAAAAGTGGATTGTATATAATGCCAGAGCTTAGCACATAGTACCTGGTACACTACAGGTACTAAATAAATGTTAAATGATTGATACAACAATGTACATTATTTTATTATTTTACTAGGATGAATGAAGCCATTTGTGCATTGATGACTGAAATGTAGAATGCTAATATTTTTCACGGAGATAGATGTTTTTTGGTTATGATAAACTAAATAATAAAAATAATAATAAATATATAAATATATATATATAAATAATTAAAAATAGATAAATTTGCTAACATTCCAGAAAATTGTTAATCATATTACCTAATTAATTAATTGTTCCTCATTTAATTAAAAATATAAACAATCTTTTTCTAAACTTATAGATCTTAGGCCCTAATGATACCATGGAAAAGTATGATTTTGAGTTGACTTCCTTTGTTTTTCCAAGGATATGTCACTATACTTTTGTGAAATTAGACTAAAGAAGCAAAAACAAATGGTAAATACACAAGAGGAAATTAATATGGGAACATTAAAATTAAGAGCATTGTACTAAGATTATTTACTTCCTTAAAAGTTGCATTTAGATATTTAAAAGACTATACAGCCTGTGATTTCGGAGTGGTTTTTCTATTATCAATTTTATTATCAAAAGCTAGATTACTGTCAGAAATAATTTGGGGGGGGGGGTGTAAAGGGGAAGTAGTCAAAGACCAAAAGAAAAAGGAATTAAAAAGTAGTACTCTCCTCACCCCCCTCTCCTCCTGCCTTCAAGATAAGGGAATAGATATTCTTTCTTTTGACAAGATTTTTAACTTTGTATTTAGGACAAAAAACAACTTTCCATTTTAATCCCTTGATATTCAACAACTATTTATTGTCCAAATGATTCCTTTTTTTTCCAGATAAAAAAACATATTTTACCCTAGTTAATTTCTCTGAAAAACTCTTGAACAGCACAGTGCTCACTTTATTGCTATTGAAAGCACCTGGTAGAGTATTAGAAACTGATACTATTTCTTGGCAACTTCTAATTCCTGAAAGTTGAAATAGCCAGTCAATTTAAACTATGGGTCTGCTGGGTATGGTACTGCTCTTCTAAGTTAGAAAGTGAAAAACCATAAGAACACTCTAGAGATATTAGAGATAGTTCCTTTCCCTGTACTGATACTAGTACATAATACCAGAAAGAAAAAAAAAAGTGAAGACTTTTACTATCATGAAATATATCATAAGGATTATAAGGAAATGACATAGAGTGTGGACCACAAAAAAAATTAATCTTGCTAAATATAAAGTGAATTTGAATAAGACCATCTGGTAGACATGCATTTTAAGCTACATTCCATTCTCTTTTGTCATCTCAACATTTCTGTTAATTGCAAAGGGGGTTATTATGTGCACAGAAAGAAAAAAATGAACATTTTTTTCATTAGAGTATCAAAATGATTATCTCAAAATGTTGTAAAGATGACACATTGTTCATTTTCCCATATATTCTAGCCATTTCACTCACCTCCAAAATAATAGATGTCTCCTGAATAAATCTGCATTGGCAGCACAAAATGCAGAACTGAAGTCAAATCATTATCTATCATTATACTCAGGTGATTTCTTTTAGCAGATAAGGAAATGGAATGCCATTGTCCATTATTTAATTCAGCTCCTAGGAGGAAAATGAAATCAGTTACAAAGAAATGTTTATAAACTATGAATCACAATAAGTCCTTCAAAACAATGTGATTCCCTTCACTCAGTATCTCAGATAAGTATAGCATTAACATCTAGAGACAGGAGTGGGAGGATAGAATTTAGATTGAAAGAGAGAAACTGAGCCAAGTGGGAAATCATAGCATTCTGTGTGTAAATGGAGAACAGTACTTTCTTCCACTTGTCAGACCTCAGCAGAAGAGGAAAAACAAACAAATTTTTTTGAACAAACCCAGACAATTCTGGATAGCCATAATATTATACTTATCTAGTGGATAAAACAATACTGCCAGAATTTCTGAAGAATGCCCTTTTAGAGGGAAATTTTACTGTAGGAAAAATTGCCAACCTATTGTACAGAATTAGGATATATTAAAAAACCAAGAGTTAGCAAATACAATGATTACTCTCATTATATTTGTGAAATCATTTTTATAAAGCTGTTAGAAGATGTTTTTCCCCAAAGTTGATCTTTGCAGTTACCCTATAATTGTCACTCAACTTATTTTAGCAGTCCATTGGCACCACTGAAATAGAAGTGGATCCATATGAATTTAATTTATTGCAGATCAAATACTAATGTTGTGCCTACTATATGAAGAAGGTACTAGGTGCTAAGGATCCTAAATGAACAAATGAGCTAACAACAATAAAAAAATGAAAAAATGAATAATTTGAAGAGCATCCCTGTCTTCAAGGAATTTATAATATACTAGGGAAATACATCATGGTAAAAAAATATATATAATTTTAGGTGTAAGGCAAGTGAAGCACCTCTGGATAGTACAGTGCCAGACCTGGAATCAGGAAGAACTGAGTTCAAATTGAGCCTCAAGATTTTTAACTACCTCTGTGTGTGAGCCTGGGCAAGTCACTTAATCCTCTTTACCTCAGTTTCTTCATTGTAAAATGATCAATATTATGGAATTTTATTGTTCTATAAGAAACCATAAATGGTAGTACTCTAGAGAAGCATTGAATGAATTTCAGGATCTGATGCTGAGTGAAGGGAGCAGAATCAAGAGAACAATGTACACATTAACAAGATCTGACATGATCAAATTTGAAGGAAGCAGCTACTCTCAGTAGTTCAGAGAGCTAGGAAAAGTATATTAGACCAGCTATGGACAATGTTATCCCCAGCCAGAGGAAGAAAAACAAAACAAAACAAAACAAAAAACAACCCTTTGGAATTTGATGAACAATTTATAAAAATATGTATCTCTTCCCCTTAATCCTAATTAATCCCTTTAATCCTAATTCCTCATAATGAAAATGACTAACCTGTAAACATGTTTAGCAAAAATATATATATACAATGCTAACTTGACTGCTAACCTCTAAGGGGAGGGGGATGGGAAGGGAGAATAGAAGTAAATTTTATATTTTAAAAATGGACATGTACATATGGATGAAAAAATAAATAAATGAATAAAATGACCTGGAGAAGAAAATAGCAAACCATTCCAGTATCATAGGCAAAAAAATACAAAAAAAAAAACCAAACAAAAACAAAACCCAAATGTGGTCACAAAGATTGGAAATGACTGAACAACCACAATGATAGAGTAATAGGAGGCAGCTAGGTGACTCCCATTTGTAAAACTAGAGAAGAAAATGGCAAATGATTTCAGTCTATTTCTAGGAAAATTCGAAATGGGGTCAGGAAATGACAACAGCAGAAAGATTGGAGGAAGCTAGGTGGCTCAGTAGACAGAGGGCTAGGATTAGGAAGACCTGTGTTCAAATCTGACCTCAGATCACTTACTAGTTTTGTGACTGGGCAAGTCACTTGATCTCAGCAGTTTACTTTAATCTACTAAAGAAGGGAATACAAATCATTCTTGTATTTTTGGCTAAAAAAAGAAACAACAACAAAAAATAAACAAGGATGTTACTGTAATGCTGTGGTTCACAGAGTTAAGGAGAATCAGGTATAACTGAAGAACAAAAAGGAGAATGATAAGTGCAATTTAGAAGGAATATGACCTATGCCTTGGTCACATTCTAGTCTAGTTTCCAAAAATTGACAAGCACTATGTCAAAAACTGCTAAAGTGAATCGTATGATTAATTCCTCCCACTTTTGAAATTCAAAAACACCGTTTCTCTTAGAATGAAAATGATACCATGTCTATATTTAAATAGAAAGTGGTTCTCAGTTCTGGACAGCCTACTTAAATTAAGATTCTTCAATGAGCAGAGGATGCCATGTATCACAAAGATTTTATATTGTCAATAAGCTTTTGATTATTGGTACTTTAAATGTGAATCTTTTCCCCAGTGAGTGCCAAGTAAAAATAATACTCATAAAGCTAAAGCAAATCAACCTTGGTCTTCTCTCTATAAATGAAACCAGAAGAAAGAATGATGACTCATGATGTACTCCACTGAAGAGGCAAAGAAAAGAGCTGTAGGAGTGGTTTTTTTGTATTCAATGAAACAATAAAAACATTTCCTGAGATCTGGTCATATCCCATTGCAATATTCATGATAAGCAGTTGCAAAAGTATCACCACAAAAATATGTTTCCTTTATATGCTAGTATCCATTGTAGAAAATAAAGAAACAAAGAAATTCTACAAGGAACTTGATGAAACCCTCAAGAATAAATCAATATGAGGTTTGATACTCAGTGATGCAAATGTGTCAAACATCAGGGGAAGGGAAAAAGGGGAAGGAAACAAATATTAATGGTACAGGCACTTTGATAACTGTTTTACACATTTCCTTTTATCTAATCCTCACAACAATCCTGTAAGATTTCCCTATTTCACAGTTGAAGAAATTAAAGCTGACAGAGAGATTAAGTGACTTGCCCAGGTGACTTGAAGCCAGATTTGAATTCAGATTCTTGTGACTCAGGTCCAGTAGTACTCTATCCACCGAGTCACCTAGCAACCTCAAGAATATAAAAGGGAGATATATCTAGTTAAAGATTTTCACTGCTGTGAAAGAAAAAATACAATGTAGAGTCCATGTTAAGGAGAAACTGGCAGGTTTTCTAGATCTTCTTGGTTCTGGATAGGATTGAATTGATTGCATTGAACCCCAGAACATTACAGAGGCTCCTGAAAGAAATCTATAACCACTATAGAGTCTAGTCTGAACATTCACAAGGGAAACACCAATGGAATGAAGAATATCTCTTCCTCAAATTATGACATGTATTTGTATAAATAACCAAATGAATTTAATTATCAGTATATATTTTTGGGACATGAAGTATAAATGACTTGAACATCAGTCAACAGTCAATAAATATTTTTTAATTAATAGATCAAATCATTCTCGTGAAAATCTATCAGTATACATTTAGTACTATATGACTCAAATATCAAATTTCATAAGAATAGAAAAGATTTCCCACTAAAAGTTAAATATCAAAAACCCTCTGATCCAATCTTTAACTTTCATCTTCTCTACTCATTAAATGAAAATTATGCTATTCCCCAATTCCACCAGCAAGACTACAATATTTATAATTCATTTGTGTTTTTAAAACTCTTTGATGTTGAAGACATACTCAATACAAAACAAATCCCAATCTAGAATTTTGAAACTTGAAACAACAAAGATTAAAAAAAATTCAGAGTTCTAACATTGTTTTGATTTGTGAGAAATAGTAAAGGAGAGATGCAAATTAACAAAATTAATACATGGAGAATTTCAATGAGCTACTTCAATAACCCATGATTTTGTCAGTGTGGGAGTTGTAGCTACTGACAGAGATTGTGACCTGTCTATAATTTAGTCTTTGAGAGCTGCCAGATTCTATGATAAGTCAAGAGACTTGCCCATAGTCACAGAACTAAGTGTCAGAGATAGTATCCCAACTCATTTTTTCCTGTAATGGAACATTACATATTGACCAAGATGCCATAATTCCGTTCTTTAATCTATTTCCACCAATTAAGAATTTTCTGAAAATAAAAGAAGGGTTAATTCCATAATAACTATGAAAAGACATTATGTAATTTCATTTTTTTTTTATTTTGCAAAACAATGGGGTTGAATGACTTGTCCAGGATCACAGAGTTAAGTGTCTAAAGTTGAATTTGAACTCCGATCCTCCTGACTCTAGGACTGGTGCTCCATCTACTGTGCTTCCAAATTGCCCCAATTTCCTCTTTTTAAAGTTTTAAACAATAAGGTTAGTTTAACTGTCTCTGACAAGAATAGAGGGATTCAAGAATCTTTCAATGTCTTCTTCCAGGTCTGTGATTTGGTTAAAAGCTATTTTTTACAGTTAAATCCTTTCTAAAGTCAAATCTTTCCCCTCTTTCCCTCTTTTCTTCCTGTCCCTTTTGCCCTTCTTTCTCCTGCACTCATTGACTCTCTCTCTCTCTGCATTTTTTTCACTGATTTTTCAAATGGTGTGCATAGCTATGAGCTAGACCATGATTCCTGATAAATTTTTAAACCACAATTTATCAGAGGAAACCTCCTGTTAATGTTGTAATGTTAGCTAAATTAAGTAGAAATGAGTACAACAACAATCCTGCTTTAAAATAGGTCATAAGATATGCTTATGTGTCTGTATGTACTTGTGTGTGTGTGTATGTCTGCCCAGCAGATCATCACAAATTATTTAAAGATCATTAGAATATGCTTCGCTGAGCCTAATAAAGGACAAATTGTGACCAGAAACATCAATAAAAGACATTATAAAGGACATATATGATCAGCAACGGATCTAAACATAAAGTAAAGAAATAAAGCAATAATATGGACAGCCCATCATAAATACATTGGCAAACCTGAGATATTGAGGAGGGAGGGGAGAGAAAGGAAGAGGAACTGAAAGAGAAGCTCCTAGTATACTGGGTAGATGCTCTGTGAGGAATTCTTAGGAAAATATGGAAAAGAATAATGCAGAATGAAAAGACATAGATTTACAACTTGCATTGATTAGAGGGGAGTATGTGGAATTCACATTTGTCAAATGATGAATCAAAGTACTGTGTCCAATATAAAAGCCTAAAGGAGGAAAAACTAGTTTTGGCAATGAGTATATCAATACAAATCAGTAAAGTTTCTGTAGCTCAAGCTTCTTTAAGAAGCCATTAAGAGAGTCTATGTTTTGTGGAATTAAATTTTCATGATAACCATTTTATGAAAATATAAACAACAATATACAAATTCTAACAGCCAGAAAACAATTTATATATATTCTTAATAATATAAAATCTTTTTATAATGGCTCCTTATAATACTATCAGGAATACATTTATAGCAATAATATCCCAGGTGAACCAACATGGGGGTTTAAATTGACAATGAATAAGAGTCCTACTCAAAATTAACTGTAATTACAATTATCTTTAAGTTCCTCCTTGATACATATTATAATCCATTCTTGACCATACTGTGATGTTTTGTGCATGTCCTCCTACCAAATGTTTGACATTATCACCCAATATGCTGAAATTATTAGGATAACCACCACATATTTTAAGTGTAAAAATGAAATTGCCCTTTCTTGACACACAATTGGCCATCTTATTTTCCTATTACAGAATTCTTTCATTACATCTTCTATTGTTCTTTGGAGTTCATCAGTGGTTATATTTTGTAGATTTCTGATAACCACCATGCATACTTCAATTTGCTTCTTAATGATACATATTTTTAAAATAATTCTTCATAAGCAATTGTAAGCTGGGAACAACTGCTCTATAATGTCAGTATTAAAAATATAGGTGTATGCTTTCATGAGAAATGAGATAAATAAGAACTTTGCATTTTCCTGAAGGCAGATTACACTGTTCAATTGCTCTTCTGTGTTGTCTAATACAGGTACCTTAAGAAGCTCACAATCTAATGGGGGAGGAAATATGTAAGTAAATAAGAACAAACAGAGCAAAGAGGAAAAATGGAAAATAATTCAGAGAAGGAAAGGCACTAGAATTAGAGGATCTGGGAAAGGTTTTCTTTAGAAGGTGTAATTTAGTTGGGTCCAAAAGAAAGCCAGGGAAAGAGGTAGGTGGAGATAAGGAGAGAGAACATTCTAGGTATGAGAACTAGATAATCTCTGGTACCATATCTATTCATTATTCTAGACGGTACAACCCAAATCTGAGTACAAACTAGCTTCAGATTGATGGAATAATCACTTCCCCCCCTTAGTCTTAGAGTCTTAAAGTTAAGAGATAGAGTGTCTTATTCATGGAACAGGAAAAAAAGTAATAAACTAATATAGGACAGAATGGCACAGGAGATATATGATTGCAGGTTCTGATCTTTTTTTTTATTGAGTAGCATCTTTAGTTTTTTTTTAATCCACATGCACATGTATATTTTTTAAGTTACAAAATTTCCTTCCACTCCCCCTTCCCACCCCCCTTCTATCAGTAATGAACAGTCAGGTTAGCATTGTACATACATATTTTTGATAAACATGTTTACAGATTAGTCATTTTTGGTATGAGGAATTAGGATTAAGGGAAAGAAATACATAAGAGATAATTTTTATAAAGTGATCATGGGATTCTGAAGGGTTGCTTTTTTTTGTTTTCTTTTTCTTCCTCTGGATGGGGATTACATTGTCCATAGCCAGTCTAATATGGTTTTCCTAGTTCTCTGAACTGCTGAGAGCAGGTGCATCCATCAGAGTTGATCATAGAACAATGTTCTTATTAATGTGTACATTGTTCTCTTGGTTCTGTTCCCTTCACTCAACACCAGTTCCTTAAACTAATTTCATGCTTCTCTAGAATCTAATCATCTATGGTTTCTTATAGAACAATAATATTCCATAGTATTCAAGTACCATAACTTGTTAAGTCATTGCCAAAATAATGGGCATCCTCTCAATTTCCAATTCTTTGCCACTACAAAAAGAGTTGCTATGAATATTTTGGAACACATGGGTACAGGTTCTGATCTAATGAAAAATAGCAAAGGACACTGAGAAAAAAAGATCAGGTAAGTAGGAGAACCAGGAAAGAGTGATACCTCAAAAACCTAGACAAAGGAGGTAAATAAGGAAGAAGATGATTAAAAGGGTAAAAAGCTACAAAGAGTTCAAATGAAGAATGAAGATTGAGAAAAAAAAATCACTGGATTTGACAAATAAAAGATAACCAAAGAGAATAGTTTCAGCGAATGATGATATCAGAAACCAGAGAGTAAGAGTTAAGAACATGATGAAAGTGGAGGCATCTTTTTCAGATGTTCCTTTTAAGGCATGTATACATGCATACATACATACACACATACATATATATGTATGTGTGTATGTGTGTATGTATGTATGTATATAGGATAGTAGAGATGGAAGAATCAAATGAAGGTTGTTGTTTCTTTCCAGATAAAACATAGACATGTTTTCAAGCAGTAGAGAATGAGGCAGTGAGAAGAGAGAGATTGAAAATAAAAGATAGGTGAGGATGAGAGAGAGGAAAAATCTGTTGGAGGAGAAAGGATGGAATGAGATTCCCTAAAGAAGAAAGGGGGCTAGCCTTGTAAATGTATAAGGCATAAGACAAGAGTGAAAATACCTGTGAGACAATGAGAAAATGACAGAAAGCATCTGAGCAATAGGAAATAGAAGAGAGGGGAGAAGAGGGAGTTCATGGTAAATAACCTCCATTTTCTTTTGTAAAATATAAAGTACATTTCTCAGCTGTGAAGGTATAGGCAGGAAGAGCCATGGATGGCACACTGACAGATGAAAAGATTTGAAAGAACCTAAGTAGAGAGTAGGAAAGTGAGTTGAAAATATTAGTCTAAAAAGATTGCCTATCAGCAGTTAGGGCAGCAATAAGAATAAAGGTAGATCGTGTAACCCACAAAGATTGTGTGATTTTTTTCCCTACCTTTGTTCAGCAGCATATGGCAAAGGAAGTGATTGGCAACAGTGATCCAGGAATCAGACAACACAGAGTGATCAACAAAATGAATTAAAGGTCTAGGAACTTAAGGGAGGAGGACAGTATAAAGTTGAATTGGTTCAAAAGTGGACTAAGATGGAGAAAAGAGGAGAGAATGGCTAGTGTGTGTAGTGGGGGGAGAGCCTGAGAAATAAATTAAAGGATAAAGGGATTAGAAGCTACAGTGGAGACAATGATGATAGTTTAGTAAGGGAAAGCAGAGGCAAAGAGAAAAACTAATAGATTATGGATAGAGAAGAAGATTTAGAAATTATTGAGCATTAAGGGTGCTGTGAAAATTTAGAATATGATCATCTTTGAGGTGAGGTGGAGATAAGCATATAAACATTGAAATCTAAGCAATAGACATTCTTCATCTATTTGATGTTTTCTTTGTGGACAAATAAGTCCAACTTCTTTGAGAGATAAGACAGTTCTTCCAGAAAGCTCTAGTGTTCTAGGGCTCAGAGTAATCAGTACAATACATTTCCTACAGAGAATAATCTAAAGGACCTTGCCATTCATAAAGAGTCTCTTTTTGACATGTACTCTGTGATCTATCTCTTCCAACAAAGAAGCAAAAACCTTTGGTGAGCATACATTTTCTCCTGTTTTATGTCTCTCCAGATTTATGATAGAAAATCATTAAATAGGTTTTATTTCTAGTGCTATAACTCACTTCAATACATTTGGTGAACTCAAGAGATTCAGACAGGCAGCATGCTGTCCAACCCAATCAAATACTATTTTCAAAATCAAAATCCAATAAACAAAATGAGAACTTATATTTTCTACATCTTTCAAGTCTATTTTCAAGTGTCAAGTATAGAGACCATTGTTGAATAGTACTAAAGAAAGCTGTATTGTTTTTTATTAAAACTCTCCCTGAGAAGGTCCTTGATTTAGGTATAGTCTATCTCATAAAAATGTTTGTTTAGATGAATAAGTTAGCATATAGATCAGGAATTATAAATGTTCTTTTCATCTTCTTATGTCAATATTTATTAAGGTACAGTTTTTTCTTTTTTCCTGGATTTGAAATCTTCTTTAAACCCCTTTTATATCATTCTATTGTGTTATTTCCAGCATAGATCTTAATGTGTACTTAGTACAGTTACAATTCTGTTCCCTTTGGTGCATTTCTTTCTCTTCTATAAGCTGAGATTTCAAAATACTGCAAATGCAGTATTGTCATTGTCCTTGCTAGAGAAAGCAGTTTGTAAAATAATTTTAAATTTTAAAAATTTTTCTTCTGTTTGTAGATCTCTATCCATTTTTTCATTGTTGGATACCCTTGGAATGACTTTGTATTTATTATCTTGCCAAAATTTCTTAAATCATATTTTTGCCTTCTATTTCTTCATGTGCTTTTTGATACTAATGTTCATAATCATCCATCGCTGTTCTTTGTAAAATTTTACAAATAAGTTCATATTTTAATCTGATATTGCCATAAGCAGTTATCTGTTTGACAAGTCAGATGTTTGCTAAGAGTCCTCTATGAGTTCTGTTGGGCTCTTTGATTTGGCACTTAATCTACAGTGGCTAAACTTCTGGATAGAATTATTATAATCAGTGCTGATGTCATTAATTTTGCTCATTTCAATTTTTTATTTTCATTTGCTTGTTAAAAATCTCAAGGTTAAGCTACATCAATTGTAAACGATTTTTTATTCCTATCTTTAAAATATAAATAATTCTTGATGAGATGATCTGACTATACATAGATAGCTGACTCAAAAACTCCCACATAAATAACAAGTCTATTCCTGCCAGCTAATTCCATAAAAATATTGTTTTTAAAAAATCAGAAGGGTTTATGATGAGAAAATTAAAAGAAAACAAAAAACTATAACTTCTACCAAAAGGTAATACAGTAAATTGTGTGATTTCATTTAAAGTATCAAGGGATCATGCTCAAATACATGATCTTCACTGCCCCGATGAAGCTCCAGAAAATTCCTACTATTAAAGTTAGTCTTTTAGATCAGGTCTTCAAAGAGCCCTGCTATAGGGAGGGCAACATTTTAACCTCTTTCTCTCGCCCCGCCCCAAGATAATCAAGCTAATTTTTTTCTCTTAAAAATTATTTAAAGCAACCAGGAGACTTGATTAATTCAGGGGACTAGAGTCTCAGATGGAAGGCATCACTTCCTGTTTCCCTTGAGCACAAAAATAAATAAATAAATACATAAATACATAAATAAATAGATGGATGGATGTATGGATGTATGGATGGATAGATAGATGAATAAATAAATAGATAAATACATAAATGGATGGATGAATGAATAAATAAATGAATGAATGAATGAATAAATAAATAAATAAATGGACAAACAAACAAACAAACAAATAAATAAATGAACAAATAAATAAATAAATAAATA
Source organism: Macrotis lagotis (assembly GCF_037893015.1). NCBI lineage: Eukaryota > Metazoa > Chordata > Mammalia > Peramelemorphia > Peramelidae > Macrotis > Macrotis lagotis. The sequence goes on from NC_133666.1 coordinate 180,223,405, forward strand.
AATAAATAAATAAATAGATCTATGAGATGTTCCAGGCATTTTCTCTGATGTTTCATTAACAGCTAAACAAAAGGCAACTCAGTCAATTGACTTTACTTGGTTAAATCTACTTGAAGCTTTCACAATACATACATTTTTCCTTTATGAGCTAAATAGATCTCTTTCATTTAACTGCTAAATGACATACAAGTATATTATTCTTTTTTCAATAAAGTCAGTCCACAATAATTAGAATAGTCTTGCAGGATTGGAATAGAATAATCTCATCAAAGTACAGACTAGGCAATGAAGAAGACCTTCACAATGCATATAAAGTCTTTAGATAGGGAATTTGGATATGGAGTACTATGGGGTACCCCATCAACTCTTGGGAGATTAGAGAGCAAAATATGGCCTCTTAGCAACAAGACACTTAAGAATTACATCTTGATGATAATTGCTGCAAAATATCTTTTAAGGCTCTCTCAGCTGGAACTTCCAGGCTCTTAAACTGAGATTTCCTCAGAGCTCAGTTTACCAACAAAACATCTACAAGGACTGAATTTTAAGGGAGTGAAAGAAATTTTTCTTCTCCCCCAACCCCCAACTCCCAAGAAATGGACAAATTCAGAAGAAAAAGTAAGACTTTGGCCTTTAATATTGTCTGTATTGCTAATGGTCATCAATATCCAATTGACTTAGGAGAAGCTTAATGAAAGAAGACCCTTCCTTGCTTTAAAGGAGTTATATTTGTGTAAGAAGAAGGAAAGAACCTCTGTATTTGAATCAATTGTTGGTAATGATCAATATAGCTAAACAAGCATTCTTCAATCCTTAAAACTGAATAAGCAAAACAATTAGACATATCCTCTTTGGAATTTTAGGATTTTCTAACAACAGTACTGAGGGAATCGCTTTAAGTTTTTATTTTGGGGTTTTATTTTAATTTTTATGTTTTTATTTAGCTTTTAAGAACTCAACCTGAACTCTGCTATATGAAAAGCTATTAGGGGAGATATTTTTGGAATTGCACATAAATGGTACCCCAGTTAACTTAAGAATAACTTTCCACTCTCATCACAGATTTGTGAATTGTAATAATCTCTAGAACTTCCAGTACTTCCAGTAACTTCCAGTTACTTCCAGCAACTTCCCTTGCATTTCCCCATCTTGGCTAAAATAGCTGATGTAGAGAATTGTGATTTAGCAGGAAAAAAATCTGTCAAATGGGTGGAGGTTCCTACTCAAGGAAGGTTCTGCCTCCTTGGACATTTGTGATTACATCCTGTCTTCTCTTGACCCTGTTGTTTGTATCTCATTCCCCATTTTTCCCCCTTTATCTAATCTTGGCACTGGACACATACCTGTTAAAATTGGATATCAAGTACCTTGAGACAGAAAGGACCAGCACCTAGATTTTCATTGGAACTTGCCTGCTCCAAGGTGTAAAAAACCTTTCCCAAGCACCACCCTCTATCCAGGCTACAACGGAGGGGTATTTAATAGGAAGTGCCTCCCCTTTGACTTTTTTGCTTCTTATGGCCTCCCATTCAGAAGGATGGGCCTTCCTCTGGCTTTTCCTGAAACCATGTGAAGCATCATGGGCCTCACCATGTGGCCTGGTTAACCCAAGCCTCATGATTTCCTGCTCGCTCTCTCTCTCTCTCTCTCTCTCTCTCTCTCTCTCTCTCTCTCTCTCTCCTTTTCCAGACTTCAGCTTAGCCTTCCAGCTGACCTGCCAAGATTAATTGGCAATCCACATGGTCTTTTCCTTAAACTCTTCTTAACTTTCCTAGCAATCAGGAGTGGATGTGTGGTGCAGAGGCAGTTCTCTGCAAAGGGACATAGTCAAGCCCCAGAAATGGTAATATTATTATTATATTTCTGACCATATCCCAGGATAATATAGTAGAGCTCAGGCTCCAGTGTTGGCTCTGTCCTGGTCTAGCATAGAGAGGTAGAAGCTGACATTGGCAGAATGGGCAGCAATCAGAATCATTGAACCCACCAGTGAACAGCCTGGAAACAATAGCCTAAGTCCTAGGTTTCAGTGCAGAGATCAGGAGACAGCAGAAAGAGATGTGGGTCCCACAGTAAAAGTGAACAACAGGGTTAGGCCTGGCAATTAAAGAGATAGTAGCAAATGGGGAATAGTTCCCCAAAACAATAACAATCTAGTGGCAGAGAGGTGGGCACTGGCATGATTAGTAGAAAAAGTCAGACCAACAATAGGCTATTGCTTCCTATAATGCAGACTTGAAGAAACTTTCTACATTATTACCAGTACAATGCCAAAGTGATCAATGAAACTTTCTACTAAGGATTTGAACAATAAAAGCATGGCTTTGTTAAGGTAGCATGCTTCCTGGCAACAAGAACATTAAAGTATCTATCCAGTCCCCACCAAAAAAAGAGAGATTTTCCTCAGGAGCCTCTTATGAAGTGAATGCTTTGTATTCTTCCTGCCATCCCTGGAAGAGGAAGATTCTGGCTGATGCAGGGCGATACAAATGGGTGGTCTATGATAAGGCTCAGTGACCGTGCAGGAATCACTGCTATTTTGTACTTTTTGTTGCTGCCCCTGCTTATGGAAACTGTTTAACATTTAGATTTCACTCATGATTCCACATGATTTGGAATCATCCACTTACATGGACTTCATCATTTAGAGACAAAACTTCTTTCCTAGCTCTTCCCTATTTAGTCACTTCTCCAAGGAGCCATTGCATTGTCAGTTTTGTTTTTGTTATTGTTCTGTTTAAGTTTTTCTTTTCTTTAGTGCTGCCTTTACCTGTCTTGAATTCCAGAGGTCAGGGTTGATCAGTTCCATCCCCAAAGCAATTTAAGAGATGAAATGTCCTCTCTAATAGTAGTATCAAACACATCACCCTTTCCTTAACGACATTGAAACCCACAAATTAACATTATCTATACTGTATTGTGTTTTTATTTATTTTATTAAACATTACCCAATTACATTTTAATCTGGTTGCAGTCACACTTGGGAGTTTTGGAGGCATGAGTTTAAAACCCCTGTTCTAGAAGATCTTATGGACATAACCACCAAGAGGTGGAGTATGATGGGAATCAATAGTCTTTTCCCTTCCCCATAAAGATAGTGAAACCAAATTTGAAACTTGATTAGCTTAAACAATACGACTAATCTTCGCAAATACAAAAAAAAAATCTGAAGGAACTCCATTTAAAAATATAACATATCCTTAATGCATATTATTGATAAATATATTCTTCTACTACAGTTAAGTAAATCACTGGCTAACTTTCAAATGACTTATACATGAATTATTCCCTTTGAATATCAAACACCAGGGAACTGGTGAGAGTCAAGATCAGACCAGAACACCTGGTTAAAATGAAAATATTTATCACATTAAAACTGGATACCTAGACACAGGAATATTTGGAGGTAAAAGGAGAAAGAATTCACATCATACTAAAGAATGAAGATACTTTATATTATGTGTTATATAGTCTCTGAAATAGGACTAAAAGAATAAGTACTATAGATTTTTAGTGCTGATTTATTATGCTCTTTATTAGTATTGATGCCACCGGATAGTTGATAATTTTGAAATCTATTAAAGGTGGTCAAAAGCTATAGGAGGGAAATCATTTTGTGGAATGATTTATGGGTAATTGTATTTTAAAATTTGATATACAATTTCCAAAATTACATAGATTTACATTTCACAAAACTATATTCTTCATTAGGAAATTTAGACTTGATAGTTTATACATTTATTGACATTATAACTCAATTCAGATTCAACACTCAGCATGATTCATCTGTTTCCTTGAATTTAAAAAAAAAAAACTCTATATTTTAAATGAATAGTAAATTGCTAATTTTCATCTCTATTAGAAAAAGAAAAAAAATAAGCTACTCTTCATCATTGTAAGTATTTTGCTAATCATGAAGATAATTTTTTTCCCTAAAAAGTAATGGCAATGAATTTTGATCAATGGAGAGGATATTCTCTGGTCAAAATAATGATCTCTGATGTAATTATCAAATGTTGTACATATGAAACCTAGGTCAAAAGTCTTTGCCTGTAGGGTAATAAACCTGTCCAATCACATAATTTAATTAGTCAGTTTCTTAATATGGAATTTATTTTCTCCAGTGATTCCAAAAGCAACATTTCAAAAGCTCATGGTGGTTTTATTCAGAAACATCCTGCTCAGAGAGGAAATAGAAGTTTATGATTTTAATTACAGCCACTTTCTGTATTTATATAGATGTATTTAATGAATTATTTTAGAACCTTTATATCAGCTATGAGTATAAGTAAATAAATTATATGGTGTCAAGTGATAATTTTTGCACTTAAACCTGTCACTGGGGGGAGTTTTGTATATTCTTATGCCTTTCAGTTAATCTGTCAAAGTTACATGCCAATAAACTGTTTAGAAATGACATTACCTTCCCAGGACCTGTTAGAGTGACATTGCACCAAAGCAATTTCATTAACATGTTTATAATTGGGCTGTGATTGAAACTGCTATTGAAGAAGTCAAATACATCACAATAAACTGTACATCAATGACACACTTACTATGAAATTAACATTTTCAAATGATGGTCTTAGGAAACCTATTAATAATTAAAATAAAACTGCTTTGATTTATTCCTTTTTCAGATACCCTTATGCAAATTTCTCACTGCATTAACATGCCATAAGTAGGTAAGACATAGTAGTTGTCATTAAAATTGAATGCAATATTCATATTTTTAAAATTGAACTTTTAACCTTCAGTCATCTATAAAGGAGAAATATTGAAATAAGGAAAGAAAAGGTAAGGGTCCAAGTTTGTATTCTTATGTTTTTGAACTTTTAATTTTCTCTTTCTTTTTTAGTTCAGAATTTTTACCATTTTGGGTAAAAGGTCATTACAATATTTACTCAGCAAATATCAAAGATGTGACCTTTAAAACACATTATAATTATAAATTTAAAATTTGAATAATCATTAACTTTATAATGATTGTTAGTATACTATCTGGATATCATTTCAAATATGCGAACTCTGAGTAAACATCCCCAGTCATGAACACTAATAGTATTTCAAGGTCTATAGGCATAAAAGCACACACTCACTGAATAAACTGACCAAAATTTAACATTAATGTCAGATTCTACTGTTGTTTTAAGAAGTTATCTGAAAGTCCATCCAGAGGAAGAAAAATAAAAATAAAGCAAAATACACACACACACACACACACACAAAACAACCCTCCAGAATCTGAAGAATACTTTATAAAAATGATCTCTTATGTGTCTCTTTCCCTTAATCCTAATTCCTCATGACAAAAATAATTAATACTAATCTGTAAACATATTTTCAAAATATGTATGTACAATGCTAATCTGACTATTTCCTGCTGAGGGAGAGGACTAGCAAGGGAGGGAGGGTAGAAGGAAATTTTGTAGCTTTAAAATATGCATGTGCAAATGGATGAAAATAAATAAAATAAAAAAAAGAAATATCTGAAAGTCAAAAGTAAAAAAACATAAAATCTGTGTTTTTCTTGTTTTGCTCTGTTCTACTCAAATGCTCATCTAACCAGAAGCATTTAATGTGTTGAAGGATGAAAACTGATAGGGAATCTGTGACAGAGACTATTTCATTTTTCTCTATGTATTCCCAATGCCAAGAAATTGCCCTGCCTCGCAATACATATTTGCTGTACTGAATGACTGAACTGGATATTAAATGTTCAATATTTATTAAATGTCTAACGTGTGCCTGGCATGTTGAGTTTTAGTCCTATGCACATAAAAGAGTTATCTCTATTCTTTTTCCAGCATCACTGTGAATATAACGAATCCTGAAATGTAGAAATACGGAGAATAATAATTAAAATGGTTGGAATATTGCCTTTTAGGGTCCCTTCTAACCCTGAATCCACGTTTCTATGTTCCATTCTTAAAGATATCATTAAGAAAATGTCAGAGAATCATAATGGCAAATTTTCAATTATGAAAGAATAAAGTTATTTTGAGTGTTTTATTAAAATAAAGATCTTTTCATTGATGAAGTCATAAATGTGTTAATCCAATTATTGCTAATTGAGTTCCTATTATGATCAAGAAAATTTGTTGGACATTCTGGAGATACAAAAATGATATAACTATTATACATAAAAGTCAAGTAATCTAGCACAAAAATATTTAAAATACATTTATTACCTGCTGTTATGTCACTCTGCTGTTTTCCTAATTTGAAGAGATTCAATCTAATTTTTCCATCGTGAAGATAGAGGAGGAGACCTCCTGAATGCTGATGAAAGTTACTGGATAGCAAAAGTCCCATTTTGTTCCAAGTGCGAAATTGAAAATTCACAGATATCTCATCTTGCCCAGAGGAGCCATGTAGTGCTAGGTAGCTGCCAGAGCCCAAAAAAGTGACTGGAATAGTTTGTGGTTGTGAACAAGAAAATGACACATTTCCCTAAGAATAAAAGGATATAGTTGTAAGATTTCACAATGGCATTTCTGACTTAGTAATACATTTTTAATATAAATGTTTAATTGATGTTTTAAAAAAAATTGTTGTTACTTCTCAATGACAGTTCTTTCTCCTCAATTTTCTGCCCCTCCCTTGAGTCTGACAAATAGAAGCCTTTCTTTTAATAAGATATATAGAGTTAAACAACAAATTGACCCACTGATCATGTCTGACAACACATTCCTAGCTTTACAAAGATTCACAGAGGTCTTCGTGGCTGGTAGTATAATACCCTCACAGAACAAACTCAGATTTCGTAATGAATCTTAAGGTGCTCTACTAAATTATAAAGGCATAGTTAACTTTAGTTAACTCTCATAATCCTAACCTACCCTACCAATTCTAAACAGGGATATTTCACTACTTTCCATAAGAAGGCTTAATTTTCTTATTTCCAAGTCTTAGCTAAGGCAAATATATTTTATTCGCAAAACCTAAAGTAACTCTAATGTTTATATACCTATCTACAGACATATCACACATACTTGTATATATATTTACACATGCATACAAATAAATGGATGGATATATAAAAGATTCTGAGCTTATATTATGCACATATATATATATATATCATCTACACATGTCTATGTATACGCATCATTTCTAGACATACATTGTATATAGGTGCTCGTAGCTATATTATATTTGTGTATGTGTATAGTCCATATTTAGTTTATATTTTCCATCTACAGCATGCCCTTTATTTGTCATTAAATGACTTTCTGGAGGTCAACTTAAAAGTTTTATCATTTCAAACCATTTTTAATTTCATCAGGGTAATTCTTTCTTTCTTTTTTTTTTTAGTTTTTTTGCAAGGCAAATGGGGTTAAGTGGCTTGCCCAAAGCCACACAGCTAGGTAATTATTAAGCATCTGAGACAGGATTTGAACCCAAGTACTCCTGACTCTAGGGCTGGTGTTTTATCCACTATGCCACCTAGCCACCCCCCGGGTAATTCTTTAGAAAAAGAAAACCTGACTATCTTTTCCCATTCTTAAATAAAGAAAAGCACCCAATTGATTCCACCAAAGAATTACCAGGGAAATAAATTATATCAAAATGGAGATGTAATTTTTCCATCATTTATGTTACTGTTCTCTTGAAATCTATCCACAGATACCTCCAATGTTCATTTTCTCTCCGGGTGTCTCTGTGTGCCACCCCCCAAACTCTCAACTTTCTGATTGCCTTCAAGACTCAGTTCACCTTCAGTAGGAGGTCTTTACAAGTTTCTCTTCCTTTTCATCTCCCATACCAGTGATACTTTTAATAGTATTTTATTTTTTCCTAACTGCATTTTAAAACAATGGTTTAACATTGTTTTGAAGTTTTGAGTTCCAAATTATATCCTTCGCTTTCTGTTCCTCTACCCCTTCTTGAGATGATATATCACTACCAATTCTATATATGGCTTCTTATTTACAAGTTGTCTTCTTCATTAGAACATGAGCTCAAGGGAAGTGACAATTTTTTCCTTTCTTTGTAAACTAGTTTAGTGTCTGCACATTTGACATTCTTAATACTGACTTTTTTCACTCTCCTAAACTGATGATTGAAAAAGTCTTTGGAATTGTGAATAGTATACAATTTGATGTTTTATAAATGTAGCTAATTTTCCTATATAGAGAGGTTCCCCATATTCCTTTTAAGTATCTAGGAGTTATCAAATGAATTTCTTTTTATTTTCTTCTTTCTCCCTCCCCAAACTTAAAGTCAAGGCATGTATGTATAAAATCATCCTATGCATTATTTCTATTTATAAGCTCTCTGGATGTAGATAATGTTTTTCTTCATATATCCTTAATAATTAATTTAGATATTTATAATACTAATGCTCTAAGTCATTATTGGTCAGAGAAGTACAAATTAAAACAATCTTATACCTACTGATTACCTAAAATGATTTAAGGGGCAAGTGACAAATGTTGGAAGGGATGGGTAAAGAGGGGATATCAATTCATTGCTGGTGGATTTTTGAATTGATCCAACCATTTTGGAGAACAATATGAAATTATGTCTAAAGAGTTAAGATACCTATCATATTTCCCCATGTATAAGATGCACCCTTTTCCCGAAAAATTTGGGGTCTAAAACCTGGCAACTTCTTATACAGTGGTTATAAATTTTTATTTGCATTTCCCACTTTTTCTAACTTGTTGTCTTTGTGCTCATTCTTTCCCATTTGTAACAAGTGGAATTCCTGTGTCCACAAAGATGCTTTATTAGCATGAGGCAAGATGAAATACTGATAAAAAAAAGTTACTGATTTCAAAGGATACAACTGGTGCATCAGGTTCATGAAGCAGAATGGACTAAGCATGTGACCAACACCAGACTTGCCCAGGGAGTGCTTGTGGTCAACCACAGACCAGAGCACAGGCAGGAGAGCAATCAGAGTCTCTCCTTAAGACAAGGGTTACTCATCAAACACAGATGAGGACTAGTTAAATGATGTGAGTTTTGTCAGTGATGAGTAGTTATATGAATTTTATGATGATTAAAACTTGAGTTCAACAACTTTATATTTTTTTTCAAAATTTTGGGCTCCCATATTAAGGTACATCTTATACATGGGGAAATACAGTATACCATTCAACTCAGCAATATCAAAACTATATAAGATTTTTTGAATTTTTTTAAATAGGATATTCCTGTATGTATCCATATACACTAACAGATTTTTCATTTGGAATAAGAATTATAACCATTAAAAACAGTTTGACAGAGTAGGTTGTATTTTAATTTAGGAAATCTGTGTTTTTAATTCCTAGCTTTCATTCTTTTTAGTCATGTGACTATTGGCATCTTTTAATTTTCTGAGATTCATTCTTCTCATCAGTAAAATGGAAATAAAATATTCATTATATTATATAGAATAAAATTTTACCAGTTTTAAAGCCCTATGTAAATGTATATATTATTCATTCATTTTTAAAATGAGGCAAAATGTAGCAACTTTCCAATATATGAATTTAAATGACCCAGTATGAAAAAGAATCATGTAGTTTCTAAGCTGGGAGCTGAATGTTTCAAATTGTCTTATGGTGTCATATTTTAGGAAGGGTACATTGTTGCTTTTATTTAATCTTTTCAGTTGTTTCTGATCTTTGTTACACCATTTGGGATTTTCTTGGCAAAGATATTAGAGTAATTTGCCAGTTCCTTCTGTAGCTCATTTTACAGGTATGGAAACTGATCCAAAAGAGATCAAGTGATTTGCTCAGAATCACACAGTTAATAAGTGTCTGAGGGTTAATTTGAATTCAGGGAAATGAGTTTTTGTGTCTCGGGGTCAGAAACTCCATCTACTAAGCCACCTAGCTGCCCCACCATTGGGATATAAGGGTAAATAAAGAAGCAGAGACTGTTAGGGTGCAAAGATAAAAATACTAAATACAGCTCAAGGAAATAAACTGATAGTCATAATGAGTTCAGTGTTCCTCCTGCTTGTCTCCTTTTTCAATTCATAATTGTGACTGGAGCAAATTATATGGATGATGGATCCTTCAGAGCTGAGGAAGCAAAAAGCCTCCAATAATGATGTTTTTATATGTCACTGGACTTGCCAGTTGCTTCTTAGCTTCTGCTAATCTT